>NC_042295.1:5484664-5821407 GCF_901000725.2 Takifugu rubripes | reverse complement strand
AGCAGCATGAGTTTTCAGATGATCATGTTGCATTCACCTCTGTTTTGAGAAAAAATGTGTCTCCTGACCAAAAGTGATGGTTTCCCCCACGAGCAGACGTCAAAAACGTCATAATGTGACGCAGCATGAGTTTTCAGATGATCATTGTTGGATTCACCTCTGTTTGAGGAAAAATGTGTCTCCTGAGCAAAAGTGATGGTTTCCCCAAGAGAAGACGTCAAAAACGTCATAATGTGACCGCAGCATGAGTTTTCAGATGACCAAAAGTGATGGTTTCCCCACGAGAAGACGTCAAAAAATGTGTCTACTGACCAAAAGTGATGGTTTCCCCAAGAGAAGACGTCAAAAATGTCATAATGTGTACTGCAGCATGAGTTTTCAGATGATCATGTTCCATTCACCTCTGTTTTGAGAAAAATGTGTCTCCTGACCCAAAGTGATGGTTCCCCACGAGAAGACGTCAAAAACGTCATAATGTGACCGCAGCATGAGTTTTCAGATGATCATGTTGCATTCACCTCTGTTTTGAGAAAAATATTTCTCCTGACCAAAAGTGATGGTTTCCCCACGAGCAGACGTCAAAAACGTCATAATGTGACCGTAGCATGAGTTTTCAGATGATCATGTTGCATTCACCTCTGTTTTTGAGAAAAATATTTCTCCTGACCAAACTTGATGGTTTCCCCACGAGCAGACGTCAAAAACGTCATAATGTGTCCGCAGCATGAGTTTTCAGATGATCATGTTGCATTCACCTCTGTTTTGAGAAAACTTGTGTCTCCTGACCAAAAGTGATGGTTTCCCCAAGAGAAGAGGTCAAAAACGTCATAATGTAACCGCAGCATGAGTTTTCAGATGATCATGTTCCATTCACATCTCTTTTGAAAAAAATGTGTCTCCCCTGACCAAAAGTGATGGTTTCCTCACGAGAAGACGTCAAACAATGTGTCTCCTGACCAAAAGTGATGGTTTCCCCATGAGCAGACGTCATAAAATGTGTCTCCTGACCAAAAGTGATGGTTTCCCCACGAGCAGACGTCAAAAACGTCATAATGTGACCGCAGCATGAGTTATCAGATGATCATGTTGCATTCACCTCTGTTTTGAGAAACTTGTGTCTCCTGAGCAAAAGTGATGGTTTCCCCAAGAGAAGACGTCAAAAACGTCATAATGTGACCGCAGCACGAGTTTTCAGATGACCAAAAGTGATGGTTTCCCCATGAAAAGACGTCAAAAACATCATAATGTGACCGCAGCATGAGTTTTCAGATGATCATGTTCCATTCACCTCTCTTTTGAGAAAAATGTGTCTCCTGACCAAAAGTGATGGTTTCCCCACGAGAAGACGTCAAAAACGTCATAACGTGACCGCAGCATGAGTTTTCAGATGATCATGTTGCATTCATCTCTGTTTTGAGAAAAATATTTCTCCTGACCAAACTTGATGGTTTCCCCACGAGCAGACGTCAAAAACGTCATAATGTGTCCGCAGCATGAGTTTTCAGATGATCATGTTGCATTCACCTCTGTTTTGAGAAACTTGTGTCTCCTGACCAAAAGTGATGGTTTCCCAACGAACAGACGTCAAAAACGTCATAATGTGACCGCAGCATGAGTTTTCAGATGATCATGTCGCATTCACCTCTATTTTGAGAAAAATGTCTCTCCTGAGCAAAAGTGATGGTTTCCCCACGAGCAGACGTCAAAAACGTCATAATGTGACCGCAGCATGAGTTATCAGATGATCATGTTGCATTCTCCTCTGTTTTGAGAAACTTGTGTCTCCTGAGCAAAAGTGATGGTTTCCCCACGAGCAGACGTCAAAAACGTCATAATATGACCGCAGCATGAGCTTTCAGATGATCATGTTGCATTTACTTCTGTTTTGAGGAAAATGTGTCTCCTGACCAAAAGTGATGGTTTACCCACGAGAAAACGTCAAAAACGTCAAAATGTGACCGCAGCATGAGTTTTCAGATGATCATGTTGCATTCACCTCTGTTTTGAGAAAAAATGTGTCTCCTGACCAAAAGTGATGATTTCTTGACGCGAAAACGTCAAAAACGTCATAATGTTACAGCAGCATGAGTTTTCAGATGATCATGTTGCATTCACCTCTATATTGAGAAAAATGTGTCTCCTGACCAAAAGTGATGGTTTCCCTACGAGCAGACGTCAAAAACATCATAATGTGACGTCAAGCATGAGTTTTCAGATGATCATGTTGCATTCACCTCTGTTTTGAGAAAAATGTGTCTCATGACCTAAAGTGATGTTTTGTCGATGCGAAAACGTCAAAAACGTTATAATGTGACTGCAGCATGAGTTTCAGATGATCATGTTGCATTCACCTCCTTTTTGAGAAAAATGTGTCTCCTGACCAAAAGTGATGGTTTCCCCACGAGAAGACGTCAAAACGTCATAATGTGACCGCAGCATGAGTTTTCAGATGATCATGTTGCATTCACCTCTGTTTTGAGAAACTTGTGTCTCCTGACCAAAAGTGATGGTTTCCTCACGAGCAGACGTCAAAAACGTCATAATGTGACCGCAGCATGAGTTTTCAGATGATCATGTTGCATTCACCTCTGTTTTGAGAAAAATGTGTCTCATGACCTAAAGTGATGTTTTGTCGATGCGAAAACGTCAAAAATGTTATAATGTGACTGCAGCATAAGTTTTCAGATGATCATGTTGCATTCACCTATGTTTTGAGAAAAAAGTGTGTCACTTTACAAAAAGTGATGTTTTCTCCACGAGCAAACGTCATAAACGTCATAATGTGACCGCAGCATGAGTTTTCAGATGATCATGTTCCATTCACCTCTCTTTTGAGAAAAATGTGTCTCCTGACCAAAAGTGATGGTTTCCCCACGAGAAGACGGCAAAAACTTCATAATGTGACCGCAGCATGAGTTTTCCAATGATCATTTTGCATTCACCTCTGTTTTGAGAAACTTGTGTCTCCTGACCAAAAGTGATGGTTTCCCCACGAGAAAACGTCAAAAACGTCATAATGTGACCGCAGCATGAGTTTTCAGATGATCATGTTGCATTCACCTCTGTTTTGAGAAAAATATTTCTCCTGACCAAAAGTGATGGTTTCCCCACGAGCAGACGTCAAAAACGTCATAATGTGACCGCAGCATGAGTTTTCAGATGATCATGTTGCATTCACCTCTCTTTTGAGAAAAATGTGTCTCCTGACCAAAAGTGATGGTTTCCTCACGAGCAGACGTCAAAAACGTCATAATGTGACCGTAGCATGAGTTTTCAGATGATCATGTTGCATTCACCTCTGTTTTGAGAAAAATGTGTCTCATGACCTAAAGTGATGTTTTGTCAATGCGAAAACGTCAAAAACGTTATAATGTGACTGCAGCATAAGTTTTCAGATGATCATGTTGCATCAACCTATGTTTTGAGAAAAAAGTGTGTCACTTTACAAAAAGTGATGTTTTCTCCACGAGCAAACGTCAAAAAGTCATAATGTGACTGCAGCATAAGTTTTCAGATGATCATGTCGCATTCATCTCTGTTTTGAGAAAGATGTGTCGCTTGACCAAAAGTGATGTTTTCTCCACGAGCAAACGTCAAAAAAGTCATAATGTGACTGCAGCATGAGTTTTCAGATGATTATGTTGGATTCACCTCTGTTTTGAGAAAAATGTGTCTCCTGACCAAAAGTGATGGTTTCCCCAAGAGAAGACGTCAAAAACGTCATAATGTGACCGCAGCATGAGTTTTCAGATGACCAAAAGTGATGGTTTCCCCACGAGAAGACGTCAAACAATGTGTCTCCTGACCAAAAGTGATGGTTTCCCCATGAGCAGACGTCATAAAATGTGTCTCCTGACCAAAAGTGATGGTTTCCCCACGAACAGACGTCAAAAACGTCATAATGTGACCGCAGCATGAGTTTTCAGATGATCATGTCGCATTCACCTCTATTTTGAGAAAAATGTCTCTCCTGAGCAAAAGTGATGGTTTCCCCACGAGCAGACGTCAAAAACGTCATAATGTGACCGCAGCATGAGTTATCAGATGATCATGTTGCATTCTCCTCTGTTTTGAGAAACTTGTGTCTCCTGGGCAAAAGTGATGGTTTCCCCACGAGCAGACGTCAAAAACGTCATAATATGACCGCAGCATGAGCTTTCAGATGATCATGTTGCATTTACTTCTGTTTTGAGGAAAATGTGTCTCCTGACCAAAAGTGATGGTTTCCCCACGAGAAGACGTCAAAAACGTCATAATGTGACCGCAGCATGAGTTTTCAGATGATCATGTTGCATTTACTTCTGTTTTGAGGAAAATGTGTCTCCTGACCAAAAGTGATGGTTTCCCCACGAGAAGACGTCAAAAACGTCATAATGTGACCGCAGCATGAGTTTTCAGATGATCATGTTGCATTCACCTCTGTTTTGAGAAAAATATTTCTCCTGACCAAACTTGATGGTTTCCCCACGAGCAGACGTCAAAAACGTCATAATGTGTCCGCAGCATGAGTTTTCAGATCATCATGTTGCATTCACCTCTGTTTTGAGAAAACTTGTGTCTCCTGACCAAACGTGATGGTTTCCCCAAGAGAAGACGTCAAAAACGTCATAATGTGACCGCAGCATGAGTTTTCAGATGATCATGTTCCATTCACCTCTCTTTTGAGAAAAATGTGTCTCCTGACCAAAAGTGATGGTTTCCTCACGAGCAGACGTCAAAAACGTCATAATGTGACCGCAGCATGAGTTTTCAGATGATCATGTTGCATTCACCTCTGTTTTGAGAAACTTGTGTCTCCTGACCAAAAGTGATGGTTTCCCCACGAGCAGACATCAAAAACGTCATAATGTGACCGCAGCATAAGTTTTCAGATGATCATGTTCATTCACCTCTGTTTTGAGAAACTTGTGTCTCCTGACCAAAAGTGATGGTTTCCCCATGAGAAGACGTCAAAAACATCAGAATGTGACAGCAGCATGAGTTTTCAGATGATCATGTTGCATTCACCTCTGTTTTGAGAAAAATGTGTCTCCTGACCAAAAGTGATGGTTTCCCCACGAGCAGACGTCAAAAACGTCATAATGTGACTGCAGCATGAGTTTTCAGATGATTATGTTGGATTCACCTCTGTTTTGAGAAAAATGTGTCTCCTGACCAAAAGTGATGGTTTCCCCAAGAGAAGACGTCAAAAACGTCATAATGTGACCGCAGCATGAGTTTTCAGATGACCAAAAGTGATGGTTTCCCCACGAGAAGACGTCAAAAAATGTGTCTCCTGACCAAAAGTGATGGTTTCCCCACGAGAAGACGTCAAAAACGTCATAATGTGACCGCAGCATGAGTTTTCAGATGATCATGTTCCATTCACCTCTCTTTTGAGAAAAATGTGTCTCCTGACCAAAAGTGATGGTTTCCCCACGAGAAGACGTCAAAAACGTCATAATGTGACCGCAGCATGAGTTTTCAGATGATCATGTTGCATTCACCTCTGTTTTGAGAAAAATATTTCTCCTGACCAAAAGTGATGGTTTCCCCACGAGCAGACGTCAAAAACGTCATAATGTGACCGTAGCATGAGTTTTCAGATGATCATGTTGCATTCACCTCTGTTTTGAGAAAAATATTTCTCCTGACCAAACTTGATGGTTTCCCCACGAGCAGACGTCAAAAACGTCATAATGTGTCCGCAGCATGAGTTTTCAGATGATCATGTTGCATTCACCTCTGTTTTGAGAAACTTGTGTCTCCTGACCAAAAGTGATGGTTTCCCCAAGAGAAGACGTCAAAAACGTCATAATGTGACCGCAGCATGAGTTTTCAGATGATCATGTTCCATTCACCTCTCTTTTGAGAAAAATGTGTCTCCTGACCAAAAGTGATGGTTTCCCCACGAGCAGACATCAAAAACGTCATAATGTGACCGCAGCATAAGTTTTCAGATGATCATGTTGCATTCACCTCTGTTTTGAGAAACTTGTGTCTCCTGACCAAAAGTGATGGTTTCCCCACGAGAAGACGTCAAAAACGTCAGAATGTGACAGCAGCATGAGTTTTCAGATGATCATGTTGCATTCACCTCTGTTTTGAGAAAAATGTGTCTCCTGACCAAAAGTGATGGTTTCCCCACGAGCAGACGTCAAAAACGTCATAATGTGACTGCAGCATGAGTTTTCAGATGATTATGTTGGATTCACCTCTGTTTTGAGAAAAATGTGTCTCCTGACCAAAAGTGATGGTTTCCCCCATGAGAAGACGTCAAAAACGTCATAATGTGACCGCAGCATGAGTTTTCAGATGACCAAAAGTGATGGTTTCCCCACGAGAAGACGTCAAAAAATGTGTCTCCTGACCAAAAGTGATGGTTTCCCCACGAGAAGACGTCATAAAATGTGTCTCCTGACCAAAAGTGATGGTTTCCCCACGAGCAGACGTCAAAAACGTCATAATGTGACCGCAGCATAAGTTTTCAGATGATCATGTTGCATTTACTTCTGTTTTGAGGAAAATGTGTCTCCTGACCAAAAGTGATGGTTTCCCCACGAGAAGACGTCAAAAACGTCATAATGTGACCGCAGCATGAGTTTTCAGATGATCATGTTGCATTTACTTCTGTTTTGACAAAAAATGTGTCTCCTGACCAAAAGTGATGGTTTCCCCACGAGAAGACGTCAAAAACGTCATAATGTGACCGCAGCATGAGTTTTCAGATGATCATGTTGCATTCACCTCTGTTTTGAGAAAAATATTTCTCCTGACCAAACTTGATGGTTTCCCCACGAGCAGACGTCAAAAACGTCATAATGTGTCCGCAGCATGAGTTTTCAGATGATCATGTTGCATTCACCTCTGTTTTGAGAAACTTGTGTCTCCTGACCAAACGTGATGGTTTCCCCAAGAGAAGACGTCAAAAACGTCATAATGTGACCGCAGCATGAGTTTTCAGATGATCATGTTCCATTCACCTCTCTTTTGAGAAAAATGTGTCTCCCCTGACCAAAAGTGATGGTTTCCTCACGAGCAGACGTCAAAAACGTCATAATGTGACCGCAGCATGAGTTTTCAGATGATCATGTTGCATTCACCTCTGTTTTGAGAAACTTGTGTCTCCTGACCAAAAGTGATGGTTTCCCCACGAGCAGACATCAAAAACGTCATAATGTGACCGCAGCATAAGTTTTCAGATGATCATGTTCATTCACCTCTGTTTTGAGAAACTTGTGTCTCCTGACCAAAAGTGATGGTTTCCCCATGAGAAGACGTCAAAAACATCAGAATGTGACAGCAGCATGAGTTTTCAGATGATCATGTTGCATTCACCTCTGTTTTGAGAAAAATGTGTCTCCTGACCAAAAGTGATGGTTTCCCCACGAGCAGACGTCAAAAACGTCATAATGTGACTGCAGCATGAGTTTTCAGATGATTATGTTGGATTCACCTGTTTTGAGAAAAATGTGTCTCCTGACCAAAAGTGATGGTTTCCCCAAGAGAAGACGTCAAAAACGTCATAATGTGACCGCAGCATGAGTTTTCAGATGACCAAAAGTGATGGTTTCCCCACGAGAAGACGTCAAAAAATGTGTCTCCTGACCAAAAGTGATGGTTTCCCCACGAGAAGACGTCAAAAACGTCATAATGTGACCGCAGCATGAGTTTTCAGATGATCATGTTCCATTCACCTCTCTTTTGAGAAAAATGTGTCTCCTGACCAAAAGTGATGGTTTCCCCACGAGAAGACGTCAAAAACGTCATAATGTGACCGCAGCATGAGTTTTCAGATGATCATGTTGCATTCACCTCTGTTTTGAGAAAAATATTTCTCCTGACCAAAAGTGATGGTTTCCCCACGAGCAGACGTCAAAAACGTCATAATGTGACCGTAGCATGAGTTTTCAGATGATCATGTTGCATTCACCTCTGTTTTGAGAAAAATATTTCTCCTGACCAAACTTGATGGTTTCCCCACGAGCAGACGTCAAAAACGTCATAATGTGTCCGCAGCATGAGTTTTCAGATGATCATGTTGCATTCACCTCTGTTTTGAGAAACTTGTGTCTCCTGACCAAAAGTGATGGTTTCCCCAAGAGAAGACGTCAAAAACGTCATAATGTGACCGCAGCATGAGTTTTCAGATGATCATGTTCCATTCACCTCTCTTTTGAGAAAAATGTGTCTCCTGACCAAAAGTGATGGTTTCCCCACGAGCAGACATCAAAAACGTCATAATGTGACCGCAGCATAAGTTTTCAGATGATCATGTTCATTCACCTCTGTTTTGAGAAACTTGTGTCTCCTGACCAAAAGTGATGGTTTCCCCATGAGAAGACGTCAAAAACGTCATAATGTGACTGCAGCATGAGTTTTCAGATGATTATGTTGGATTCACCTCTGTTTTGAGAAAAATGTGTCTCCTGACCAAAAGTGATGGTTTCCCCACGAGAAGACGTCAAAAACGTCATAATGTGACCGCAGCATGAGTTTTCAGATGACCAAAAGTGATGGTTTCCCCACGAGAAGACGTCAAAAAATGTGTCTCCTGACCAAAAGTGATGGTTTCCCCATGAGCAGACGTCATAAAATGTGTCTCCTGACCAAAAGTGATGGTTTCCCCACGAGCAGACGTCAAAAACGTCATAATGTGACCGCAGCATGAGTTTTCAGATGATCATGTTGCATTCACCTCTGTTTTGAGAAACTTGTGTCTCCTGACCAAAAGTGATGGTTTCCCCACGAGAAGACGTCAAAAAATGTGTCTCCTGACCAAAAGTGATGGTTTCCCCACGAGAAGACGTCAAAAACGTCATAATGTGACCGCAGCATGAGTTTTCAGATGATCATGTTCCATTCACCTCTCTTTTGAGAAAAATGTGTCTCCTGACCAAAAGTGATGGTTTCCCCACGAGAAGACGTCAAAAACGTCATAATGTGACCGCAGCATGAGTTTTCAGATGATCATGTTGCATTCACCTCTGTTTTGAGAAAAATATTTCTCCTGACCAAAAGTGATGGTTTCCCCACGAGCAGACGTCAAAAACGTCATAATGTGACCGTAGCATGAGTTTTCAGATGATCATGTTGCATTCACCTCTGTTTTGAGAAAAATATTTCTCCTGACCAAACTTGATGGTTTCCCCACGAGCAGACGTCAAAAACGTCATAATGTGTCCGCAGCATGAGTTTTCAGATGATCATGTTGCATTCACCTCTGTTTTGAGAAACTTGTGTCTCCTGACCAAAAGTGATGGTTTCCCCAAGAGAAGACGTCAAAAACGTCATAATGTGACCGCAGCATGAGTTTTCAGATGATCATGTTCCATTCACCTCTCTTTTGAGAAAAATGTGTCTCCCCTGACCAAAAGTGATGGTTTCCCCACGAGCAGACATCAAAAACGTCATAATGTGACCGCAGCATAAGTTTTCAGATGATCATGTTCATTCACCTCTGTTTTGAGAAACTTGTGTCTCCTGACCAAAAGTGATGGTTTCCCCATGAGAAGACGTCAAAAACGTCATAATGTGACTGCAGCATGAGTTTTCAGATGATTATGTTGGATTCACCTCTGTTTTGAGAAAAATGTGTCTCCTGACCAAAAGTGATGGTTTCCCCACGAGAAGACGTCAAAAACGTCATAATGTGACCGCAGCATGAGTTTTCAGATGACCAAAAGTGATGGTTTCCCCACGAGAAGACGTCAAAAAATGTGTCTCCTGACCAAAAGTGATGGTTTCCCCACGAGAAGACGTCAAAAAATGTGTCTCCTGACCAAAAGTGATGGTTTCCCCACGAGCAGACGTCAAAAACGTCATAATGTGACCGCAGCATAAGTTTTCAGATGATCATGTTCATTCACCTCTGTTTTGAGAAACTTGTGTCTCCTGACCAAAAGTGATGGTTTCCCCATGAGAAGACGTCAAAAACGTCAGAATGTGACAGCAGCATGAGTTTTCAGATGATCATGTTGCATTCACCTCTGTTTTGAGAAAAATGTGTCTCCTGACCAAAAGTGATGGTTTCCCCACGAGCAGACGTCAAAAACGTCATAATGTGACTGCAGCATGAGTTTTCAGATGATTATGTTGGATTCACCTCTGTTTTGAGAAAAATGTGTCTCCTGACCAAAAGTGATGGTTTCCCCATGAGAAGACGTCAAAAACGTCATAATGTGACCGCAGCATGAGTTTTCAGATGACCAAAAGTGATGGTTTCCCCACGAGAAGACGTCAAAAAATGTGTCTCCTGACCAAAAGTGATGGTTTCCCCATGAGCAGACGTCATAAAATGTGTCTCCTGACCAAAAGTGATGGTTTCCCCACGAGCAGACGTCAAAAACGTCATAATGTGTCCGCAGCATGAGTTTTCAGATGATCATGTTGCATTCACCTCTGTTTTGAGAAACTTGTGTCTCCTGACCAAAAGTGATGGTTTCCCCAAGAGAAGACGTCAAAAACGTCATAATGTGACCGCAGCATGAGTTTTCAGATGATCATGTTCCATTCACATCTCTTTTGAGAAAAATGTGTCTCCCCTGACCAAAAGTGATGGTTTCCCCACGAGCAGACATCAAAAACGTCATAATGTGACCGCAGCATAAGTTTTCAGATGATCATGTTCATTCACCTCTGTTTTGAGAAACTTGTGTCTCCTGACCAAAAGTGATGGTTTCCCCATGAGAAGACGTCAAAAACGTCAGAATGTGACAGCAGCATGAGTTTTCAGATGATCATGTTGCATTCACCTCTGTTTTGAGAAAAATGTGTCTCCTGACCAAAAGTGATGGTTTCCCCACGAGCAGACGTCAAAAACGTCATAATGTGACTGCAGCATGAGTTTTCAGATGATTATGTTGGATTCACCTCTGTTTTGAGAAAAATGTGTCTCCTGACCAAAAGTGATGGTTTCCCCAAGAGAAGACGTCAAAAACGTCATAATGTGACCGCAGCATGAGTTTTCAGATGACCAAAAGTGATGGTTTCCCCACGAGAAGACGTCAAACAATGTGTCTCCTGACCAAAAGTGATGGTTTCCCCATGAGCAGACGTCATAAAATGTGTCTCCTGACCAAAAGTGATGGTTTCCCCACGAGCAGACGTCAAAAACGTCATAATGTGACCGCAGCATGAGTTATCAGATGATCATTTTGCATTCACCTCTGTTTTGAGAAACTTGTGTCTCCTGAGCAAAAGTGATGGTTTCCCCAAGAGAAGACGTCAAAAACGTCATAATGTGACCGCAGCACGAGTTTTCAGATGACCAAAAGTGATGGTTTCCCCACGAAAAGACGTCAAAAACATCATAATGTGACCGCAGCATGAGTTTTCAGATGATCATGTTCCATTCACCTCTCTTTTGAGAAAAATGTGTCTCCTGACCAAAAGTGATGGTTTCCCCACGAGAAGACGTCAAAAACGTCATAACGTGACCGCAGCATGAGTTTTCAGATGATCATGTTGCATTCATCTCTGTTTTGAGAAAAATATTTCTCCTGACCAAACTTGATGGTTTCCCCACGAGCAGACGTCAAAAACGTCATAATGTGTCCGCAGCATGAGTTTTCAGATGATCATGTTGCATTCACCTCTGTTTTGAGAAACTTGTGTCTCCTGACCAAAAGTGATGGTTTCCCCACGAACAGACGTCAAAAACGTCATAATGTGACCGCAGCATGAGTTTTCAGATGATCATGTCGCATTCACCTCTATTTTGAGAAAAATGTCTCTCCTGAGCAAAAGTGATGGTTTCCCCACGAGCAGACGTCAAAAACGTCATAATATGACCGCAGCATGAGCTTTCAGATGATCATGTTGCATTTACTTCTGTTTTGAGGAAAATGTGTCTCCTGACCAAAAGTGATGGTTTACCCACGAGAAAACGTCAAAAACGTCAAAATGTGACCGCAGCATGAGTTTTCAGATGATCATGTTGCATTCACCTCTGTTTTGAGAAAAAATGTGTCTCCTGACCAAAAGTGATGGTTTCTTGACGCGAAAACGTCAAAAACGTCATAATGTTACAGCAGCATGAGTTTTCAGATGATCATGTTGCATTCACCTCTGTATTGAGAAAAATGTGTCTCCTGACCAAAAGTGATGGTTTCCCCACGAGCAGACGTCAAAAACATCATATTGTGACGTCAAGCATGAGTTTTCAGATGATCATGTTGCATTCACCTCTGTTTTGAGAAAAATGTGTCTCATGACCTAAAGTGATGTTTTGTCGATGCGAAAACGTCAAAAACGTTATAATGTGACTGCAGCATGAGTTTTCAGATGATCATGTTGCATTCACCTCCTTTTTGAGAAAAATGTGTCTCCTGACCAAAAGTGATGGTTTCCCCACGAGAAGACGTCAAAAACATCATAATGTGACCGCAGAATGAGTTTTCAGATGATCATGTTGCATTGACCTCTGTTTTGAGAAACTTGTGTCTCCTGACCAAAAGTGATGGTTTCCTCACGAGCAGACGTCAAAAACGTCATAATGTGACCGCAGCATGAGTTTTCAGATGATCATGTTGCATTCACGTCTGTTTTGAGAAAAATGTGTCTCATGACCTAAAGTGATGTTTTGTCGATGCGAAAACGTCAAAAACGTTATAATGTGACTGCAGCATAAGTTTTCAGATGATCATGTTGCATTCACCTATGTTTTGAGAAAAAAGTGTGTCACTTTACAAAAAGTGATGTTTTCTCCACGAGCAAACGTCATAAACGTCATAATGTGACCGCAGCATGAGTTTTCAGATGATCATGTTCCATTCACCTCTCTTTTGAGAAAAATGTGTCTCCTGACCAAAAGTGATGGTTTCCCCACGAGAAGACGTCAAAAACTTCATAATGTGACCGCAGCATGAGTTTTCCAATAATCATGTTGCATTCACCTCTGTTTTGAGAAACTTGTGTCTCCTGACCAAAAGTGATGGTTTCCCCACGAGAAAACGTCAAAAACGTCATAATGTGACCGCAGCATGAGTTTTCAGATGATCATGTTGCATTCACCTCTGTTTTGAGAAAAATATTTCTCCTGACCAAAAGTGATGGTTTCCCCACGAGCAGACGTCAAAAACGTCATAATGTGACCGCAGCATGAGTTTTCAGATGATCATGTTCCATTCACCTCTCTTTTGAGAAAAATGTGTCTCCTGACCAAAAGTGATGGTTTCCTCACGAGCAGACGTCAAAAACGTCATAATGTGACCGTAGCATGAGTTTTCAGATGATCATGTTGCATTCACCTCTGTTTTGAGAAAAATGTGTCTCATGACCTAAAGTGATGTTTTGTCAATGCGAAAACGTCAAAAACGTTATAATGTGACTGCAGCATAAGTTTTCAGATGATCATGTTGCATCAACCTATGTTTTGAGAAAAAAGTGTGTCACTTTACAAAAAGTGATGTTTTCTCCACGAGCAAACGTCAAAAAAGTCATGTGACTGCAGCATAAGTTTTCAGATGATCATGTCGCATTCATCTCTGTTTTGAGAAAGATGTGTCGCTTGACCAAAAGTGATGTTTTCTCCACGAGCAAACGTCAAAAAAGTCATAATGTGACTGCAGCATAAGTTTTCAGATGATCATGTTGCATTCACCTCTGTTTTGAGAAACTTGTGTCTCCTGACCAAAAGTGATGGTTTCCCCACGAGAAAACGTCAAAAACGTCATAATGTGACCGCAGCATGAGTTTTCAGATGATCATGTTGCATTCACCTCTGCTTTGAGAAAAGATGTGTCTCCTGACCAAAAGTGATGGTTTCCCCACGAGCAGACGTCAAAAACGTCATAATGTGACCGCAGCATGAGTTTTCAGATGATTATGTTGCATTCACCTCTGTTTTGAGAAAAATGTGTCTCTTGACCAAAACTGATGTTTTCTCCACGAGCAAATGTCAAAAAAGTCATAATGTGACTGCAGCATAAGTTTTCAGATGATCATGTCGCATTCATCTCTGTTTTGAGAAAGATGTGTCGCTTGACCAAAAGTGATGTTTTCTCCACGAGCAAACGTCAAAAAAGTCATAATGTGACTGCAGCATAAGTTTTCAGATGATCATGTTGCATTCACCTCTGTTTTGAGAAAAATGTGTCTCATGACCTAAAGTGATGTTTTGTCGATGCGAAAACGTCAAAAACGTTATAATGTGACTGCAGCATGAGTTTTCAGATGATCATGTTGCATTCACCTCCTTTTTGAGAAAAATGTGTCTCCTGACCAAAAGTGATGGTTTCCCCACGAGAAGACGTCAAAAACGTCATAATGTGACCGCATCATGATTTTTCAGATGATCATGTTGCATTCACCTCTGTTTTGAGAAACTTGTGTCTCCTGACCAAAAGTGATGGTTTCCCCACGAGAAGACGTCAAAAACGTCATAATGTGACCGCAGCATGAGTTTTCCAATGATCATGTTGCATTCACCTCTGTTTTGAGAAACTTGTGTCTCCTGACCAAAAGTGATGGTTTCCCCACGAGAAAACGTCAAAAACGTCATAATGTGACCGCAGCATGAGTTTTCAGATGATCATGTTGCATTCACCTCTGTTTTGAGAAAAATATTTCTCCTGACCAAAAGTGATGGTTTCCCCACGAGAAAACGTCAAAAACGTCATAATGTGACCGCAGCATGAGTTTTCAGATGATCATGTTGCATTCACCTCTGTTTTGAGAAAAATATTTCTCCTGACCAAAAGTGATGGTTTCCCCACGAGCAGACGTCAAAAACGTCATAATGTGACCGCAGCATGAGTTTTCAGATGATCATGTTCCATTCACCTCTCTTTTGAGAAAAATGTGTCTCCTGACCAAAAGTGATGGTTTCCTCACGAGCAGACGTCAAAAACGTCATAATGTGACCGTAGCATGAGTTTTCAGATGATCATGTTGCATTCACCTCTGTTTTGAGAAAAATGTGTCTCATGACCTAAAGTGATGTTTTGTCAATGCAAAAACGTCAAAAACGTTATAATGTGACTGCAGCATAAGTTTTCAGATGATCATGTTGCATCAACCTATGTTTTGAGAAAAAAGTGTGTCACTTTACAAAAAGTGATGTTTTCTCCACGAGCAAACGTCAAAAAAGTCATAATGTGACTGCAGCATAAGTTTTCAGATGATCATGTCGCATTCATCTCTGTTTTGAGAAAGATGTGTCGCTTGACCAAAAGTGATGTTTTCTCCACGAGCAAACGTCAAAAAAGTCATAATGTGACTGCAGTATAAGTTTTCAGATGAGCATGTTGCATTCACCTTTGTTTTGAGTAAAAATTGTGTGTTCTGAGCAAAAGTGATGTTTTCTCCACGAGCAAACGTCAAAAAAGTCATAATGTGACTGCAGCATTAGTTTTCAGATGATCATGTTGCATTCATCTCTGTTTTGAGAAAAATGTGTCGCTTGACCAAAAGTGACGATTTCTCCACGAGCAAACGTCAAAAAAGTCCAAATGTGATTGCAGCAATATTTTGTATAGAGTCATGTTGCACTCAGCTTTGTTTTGAGACAAAAGTGTATCCTGACTGGTGAGAATTTTCTTTATCTTGTTGTTATGTGTTCTACCATATGTTCCTGTCTTCTCTTAGAAGTTAGGCATGGTAGACTCATTAGCAAATGTAATAAAGATTAGAGACATTCCTTTGACGGGATTGTTGTTTAGACCATTGTAATCTCAGGAGCCAGTCAGGCAGGGGGTGTTAAACACCCACTATAAACGGGACATCAGGGTGGGGTTGATGAGCTTATTTGCATGAAGAATGGGAACTTTGATCTGGCCACCTGGGAAGATAATGGAGAAGAAGGACTGTACCAACACCAAATGGGACTGGAAGAAGAGGACGAGGTCATCCAAGCAGAGGAACTGGATTGGACTGTGTGAGCATTGATAATTTGCATTTGTGTTTCTATAAAAGACTGGGCCAAGGGATAGTTAGGTTGTCAGACTTCATGCCCTGGCAATGGACTCTGTTATTGTAGGGTTATGAACTGGCCTGGAGCTCTGTAATATTTGTATCTTGAATTGGTTCTGTTGCTAAATACATTTTGAAATTGGCATTTTTCTTCTTGAAGTCTTCATTCAAAGAACACGCGGATTAGCAGCTACATATGAGAGATATTGCGATCCAACATGACCCAAAGTGACGTTTTCTCCACGAGCAAATGTCCAAAAAGTCCAAATGTGATTACAGCATAAGTTTTCATATGATCATGTTGCATTCACCTTTGTTTTGAGAAAAAAAGTGTATCCTGACTCAAAATGACGATTTATCCACAAGCAAACGTCAAAAAAGTGAAAATGTGACTGCACCATACTGCGGAGAGCTAGTGTTCTTGGTTGCGGAAAAACTCAGACGCAGACTTCTGCCAGCTTATTCTGCAGTGCAACTGCAGAAAGAGCCACTTTATTAAACACTGAACAGAAAACACACAAACAAAGGGAAGTCTTCAATCACACACATAACCTCGCTTATGGTATCCAGGTGCAAACAATAATTAAAACAGTAATTAAACACATCAACAACCAGAACTCAATAAATAGAACACTAACATTGAAAGTTGCAAACGATAAAAGATTTATAACGAACTAAAACAGGGTAACACAAACCTGAACCCACAGACACACTGCCACAAAGCATGCTGGGAAATTCCCACACTGACCCTTCCCAACACGCTACACTGCCCCCACCTAGGTGGTTAGCTGTCCCCAGCAACCCATGACAAAGTCTCTGAGGTGGTGATGGAGCCGGCGCTGTCGCCCTGTGTTCTCAGAAGGCCTATTGGTGGTTCCAGGAGGTGGAGTGGGTGAGGGAGTGGGCTGATCCTCAGACAACACCGCCTGTCACGGTGGAGCACCACCACACGTTTCCTTTTGACCAGCCGCACCCGGTACACCACAAGTACACCTTTCAAGTACAGTACAAGGTCCCACCCACTGGACTGTCAATTTAGGGGAAAAACCCATTTTCCTCTCAGGGCTGTAGACCCACACCTGCTCCCCAGGGGCAAAGTCCTGTCCTTTACAACGGGAATCATAAGCCCGTTTTTGCTGCAGCCCAGCATCAGAGAGGGCCTTCCTGGTCATCTCATGCACCAGCTGAAGCCGTTCCCACAGACTGTAGAGGTAGTCCAGGCCGGGTGCACCCTCCAGCTCTGTTTTGAGTGTACATAATTTAAAAAATGCTAAAGTGAGCATGTATATTTTCATCAAATGAAGATGCTTACAACAAATACTAATTTAGATTTTTTGTTTGCGTGGAAACAGACAGATGGATCATCGGGTTGTAAAGAGCACACAATTAGGCTGTTATCCAGGTAGAAGAACCATGACAACATGGACTTCTGTATATAAGAGAGTCTTACCTAGGTCAGAAGTTTATGTTGTAATTCTGGAAATATAGACAGTTGTGATGGGCTTCCTCTTTCTGCTTCTGGTTAAATGTAAGTACCGGTATGCTTGAGTTTATATATAGATGCTAGTGGAGGCGGTGCAAATGAGGGACGGGATGACAAATATTGGTGGAACAAAAGGTTTTCAAACTCACCTGCATAATATTGCATCATGACATGCAATATAGAATGCAATTTGTAATTAATCTAATGAAGTCATAACAATAAATTAAAATCCCCATCTAATTGGTCAGTGAGTAGGAATTGCATTGGTGTTCACACTAGACATGCAAACAATGTTTGGATGAAGCTTAAAATGAAATTTCTATTGATGTGGAGAAGGAGAAGACTGAATATTGATGTAATATGTGTATTTGCCGTTTTTGCACTTCTGGTTAGATGCTAAACAAGAATTTGTTGCCCCAGAACATGTGTCATGAGAGTAATATGGAGTCTAATCTAATAATCCAATACTACATGCTTGTTTCCTTCATTTCAGTATTTTTAGAAGGCCATTTAAAAGTGTGAGAGTGATTGACTTACAACACAGGTCAGGCTGTCATCACATCATGAAGGGACAACTCCTATGTTTGTTTTTCTAGGTGGAGTCAGATGTCAATATATCCCCAGTATTGACTTTGAAGGTACTGGATCATTGAACAATGGAGACTCTGTTGAACTATAAGAGTGTTAACTTTCTCTTCCTCGAACATATTTATTTAATCTCTATGGTGGGAAAATAGGAATTTAATTGAGGGCTTTTAACATAAAGCTATATATCTGACACCCCCTCAAACACATCATTATACAGCATTCCAATTCTAGAGTCCAAACACATTGAAAATATGAACTGATTCTGTCCTATCAAACCTACAGATTTAGCTGTTCCCAGCACATTACAAATTAACTCAGCAATGAAGTTGAATTGTTTTTTTTTCTTTCTTGTCAGAAACTGCTGAGTTTGCAGACAACTACCGAAACATCAGTCAAAAAGGGTTATATTAGTTAGGAGGTGCCACAACAAATCAAATGTAGAAGTTCAAAATCATCTTTTTCATCATCATTCTTCATCTTGAACCTGATCAGATGGATGTTACATGCTCTTTAGCAACATAACAGTACTAAATTCTAAAATATTTCGATTAAAATGGTTGATTCAAGTAGAAGTTTTTTGATAATGTTTACTTTTTTATGCATATTCCATGTGACATTGCAGAATGACATAAGGAATGCAAACTTTATTTAATAACACACAGGGCCAAATACAGTATATGACCTCTGTGTCAATACAATTTAAAGTTACCTTTACAATAGAAAGTTTTCCCACTCTTTTTCATTTAAAACCAGTCTCTTTATTGGTTTAATGAAGACAAACATGCTCGTGTCTACTGGCAAAAAAGTTGATCTTTTTACATGTTTGATCTTCTCCAAATAGAAACAGTTTTGAATTGTTATAAAACTGTTTATTAAGGCTCCAAGTTAATGACAGTGCTGACATGCGAGCTCAAACACTGTCGCTTACACTTTCAGGGAATATGAAGTTAACTTTATTAGTATCATTTTGTGATAGTTGAAGAGAATTATTGAAAGCTCACTGAGGCATGCATCTAATTTTCTAATCAAGGAACCTGACACATACACCTTTAAAACTTTACTGCTACCTTACCTTTGGCTGCTAGAGCTTAGTCTGTGGATTCTAAACTGAAGCACTGAGCTCTAGAGCAGCGGTCACCAACCTTTTTAAAGCTGAGGGGTACCTTAAGATTACCAAATGGCTTGAGGGCTACCAGCTCAAAACATATGTATAAACAAATCAAGAAATCAAAAGCATACCATATTCACACAAAAAACCAATAATCATAATTTTAGGACAAGTACTTGTATATGAATGTATTTATGTTTCATTGTCAAAGTGACATTTAGTTTTTGCAAATGAACATGTCACAATTACATTTAACAAAAAACAGAACTCAAATTGTGTTTGCCAATACATGAGATTGTGTCAACTCCAACTTTGAATCTGATTTAATCAATGAACAATGATCAATTGACCAGGTAACATGGTGTTTTACTAAAACACTGTTCAGTCTTGTCTGTCAGTTAGTGAGAAACCTGGCATTCCATGTTGTCCACTAGTTTGCTGTATTCTGGTGTGTAGTTTGTCACTGCCACTCTCAGTGACTCCTGTAGATGTGAATCAGTTAGGTGTGATCGGTGTTTATTTTTTACAAAGTTCATATTGGAAAAGGCTGATTGACAGAGATATGTGGATCTGAAAAGACAAGCAACCTTCATAGCTGCTGTGCAGATAGATTTGTACTTTTCCATGTCCACTAGGTTACAAAAGTTTAGGCTACTCCGATGTGCTTTAAGGTTCAGGTCATTTTGCAAAGTTATTATTTCCATTTCCACCTGCCCTGCATCCAAGGTGAAGGTTGTAATCAGGTTCTCAGCTGTGCCTGTAATGTCCACTGACATAAAGGGATTTGAAATGAATGACACACATGGCTCAATTTGCTCAAAATCACAAAACCTGCCCTCAAATTCTTTCATCAGTCTGTTAATCACTTGGCAGTATTTTTCTACAGCTTTATCAAAAGCCATATATGCAGAAACATTGTCACTAAGAACTTTTTGCACAGAGGGGAAATGCACAATAGTTGTGTTGTTTAGTGTTGTAGTGTTGTTTGGCTTTAGCGCAAATGCTATTGATGATTTTTACAACAGGGGTCATTACATGGTCAAAACCGGTCACTTTCGCCAGCCTGCTGGTGGATGATACAATGGTAGTGTAGGAAAGGTGCAAAGTCTGGGTCATTCTTGCAATGTGCATTGAAGCCCACACGGCATCCTACCAATGCCGGTGCACCATCGGTAGTTACCGACACGAGCTTCTCCAGCGGCACTTTTTCCTCCATGAAGAAAGTTTTTATCGCGTTGTAGATGTCCACTCCTCGTGTATTTGTCCTCAGCGGTATCAACGTGAGGAGCTCTTCTTTAGTGGAGAAATCGGCAAATACCATGCAAATTAGTTGAGCTGTACTGCTGCTGTCCACAGATTCATCACATTGGATGCTGAACCACCGGCATGTATTTAAGTCCTTGTCCAGCTGCTCATTCAAGTTTTCAGACAAAGCTGACACTCTTCTGGTCACTGTACTTGCCCCAAGTTGTACATCAGCCAGACTTGAGAAAACATTAGGGCCCATTTTTATCATCTTTAAAAACAGTCTCTGCGATTAGCATCAGAGCCCCCTTGACAACCTCTCCATCAGAAAACGTCTTCTTGTTTTTAATAAAATAATGTGTAGCTCTGAATGAAGCTTCGGTTGCCTTTTTGACTTTATTCAGCGGTCTTGTGAAAAAGGTCTGCTGCTTGGTCAAAGCGGCTTTTAACTCACGCGCTTTCTCCGCCGGAAGCGCAGTCTTGGGGGGAAAGTTTGTGTTTAACCTGCCATGAGTGGTTTGATAGGGTCTCTCCACATTGTGCCGCTTTGAAATCGTCACCGTAGCTCCACAAATAAGGCACACACACATATTGATGTAAAAAAGAACTCCTCTTCCCAGTCTTTGTTAAGAACATGTGTTTTTTTCTCTTCTCAGCCATGTTTTTTAGCGCGGTATAATCAATGATGTATTAACTAGCAAAAGCGGGGTAAATTGTCATGCGCAGGTGACTAGGTGACTAGGTGAACTATGACCTCGAACTATATATGTAATGTGAATATATATGTGTGAAACTTTCAATAGAATTTACATAAGGCGCAGCATTTTTTTTTTTACATTTTTTTGCAAACCATGAGGGCTATTTTTAGAACAAGTCCAGCGCGACTGAGATAAGGGCTATTTTTAGAACAAGTCCAGTGGGCGACTGAGAAGGAGCCAATGGGCGACCAGGTGCCCGCGGGCATAGGGTTGGTGACACCTGCTCTATAGGATCAGTAACTCTTTAATGTTAATATCGCTATTGAAAAATGGGCCCTGTTAACATTCCTGGTGTGGTCCACACATGGACAACCATTCAATCAGGATAATTTGCTAAAACTTATAATACCTCATGCAACCCAACAACACAAACTGCCCTTGATGTACTGCGATTCCCCTACACTTAACATTCACTTCCTGTAATCCATAAATTTACATAGAGAAAATCAGCATTAAGACAATAGTTTTACACTTTCTCCTGAATCTTTGTGCTGTATCATTTAGAGAAGGTCAACCATTGTACTTGACATTTCTACTAGTGAACGCTGTACAGTATTGTGAGCTGTACCATTGTCACACTGGCTCTTGCTTTCACCATAGTAAAGGAGTCTGTGGTCATATATGATGCTTGAAAATAAATCCCTAGGAACTGTGAATGAAAAAGTATGAAAGCTCCCTTTGACAAACTGGAACCTGGTGAGAATAATCATTTATTCATAATGACACTGAAAACGGTGCATTTCTCAGGTCATCACATGTGTGTGGGCATACCTAAGTGTGGCAGTACAGGCTTGTGCTGTGTTATGGGATACAGGATTCATAGGTGGTGTTTTTTGTGTTGCATGAAGGTGGCCAAAGAGATTAACAATTGTTGGAGCTATTTGCACTGTCACCTCATAATAATAATAAGGTTCCTGTTTTTCATTCACCAGCGTCCAGATGTGCATTTGGTGGAGAGGTAAATTGATTTGTCATTGCTATTCTGATGAGACATAGCTATATTTATCCATGAAACCAGAGGAGACAGCAGTTTGTGAAGCTCCAAGTTTTTCCTTCTCCTTAAATCAGACAGAATTCATTGTAGTGTGAAAATAACCCAGCGTGATGCTGCTAAACTGGTTCAGCATTTGTTACTTCCAGGCTGAACTATTTTAATTTATTATTACTGGGATTTCCAGATAATTCTTTTAGAAGCCTCCAGGTATTGACAAAAGAGATCGCATGACTCCTGTGTTGGCTTCTCTTCATTGGCTACCCAATAAATCTAATATAGGGTTTTAAAACACTTAACCTGACCTACGAGGTCCCTTGAGGCCGATCCGGAGGAGCTAATAGCACAATACAATCCAGTAGACCACTCTGCTGTCATGGTGCTGGTTGATTTCCTGTGCTACTATAGGATATGATGTGTAGATTTTGGGGCCCCTCCCCACTGTCTTCACAGGTATTCCTGACCCGGTAGTTGGGCACTAATCTTTGACCGCACTGACTCATACAACTCTACCTTTGGTTGCTCAGTGCAAATGTTTTTGCATGTGTGATTTATGTTTATACTCTCCTCTGTGTGTTCCCTCCCCCTACTGACATCCCATATGAGCCTGGTCAACATATTTTTTTTCACTGGAAATAGAGGTTTTAAATGGCAGACTCAGCTAAAACCTAATAATTATTCTAGTAATTGTGTCATATAATACTTTATTGTTGAGATGAAGAAAAAAAACAGACAGAATTGATTTCAAATGATTTATTACCACTTACTTAACTGAAGATTTAAAAAAAAAAAAACCTCATAGATCTAAAAACCTAATTTTTGAAAAAAATCATTAGAAATTTCACAGCCAATACCTGTTGATTTCTTTTTTGACCGAGGATTAAACACAAAAGTTCAAACAGCAAACAGGCCTAACATTTTTGATAAATGCAAGAAAATAGAGCGCATTTGTTGCTGAATGTTTGTGAAAAAACCCACGTTTCAAGTCCCATAAACAGCAAACAGTGACAAGACTGACTTTATCTTCCACTAATGTTAGAAGTGGAGTTCATAACTAGTGTTCTGGCCCAGAAGGGCTCATTACTGGATCAGAAGGTAATAAAGAGACATAAGAAGGAAGGAAGTGAAAGAAAGGATTGGCTCAATTGCTCCACTGCAAGTCTGCAGATCAGCTGTGAAGAGAGAAACAAGAAGAGACATCAAGTCTTCATTCAGTCTTCACACTTTTGTATTACAGGTGATCACCAGTCAAAATCAGGTCCAGACTAACAACGGAATTTTGTTAAGATTAAACTGAACAGGATCTACTTGAAAGAAAACCTCTTTCATGTCTTTATGGGCTACTGAATGGAAATGCAGGCGTCTCCACCACAGATAATGTATGTAGATTGAGTGATAAACATGTGAGGCTTACCTGCCATTTTTCTAATTTGAGGTATTAAACTGTTCCAGAATTGGCAGTCATCAGCTCTCAGGTTTGACTTGTATTCTGGATTCTGGGTATCCAGAGTGACATACTCCCTTTTTTCACTAGTGAACATGGGCCAGGGTTGTCCATCAATGCCTGGATTCCTGAACAAAACAGGGGACATCGATTTGTTCACTCACCAAGGTCTCATCGCGCACACTGTTTAACTGGATATTGTGCCATTTCTTTTTTTTTTATCAGACAAACCCAGTTCGAGCAAAGGTGGCCCAATACTTCATGAACCTCTTGCTCATGTTCACCTCCTCTTCTGTGTATCCCAGAGATGGATTCAGTGGTAATCCAAACACAAATTCAATCTCGTAGCCATGCATGACACCCATCCATTCTGGCCACGGGTTTCTGGATGATCGGTGTTGGAAGTAATAAAGGAAAGGCTTACCACCAGCTTTTTGATACCTGTCAAAAGAAACATGAATCCACTTCAGTATTTTGACATTTATTCTCTCACATCTCACATAAAACCTCTAATCAATAGTTTCTTTGATTTAAAATATTATACGTGCATTGTTCAGGGTCAGCGTCTTGTATTATATTTTTCTTTTTTATTAGCATGAAAGTATTTCTGCATAATCACAAATCTGAATCCATAAGAGCTAAAACGGCTGTTTACCTGTAGGCAAAATCTGTTACTGGACAGATGAACATATATTCCGAAAGCATTCTGTTCAGTGAGTCACGATTTTTGGTGCCGTTCTCCTCATCTGCCCAGTCAGTATACTGAAAAGTTACTGTTTCCTTTGTGATAGTTTGAGCACTTGCCAATATGTGGTCCAGTCCATTGAGAAATTGAGCCTTGGTGATGAGACTTTGGCTGGTGATATCAAAACCAGCAACTGTGTAGACTAAGAAGTAAGTTCCTTCATCATGATTCAGACCCAAAAAAACTTCCTTCTTTTGGATGCTGGAATTACTTATCAATGCCTGCAAGGGAAAAATGGAACATGCAAGTTCTAGTGGTAGAAAACTCTTTAATGAAAATGTTACATTCAATTAAGCATACATCTACTTCATCTGGAAGGAAGTCCCCATCCACGACAGGAAGAAATGGGATGTCAGAGGTTGAGGGGTTTGATAAAACCCCATATTGGACCGTTACCAAATGACTGACATTAATACTCTGCAAACATGTTTCCAGCTCAATCGGTTTGTTACATCCAACCGACATTCCCAACATTGTAGACCTGAATAGTGACAGAAAGCATGCAAATTCAATTAAAAGCAATTCATTTCAGAATCTCTTACAATCAGGATTGTCTCTAGGTGCTTCACAGATTCCCAGAGCCTAACTTTGAACTACACATGAGGAGAGAACAAAGAAAAGAAAGAAAGAGAGGAGAGGCAACTATGAACCGATTTAGTGACGACAACCTGTCAAGGGAATCATGTTTCTGTACCCTAGTAGCATCAGCCTATAGAAGCATGGTTGAGATTATGCTAAAGGTTAGAGGCTCCCGCTCAACTATCAGCATTAGCTTATCTAGCTTAGCTGATTTTAAACTTTCTCACAGAGGAAGATTTTCATCTTCATCTTAAAGTACCCTTACCCCTCCTGGGCTACCACCTTATTGTGGTGGAGGGGTTTGCGTGTCCCAATGATCCTAGGAGCTCCGTTGTCTGGGGCTATATGCCCCTGGTAGGGCCACCCATGGCAAACAGGTCCTAGGTGAGGGATCAGACAAAGCGTAGCCCAAGACCCCCTCATGATGAAGAACAACATTGGTGCCATGTTTCCCTTGCCCGGATGCGGGTCACCGGAGCCCGGCCTGGGGGTGGGGCACGTTGGCGAGCGCCTGGTGGCCGGACCTCTGCCCATGGAGTCCGGCCGGGCACAGCCCGAAGAGGCAACATGGGACCCCCTTCCCGTGGGCTCACCACCTGTGGGAGGGGCCAAGGGGGTCGGGTGCATTGTGTTTTGGGTAGCGGCCGAAGGCAGGGACCTTGGCGGTCTGATCCCCGGCTGCATAAACTGGCTCTAGGGACATGGAATGTCACCTCTCTGGTGGGAAAGGAGCCTGAGTTGAGGTTGAGAAGTTCCGACTAGATATAGTTGGCCTCACCTCGACGCACGGCAAGGGCTCTGGAACCAGTCTTCTCGAGAGGGGTTGGACTCTCTACCACTCTGGAGGTGCCGATGGTGAGAGGCGACGGGCAGGGGTGGCAATTCTCGTTGCTTCCCAGCTCAGTGCCTGTATATTAGAGTTTAGCCCGGTGGATGAGAGGGTAGCCTCCCTTCGCCTTCGGGTGGGGGGACGGATCCTGACTGTTGTTTGTGCCTATGGCCCAAACAGCAGTTCAGCGTATCCACCCTTTTTGGAGTCCTTAGAGGGAGTGCTGGAGAGTGCTCCTTCTGGGGGCTCCCTCGTCCTCCTGGGTGACTTCAATGCTCACGTTGGCAATGACAGTGTGACCTGGAGAGGTGTGATTTGGAAGAATGGCCCCCCTGATCTGAACCCGAGTGGTGTTTTGTTATTGGACTTCTGTGCTCATCTCAGATTGTCCATAACAAACACCTTGTTCAGGCATAAAGGCGTCCACATGTGCACTTGGCACCAGAACACCTTAGGCCGCAGATCGATGATCGACTTTGTGGTTGGGTCATTGGATTTGTGGCCGCATGTTCTGGACACTCGGGTGAAGAGAGGGGCGGAGCTGTCAACTGATCACCACCTGGTGGTGAGTTGGCTCCGATGGTGGAGAAGGATGCCGGACAGACCCGGCAGGCACAAACGTGTTGTGAGGGTCTGCTGGGAACGCCTGGCAGAGTCTCCTGTCAGAAGCAGCTTCAACTCACACCTCCGGGAGAGCTTTGACCATGTCCCGGGGGAGGCGGGGGACATTGAGTCCGAGTGGACAATATTCCGTGCCTCCATTGTTGAGGCGGCTGACCGGTGCTGTAGCCGCAAGGTGGTTGGTGCCTGTCGTGGCGGCAATGCCCGAACCCAGGGGTGCCATCAAGCTGAAGAAGGAGTCGTATCGGGCCTTACTGGCCTGTAGGACTCCTGAGGCAGCAGATAGGTACCGGCAGGCCAAGCGGAGTGCAGCTACGGCTGTTGCCAAGGCAAGGACCCGGGCATGGGAAGAGTTCGGGGAGGCCATGGAGAACGACTTTCGGACAGCCTCGAAAAGGTTCTGGACCACAATCAGGCGTCTGAGGAAGGGGAAGCAGTGCACTGTCAACACTGTGTATAGTGGTGATGGTGTGCTGCTGACCTCAACTCGGGATGTTGTGGATCGGTGGAAGGAATACTTCGAGGACCTCCTCAATCCCACCAACACGCCTTCCAGTGAGGAAGTAGGGCCTGGGGATAGGCTCTCATATCTCCGGGGCTGAAGTTGCCGAGGTTGTCAAAAAACTCCTCAGTGGCAAGGCCCCGGGGGTGGATGAGATCCGCCCAGAGTTCCTTAAGGCTCTGGATATTGTACGGCTGTCGTGGTTGACTCGACTCTGCAACATCGCGTGGACATCAGGGGCAGTGCCTCTGGATTGGCAGACCGGGGTGGTAGTCCCTTGTTACGTGTCAGGGGAGTTGTTGGTGTTTCTTTTTGTGTTCTTTGTTGCTGGTGACCTCCCAGAGTGGCGCCATCCAGAGGCTGAGAACTGGTGGAACACCGAAAGGCAGGCAGTGCTGGTGACGAGGAAGATTGACACCACCTGTGGACTCCCGTGGTATCTTAGGATTGGCTCCCCTGTGTCTATCTGACCAATCACCAGCGGAGTCCCGCTTTAAAGGCTCTCCCTCCTAATTTCATGGGGGCTCGCTCTCTCGCTCAGTGTTGGACAGGAAGAGTTTGTGGAGGGCAGGTGGGACTAGGTAAGGACGGGGTACCCCATACATTGCCGCACGTAGATTTTGATTGTTATTTACACTAGGTTATGGGCTGTGGTCACCGTTGTGTTTTTGATGTTTTAAGATGCCCTGTTTTTTGACTTTTGTTTTGGCACAGACCTGTTTGTTCCACCTCTCCCTCCACTCCTGATGTATGCACGTGTGTTAAGAAGTAAAGCACAATGTTGACAGTCTGTTTCGGTCTTTCCCTGGTGGTTTGTTAGTCTCTACGTTAACCCCCTCAAAAGGGTTAAACGTAACATCCCTCTTTTTAAGAAGGGGGACTGGAGGGTGTGTTCCAACTATAGGGGGATCACACTCCTCAGCCTCCCTGGTAAGGTCTATTCAGGGGTACTGGAGAGGAGGGTCCGCCGGATAGTCGAACCTCGGATTCAGGAGGAGCAATGTGGTTTTCGTCCTGGGCGTGGAACAGTGGACCAGCTCTACACCCTCAGCAGGGTCCTCGAGGGTGCATGGGAGTTTGCCCAACCAGTCCACATGTGTTTTGTGGACTTGGAGAAGGCATTCGACCGTGTCCCTCGGGGGGTCCTGTGGGGGGTCCTCCGAGAATATGGGGTGTCGGGGCCGCTGATACGGGCCGTCCGCTCCCTGTACGATCGGTGTCAGAGTTTGGTCCGCATTGCTAGCAGTAAGTCGAACTCGTTTCTGGTGAGGGTTGGTCCCCGCCAGGGCTGCCCTTTGTCACCGATTCTGTTCATAATTTTTATGGACAGAATTTCTAGGTGCAGTCATGGTGTTGAGGGGCTCCAGTTTGGTGACCTCAGGATCAGGTCTCTGCTTTTTGCAGATGATGTGGTCCTGTTGGCGTCATCGGCCCGTGACCTCCAACTATCACTGGATCGGTTCGCCGCCGCATGTGAAGCGGCTGGGATGGTTATCAGCACCTCCAAATCCAAGGCCATGGTTCTCAACCGGAAAAAGGTGGAGTGCCTTCTCCGGGTCAAGGAGGAGATCCTGCCCCAAAGGGAGGAGTTCAAGTACCTCGGGGTCTTGTTCACGAGTGACAGAAGAATGGAGCAGGAGATCGACAGGCGGATCGGTGAGGCGTCTGCAGTAATGCGGACTCTGCACCGGTCAGGCAGCCAGAGTTCTGACAGGTATTGACAAAAGAGATCACATAACTCCTGTAATGGCGTCGCTTCATTGGCTGCCCGTTAAATTTAGAATAATTTTTAAAACCCTTCTTTTGACCTATCAGGTCCTCAGAGGCCTAGCTCCATCCTACCTGGAGGCGCTAGTGACACCTTACCAGCCCAATAGACCGCTTCGCTCTCAGAATGCTGGTCTACTTGGGGTTCCCAGAGTTTCTAGGAGTAGAATGGGGGGCCGAGCATTTAGCTACCAGGTCCCCCTGCTATGGAACCAGCTCCCTGTCCAGGTACGGGAGTGTGACTCCATCGCTACTTTTAAGATCAGACTTAAAACCTACCTCTTTGCTTATTGTTACTAATTCTGTAGTTCCAGTTACTATCATAGACAGACAAATTATCATACTTAGCGGGTCGTCTAATCGTTAGATCACATCTTAGCTATGCTGTTATAGGCCAAGGCTGCAGGGGTCCGGAAACATGATCACCTGACAGGCCTCTGTCACCCCACTGGGTCATGGTTTCCTCTCCTCTCCTCTCCTTTCATCTCCTTTCCTCCTCCTCATCAAGCAGACTTGTTATGCTGATTCCTGTGTAGTTTTTCTGCTTCTCCCCCCCTCTCTATTCATTTACCGGTATCGCCGCCTTCGGAGCTGCATGATGACCTCCGGCCTCGCTGACCCGCTGTATAGTGTATTTTTGTGTGTGTTTCTGTGCTCTGTGCCTCTCCTCTCCTCTCCTCTCCTCTCCTCTCCTCTCCTCTCCTCTCCTCTCCTCTCCTCTCCCCCTCCTTCTCCTCTCCTCTCCTCTCTCTTTACCCAGCCGGCCATCAGCAGGAGGGCCGGCAGGAGTTTTTCCTTGCCACTGTTGCTTGTCTGGGGTTAGGCCCTGGGATTCTGGAAAGCGCCTTGAAACAATTTTGATTGTATAAGACGCTATATAAATAAAGATTGATTTGATTTGATTCTGTTTTCTTTGATTTCAAATACAGCTGAATGTCATCAGCATTGGTGTTAACATTTACTGATGCTGCTGTCTAATGTTTTCTTAACTGGAATCTGAAATAAATATGATCTGAACCAGTCTAGCAATGTCCCTCTAATCCCAGTGACCTGATTCAATCTCTGTAACAGGATGCTATTAACGGTATCAAAGGCACCACTGAGGTAAAGCAGAACCAGTATAGAAATGTGACCAAAATTAACATGGACAAATCTGTTGACTTCAAACTATTGAGGACATGACAAAAATATGTCTGGTCAGGCCTTACTGACCTGTTCCACGCCTCGCTGAGGCTCACTGTGGTCCAGTGTGCTGTTGGAGCTCCACTTTGCATCACAGCTCTTTTAAAGAGAACATTGCTGCCAGGAGAGAGAACATGGAAGCCCACACAGACTGATCCTGCGCTTTCTCCGAACAGAGTTATCTGGAAACAACAGCAAGACACATTTTTCCAGGGGTATACCCTCCATTCGCCAACCCTCCCTGTCACCCCAAAAAGGATACAGCGTTCAAGAAAATGAAATAAAACAACCAGACAAAGGTGACAATTTAGTGATTTCAGCTACTTCTGCATCTGTGATGCTTACAGGGGGTTTATGTATTGCTTCATCTGCGACCGCTGCAGAGAATGTTGTCACTGTTTTATCATTGGGTTCTAAACTCCTGCACAGAAACAAATAGCAATCCTCTATAAAATTAGTTAATATTGCCATCAGATGATGCAGACGCACAATGAGGCCTTAACGTGGCTTAATTGGCATTCCCTCGCGTTCAGTCTTAATGCTGGACCTTGATATTGACTTTGGATTACTTCTCTTTAGCCACCACTGGAAGTAAACAAAGCAGTAGAACTAAAGACAGCAGGTCTGATAGGTGTAGCCAGTCTGACCCACAGACTCACTGTAAGGTTGACTATCAAAATGAACTACAATGTCTAATAATTACTAAAGATAATGCAAATGCATAATTTAACACATTCATTTGGACAAACCTAGTTCAAACAGAAGAAATAAATATTAGACCTGTGAAGGATCTCCTCCAAATGCAGCGATGTTATCCACCACCCACTGGATGGCCAAGCGCTGGTCCATTAGGCCTGCATTACCATGAACGTTAGTGTTGTTCGGAAGAGACAGGAATCCCAAAACACCAACTCTACCGAAAATAAGCACACAACATATAATAAAACTAGATATTGAAGACAAAACAAGAAAGTAAATAAAGTAGCCATCATCATCTGACTATGTCTCTCGATCCCAAGAATCAGCAAGCATGTGAAAGAATGACTTTACAGGGTTTGATATAAGAAACCATGGAGATGGCTGATTTTCTACCCTGTGGTCTAAATAGCTTTTTATGACCCATGTATTTTTTTTGTGTTGAAATGAAATCATGAACATGAGGAGAGAAAGTATAAATGTCATCACACCAATGCAGGTTTCAATACCACATATGCAGTATGGATGGTTCCACCCACAGTCTGTGTTTTTATTGTGTTTAATGCTTTTGTTCCATAATGTCTCCTAATAAACAGTCCAGATCATAAATGATCTGCTTTCAAAATTGTAAGGGAATGGGTTGTGGAATTTCAGTCTGTTGGTGGACTGGGCTGAGAAGCAGAGGATTCTGATAAGTGTTCTGGTAGTAGGTAAAGGTGCCCTCAGAGCACTGCTACGCAAGTTACCCAATCCACAAATGCTCAAATAGGGCAAATAGTGTACCCTGCCTTCACCCTTATGTGTACCCTCTCCGAGTGACAAATGAATCTTAATTAAGTTAAATTTAAAAGTTGCCAAAGATCCATGGCTATGCTGGCCCACTGTGCTGTCCAAACTGTGTTCGAAAAAAGGGCATTCAAATGAGAGAAAAAGACAGCTGCAAACCAAACCTCAGCATAAAAGCAGAATGGATGAATGGAGGGAGGGAGCAATGGATAGATAGATGGGTGGATGGATGGCTCACTGGATGGATGGACTAAGAGCAGCAGCTCTAATGACAGGTACATGTATCCGTTAACCATGTGCAGGGAGCAAACCTGACTTTATCCCTGCTGGGCAGGTGAGCAGGCTGTAGCCTGTTGAACTATTTGAATGATTTGATTGACCTCTGCCTTTGGAGGTATGTCAGGTATGTTTCCCTAGCAGGAAATCCTAGGTTAAATCCAGAGGAGTTTACAGTGTGACTCTCACATTCACCTGTAGTTCATGGATACCACGATCACATCTTCAGACTTAGTCAAGTAGCGACCATCATACAGCTCCAAGGATGATGTTCCTGTGGTGAACCCGCCTCCATAGATCCAGATCATGACAGGCAGCGGTGATGAAGCTTGAGCCTGTGGAGTCCACACGTTCAGGTACAGACAGTCCTCATTCACTGGTGTGTTTGGGTTCCACATTTCTGCTCCTCTGAATCCTGACAACCAATAACAATTTTAGCAGTAACAACAGTCTACCTGTTATTTTAGTTTAACATCCAACAGGCAGATGTGACCCTTTATTCATCCTTCTGCAAAAATCACTCAGTTATACCATATTTAGTACAATTACTTCCAAATTAAAGAAGAAAAGGATCTGTGAAGTGGATGAACTGACCCTGAGGATGGAACTACTTGTGTGCAATGGTGTCAGTGTTCAGATATCTGACTGGTACAAGATCGCTCATTGAATGTGCACATAAAAAAATCTGGAAGCCTTCTTGAGTTACTGGATCAAATAGATCAAGTTTAGATGCCTCACATACTCAAACACTTAGGGTGTGGTTTTACTATTCTTTCATTTCAGCATCACATCACCTGCCATTGCCACATACTGTATTACATAGTGGTGTGTGTGTGTGTGTATGTGTTTGTGTCTCTACTGTATGTGTGAGTGAGTGTGTGCATGAGTGAGGTTGTGATGGTTCTGTGTGGTTGTGATGAGAGTCAGATGGTGCCTAATCACATGGTGTCAAGTATTATGTTTAATTAAACTTAAATACCATTCTAAACCTAAAAAAAAAACAATTACCCTGTTAAATAGTAAATTGCTTGTATCTTTTTAAAGGAATTCAAATAATATGATAAAGACTGAACAGAAATGTTTATTCCACCTGCAAGTGTCATGTCTGCCAGCTGGAAGCAGGTGTTTGAGAAGCTGTTGGCATTCTTTACTCCTTCCCATGAATCTATTGGCTCCGGATTCCTGAATCGTAGCTTTCCAACAGGAGGTTTAGCATAGGGAATTCCAAGGAATGCTCTAACATTCCCATTCAACACTGGCAGCAAAGTCCCTTGAACTTTCCCATTTTTAACAGTGACTAAAAGGTCATTTTCATCGGCAGAGGAAACAGACAGGAAATGAGGAAGGAGAACAATGATGGCATAATGGCAAAGTGTCACCATTGGGAAATCCTGGTACGAGAAAAGGAACATTGTCAGCCAAATCAAACAATAAGAGTCAGCTGTCAACATGTGTTTAAAATATTTTTCAAAGAATGTCTTTGATGAATACAAAAATAATCCATTTGGAAATATGCTATTTTGTAAATTTCAACTGTGTATTTTCAAAGTTAAGCACACGTCTGGATTTTAAGTGTTGTTTCTTGTAGATTTGAGAAGGAGAAGCTCATCAGTACCTAAAAGTGTAGTCAGCAGTCAAAGGATTGAAATTTTAACACAAATTTAATGCTGTTGCTCTTTGTTGCCTTGTTATGTTATATAAGCTGGTGGGACACAAAGATAACAGATTGGCAGTTTTAGACTTCACTGTAAAGTGTAGGTACTAGTAAGGATAGGTCTTCATGGGTAAATAATGTGCACATTACTGATGAGGTGAGTAAGGTTTTATCTCCAAAGGTGTCTGAGAATGACTGGCACAACCCATGGAGACTGAATACATCACCATCAAATGTTTTAAAATATGACTTGGGTTTAATTGAGTTGAGCTCCTAAAAGTTCCACAGAAATCACGCTAATTACACTTGAGTAACTAGAATAAAATGATCAAAAAACACCTGGCACTTTAACTCAGTAGTGTCACAATTTGGTTAAATAAATCAAAAAGGTGGTGCAGCGAGTCATTTTTCGGAGAGCGCGTACACATAATTTGATTCGGCGCGCAGCGTCATAAGGAAATATGGAAAACCGCATGAAATCAAAATAACTACACTTTAGATTGCAAAATATTTAAACATGAACGGCAAGGAAAACAAATGTCACCATCGACTAACCGGTTTTAACTGTCACGAACGAAAGAAAAGTGCACAAAGGTGTGTGTGCAGTGATTTCAATTTTTTCAGAGATTTTTAAATCTCATTTTGAGTCTCACAAGGAAACTCATCTCATCAAATCTCATCATGAATGAAAGAGCGCGCGTCGTGCACTTCTATAGAGCGAGCAGACCCCGCCGTCTTACCGTTCAACACCGACGCAGAGAAAGGAGACGTCTAGATTCTGGTAGCAGTTCCACTGGGCAGCTGTGCGGCTCTTAAGTAGGCGGTGCAACACAAACGACACGCATCAAATGTCTGCCCCGCACCAGGGTTGGGCTTTTCTCTTACACATTGTGGCGAGCTCGGGTTCTGGGTTGCGGAAGAACTCAGACGCAGACTTCTGACAGTTTATTCTGCTAATCAACTGCAGGAGCCATTTTAATAAAACACTGAACAGAAGACACACGAACAAAGGGAAGTCTTTGACACACATAACCTCGCTTATGGTGTCCAGGTGCAAACAATAATTAAAACAGTAATTAAATACAACAACAACCAGAACTCTATAAATAAAACACTAACATTGAAAGTTTGCGAAAGATAACATTTACAACGAACAAAAACAGGGTTAACACAAACCTGAACCCACAGAAAACACTGCTACAAAGCATGCTGGGAATTTCCCACTCTGACCCTCCCCAACACGCTACACTGCCCCCACCTAGGTGGTTAGCTGTCCCCAGCAACCCATAACAAAGTCCCTGAGGTGGTGAGGGAGCCGGCGCTGTCACCGTTGAAGAGAATTATTGTATCTTGTTAGCATCTTTTATCTTGTTAGCATGTGTTATACTATATGTTTTTGTTTTCTGTTACAGTTAGTTTAGAAGTTAGGGATAGTATATAATCTTTAGTAGGAATAAACATAAGCAAGTAAGTTGACCCTTCCTTGACATGAATGTTGTTTAGACAGTTGGAGGCAGGAGGAGACAGTCAGACGGAAAGTGGTAGACCCCCATCGTAAAATGTGACAGCATAGTTTACTGGTGTTGATAAAGTTCCTCGGCAGGAAAATGACCTCTGACCTGGCTATCTGGGAAGATAATGGAGAAGAAGGACCGCACCAACACCAAAGGAGGCTGAAGGTCCCACCCACTGGCCAATCAATTTAGGGGAAAGGCCCTTCTTCCTCTCAGGGCTGTAAACCCATACCTGCTCCCCAGGGGCAAAGTCCTGTCCTCTACAACGGGAATCATAAGCCCGTTTTTGCCGCAGCCCAGCATCAGAGAGGGCCTTCCTGGTCATCTCATGCACCAGCTGAAGCCGTTCCCGCAGACTAGGGAGGTAGTCCAGGCCAGGTGCACCTTCCAGCTCTGGCTCAGGGGGAGGCCCGAACACCAAGTCCACAGGAGTGCGGAGCTCATGCCCAAACATGAGTACTGCTGGGGTGCATTTCGTGGACTCCTGAACCACCGTCCGGTACGCCCACAGAAACAAAGATAGGTGGCGATCCCAGTCTCGCTGCTGGTGGCTGGTCAGGATTGCCAGCTGGGTGGCCAGGGTTCGGTTGAGGCGTTCGACCAGTCCATCGCTCTACGGGTGTAATGGTGTGGTCCAGATCTTCCTGATGCCGAGCCTCCGGCAGACCTCACTGAACACTTTTGCTTCAAAGTTGCAACCCTGGTCACTGTGCAGTTCCTCCGGCACACCAAATCAGCAGAACATCTCGTTGACCAGGTGGTCAGCGGTGGTGGATGCACTCTGATCGGGAACGGCATACGCCTCAGGCCACTTGGTAAAATAGTCCATGGCCACAAGGACGTAGCGATTCCCTTGGTCAGTGGTAGGAAAGGGGCCCAGGATGTCTACGCCCACACACTCCATTGGGGCCCCCACCTGGTACTGCTGTAGGGGAGCGTGCAAACACCGAGTTGGTCCCTTCTGAACAGTGCAAGGGTCACACCGATGAATGTAGAGCTCTACATCCTGATGACAGTAGAATCGTGACCTGAGCCGGTGTAGAGTCTTAGTCACTCCAAAATGGCCTGCCCCCACTGAGCAATGGACAAGCTGAAGGACCCTGGGGCATAGTTGGCGGGGGATCAGGAGTTGGAGGATATCTCGGTGGCCCGCAGGGGTCTGCCAGCGATGATGGAGGAGGCCATCACGGGTGATGAGGTTGGTCCACTGGGCATAGAGGGCCTTGGTCTCGGGGTCCAATGCTGACACTGCGTTCCATGCTGGTTGTTGGCCGGTCTCTATCCAATCTTGGACCCGAGAGAGGACAGGGTCTTGGCTCTGGTCAAGCTGGAGCTGTTTGAGATCAATGGTTTCCAAACCATCGTTGTCAGCTGCTGTTTGTGCTGAGACCTGGGGCCCACTCTCGTCATCCAGGGGGACTGGATGCAGGGCTGATACCATTGGTTCGCAGTTTCCCGGTCCTCCACATGCTGGCAGTACCGACACTGTTCAGCTTCACAAGGGCGTCGAGACAAAGCGTCTGCGTTGGTATGAAGACGGCCAGACCGGTGACGGATTTCAAAGTTGTAATCCTGTAGTGTCTCTAGCCATCGTGCGAGCTGTCCCTCATGTCTCCCCCCATGTGAACATGTCAACAAAAACCTGAACCCACAGACATAATGCCACAAAGCATGCTGGGAAATTCCCACACTGACCCTCCCCAACAGGCTACAATACGTTTTCATAGGATCATGTTGCATTCACTTTAATTTTGAGGAAAAAGTGTATCCTGAACCAAAGTGACGTTTTCTCCACAAGCAAACATCATAAAAGTCAGAATCAATCTTTACAATCTTTATTTATATAGCGTCTTATACAATCAAAATGGTTTCAAGGCGCTTTCCAGAATCCCAGGGCCTGACCCCAGACAAGCAACAGTGGCAAGGAAAAACTCCCCTTTAACAGGAAGAAACCTTGAGCAGGACCAGGCTCATGTAGGGGGACCCTCCTGCTGATGGCCGGCTGGGTAAAGAGAGAGGAGAAGGGGGAGGACAGGTGGAGGATAGGATAGGTAGGAGAGGAGAGGAGAGGAGAGGGGTAAAGGAGAGGAGAAGTAGAGTGAAGGGGAGGTAGAGGAGAGGAGAAGGAGGAGGAGGGGAAAGAGGAGAGGAAAGGAGAGGGAGAGGAAAAGGAGGGGGAGAGGAGAGGAGAGGAGAGGAGAGGAGAGGAGAGGGAGAGGAGAGGCACAGAGCACAGAAACACACACAAAAAATATGATACACAATCACTTCAGCGGGGCCGGAGGTCATTACGCAGCTCCGAGGGCAGCAATACCTGTAAATAAATAGGGGGGGGAGAAGCAGAAAAACTACACAAGAATCAGCATAACTAGTCTGCTTGATGAGGAGAGGAAAGGAGAGGAGAGGAGAGGAAACCATGACCCAGTGGAGTGACAAGAGGCCTGTCAGGTGATCATGTTTCCGGACCCCGGCAGCCTTGGCCTATAACAGCATAACTAAGATGTGACCTAACGATTAGACGACCCCCTAAGTATGATAATTTGTCTGTCTATGATAGTAACTGGAACTACTGAATTAGTAACAATAAGCTTTTTCAAAGAGGTAGGTTTTGAGTCTGACCTTAAAAGTAGCGATGGAGTCAGCCTCCCGTACCTGGACAGGGAGCTGGTTCCATAGCAGGGGGGCCTGGTAGCTAAATGCTCGGCCCCCCATTCTACTCCTGGAAACTCTGGGAACCACAAGTAGACCAGCATTCTGAGAGCGGAGCGGTCTATTGGGCTGATAAGGTATCACTAGCTCCTCCAGGTAGGGTGGAGCTAGGCCTCTGAGGACCTTGTAGGTCAAAAGAAGGGTTTTAAAAATTATTCTAAATTTAACGGGCAGCCAATGAAGCGACGCCAGTACAGGAGTAATGTGATCTCTTTTGTCAATACCTGTCAGAACTCTGGCTGCAGCATTTTGGATCAACTGGAGGCTTCTTAAAGAGTTGTTTGGACACCCTGATAATAAAGAGTTACAGTAGTCCAGCCTGGAAGTAACAAATGCATGGACTAACTTTTCAGCATCATGCCGCGTCAGCAGTTTTCTGATCTTCCTCAAGTGAAAAAAGGCACTTCTAGAGACTAATTTAATGTGTGAGTTGAAGGAGAGATTTTGATAAAAAGTTACTCCTAGATTCCTCACAAAGAGACTAGATGTTAATGAGATACCATCTAGAGTGATCATGTGATCTAATCTATCCCTGAGAGGTTCAGGACCAAACACCATGACCTCAGTTTTTCCTGAGTTAAGGAGGAGGAAATTTGAAGACATCCAGGACTTTATGTCTTTAAGACAGGTCTGGAGCTTCACTAACTTCTCTGTCTCCTCGGGTTTCATAGATAAATAGAGCTGAGTGTCATCAGCATAACAATGAAAAATTATCCCATGCTGCCGAATAATGTTCCCTAAGGGACGCATGTACAATGTGAAGAGGATTGGTCCAAGTACAGAACCTTGAGGAACTCCATGCTAACCCTACTGTATGAGGAGGGAACACCATGGACATGGGCAAACTGGTATCTATCAGATAAGTATGATCTAAACCAGTCTAGTGCTGTCCCTTTAATCCCAATCACATGATCCAGTCTCTGTAACAGGATGCTGTGATCAACTGTATCAAAAGCAGCACTGAGGTCCAGCAGAACCAGCATAGAGACCAGTCCATGATCGGAAGCTATGAGAAGATCATTAGTGACTTTAAGAAGTGCTGTTTCTGTGCTGTGGTGAGCTCTAAAGCCTGACTGAAACATCTCAAACAGGCTGTTCCTCTGCAGGTGCTCCAGTAACTGAGTCACCACCACCTTCTCTAGAACTTTAGAGATAAAAGGAAGGTTGGATATTGGCCTATAATTTGCTAAGACATCAGGATCCGGTGATGGTTTTTTTAAGCAACGGCTTAATCACTGCCACCTTGTAGGACCGGGGTACATAACCTGACACTAAAGAACCATTGATCTGGTCCAGGATAGAACTGCCTATCAATGGTAAAACATCCTTCAACAGGTGTGTTGGGATGGGATCTAAAAGACACGTGGTGGTCTTGGATTTCTGAATTAGCGATGACGCCTCAGAAAAATATATAGGGCTGAAGGAGCTTAAGGGCTCGTTGGAGACCCTGTATGTTCCCACAGTCGGCACATCTGGTGATGGTCCAGTTGTTGGGATGGCCTGGTTAGCTTTCTCTCTGATAGCTAGAACTTTATCAGTGAAGAAGCTCATGAAGTCTTCACCACGAAGGCAAGAAGGGATACGTGGATCTAAAACACTGTGACTCTTAATTTGGCCACAGTGCTGAAAAAAAACCTGGGGTTGCTCTTATTTTCCTCAATTAAAGAAGAAAAATAAGCTGTTCTAGCCTTGCGAAGGGCCTTTTTGTAAACTAATAGGCAGTCTTTCCAGGCTACATGGTAGCTGTCTATTTTACAAGAATGCCACTTCCTTTCCAGTCTTCGCACTTTCTGCTTGAGGGTCCTGATATGTGAATTATACCAGGGGGCACACCTCCTCTGATTTACTATTTTCTTTTTCAGGGGGGCAACAGAATCAAGCGTGATTCTCAGTGAGGTTGCTGCACCTTCAGCAATAGAGTCAACCTCAGCAGGGCTAAGATTATAATGACTGATCCCTGGGGAAACACACGGTGGTCCTGGGATCAGCACAGGGATCACTTCCTTAAACTTAGCTACAGCATTATCTGAAAGACATCTGCTATAGTAAGACTTTGTTCTGAGCATAGAAGAATCCTTAATCATAAATGTAAAAGTGATCAAAGAATGGTCTGACAGGACTGGGTTCTGAGGGAACACTGACACATGTTCTACCTCAACACCATAAGTCAGAACTAGATCTAGGATGTGGTTAAAGCTATGAGTTGGTTGGTTTATCTGCTGGAGGAAACCAACTGACTCAAGTAATGAAATGAAGCCATTTCTAAAGCTGTCATTTATAACGTCCATATGGATATTAAAGTCTCCAATGATCATGACTTTGTCCGTTCTAAGGACCAAGTCAGATAAGAAATCAGAGAACTCAGACAGGAACTCTGAATGTGGCCCAGCAGGGGGCCGATATACAACTACAAACAGAAGTGGCTTTTCTGTCCTCCAGTTCAGATGAGTGATGCCAAGAGTCAGGCTTTCAAATGAACTGAAGCTATGTTTTGGTCTGGGATTAATTAATAACTTGGAGTGATAGATTGCTGCCACTCCCCCTCCTCGACCAGTAACACGTGAAATATGATAATTAAGATGGGTAGGAGGAGTAGATTCATTTAAGCTCACATACTCCTCCTCCTGAAGCCAGGTCTCAGTAAGACAAAATAAATCAATGTGGTGATCCGCTATCAGGTCGTGCACTAACAGTGATTTACACTAAAGAGATCTAATATTTAACAGTCCACACTTAATTGTGATATTAGTTTCTCCAACTTGTGCTTCAGTATTAATTTTAATAAGATTTTGGTGATTGACCGCTCCCCTGCTCTGTGCTTGGTGAACTTTTAACCGTGGAACAGAGACTACCTCTATAGTGTTAAATATGTTATTGTTGGTGGATGAGGGTTCTAAGGAAGCAGCAGAGAGGTGTGTAAGACTACAGCTCTGCATCCTGGTCTGGACCCTGGATTGTCAGGTCACTTTGGGTCTAATAAAATTAGCCAGATTACTAGAAATGAGAGAAGCACCATCTTGTGTGGGATGGACACCGTCTCTCCTAATCAGACCAGGTTTTCCCCAAAAGGTGCTCCAATTGTCTATAAAGGCCACCTGGTTTTCGGGGCACCACCGTGACAGCCAGCGACGGAGCGACGACATGCGGCTAAACATCTCATCACTGGCCAGATTGGGGAGGGGACCAGAGAATGCTACGGAGTCCGACATCGTTTTAGCGTAGTTACACACCGGCTCCAAGTTAATTTTAGTGACCTCCGACTGACGAAGCCGGGTGTCGTTGGCTCCGACATGAATAATAACTTTACCAAATTTACAATTACGTCTCGCCAGCAGCCATAAATTTGCTTCTATGTCGCCCGCTCTGGCCCCCGGAATGCACCTAACTATGGTCGCTGGAGTCGGCTTCACGTGGCGCAAAACAGAGTCGCCAATTACCAAGGTCGGTTTCTCAGCGGGTGTGTCGCCGAGTGAGGAAAAGCGGTTAGCCACGGGAAGCGGTTGGTGGTGCACCGTGGGCCTTTGTTTTGGGCTACGCTTCCTACGAACCGTCACCCAGCCGCCCTGGCTAGTCGGCTGGTCGGCTGCTGCCGGGGGACCGCTAGCTGAAGCTACGCTAGGCGGCTCCGCAGCAGCTAGCTTACCCTGGCTACTTGACGCAACTCCAGCTAGCTCCAAACTGCGGAACCGCGTCTCAAGCTCGCTAAGTCTCGCCTCCATAGCCATAAATAAACTACACTTTCTGCACCTATTCCCTTCACTAAGGGAGGCAGAGGAGTAACTAAACATTTCGCACGCTGAACAGACAAAGACACTGGGTGAAACAGACGGTGAGGCCATGCTAACGCTAGTGATCGGCGAAGCCCTGTATTTGTTTAATATGGGTTGTTTCTCGCTGTTGATATCAGGTGACTAGAATGTCCCAAGTCCCAACGGACGATAGAGGAGACAGGAAGTGACGCAATACTCACGCGACCTGACGCAATACTCACGCACCTCACAGACGTGGGAGTGGATATTCGTAATAACGTGATTCTCCTTCAGGAGCGGCAGAAAAGCTCCTGTGACTGCCGCTTTATTTTTCATATGATCATGTTGCATTCACTTTTTTTTTGAGGAAATAATGTATCCTTACCCAAAGTGAAGTTTTCTCCATGAGCTAACGTGATAAAAGTAAAAATGTGACTGCAGCATAAGTTTTCATAAGATAATGTTGCATTTAATATGATATACAATCGCTGAAGTGATTGTATATCATATTTTTTGTGTGTGTTTCTGTGCTATGTGCCTCTCCTCTCCTCTCCCGCTCCTCTCCTCTCCCCCTCCTTCTCCTTTTCCTCTCCCTCTCCTCTCCCTTCCTCTCCTCTTTCCCCTCCTCCTCCTTCTCCTCTCCTCTACCTCCCCTTCACTCTACTTCTCCTCTCCTCTACCCCTCTCCTCTCCTCTCCTACCTATCCTATCCTCTACCTGTCCTCCCCCTTCTCCTCTCTCTTTACTCAGCCGGCCATCAGCAGGAGGGTCCCCCTACATGAGCCTGGTCCTGCTCAAGGTTTCTTCCTGTTAAAGGAGAGTTTTTCCTTGCCACTGTTGCTTGTCTGGGGTCAGGCCCTGGGATTCTAGAAAGCGCCTTGAAACAATTTTGATTGTATAAGACGCTATATAAATAAAGATTGATTTGATTTGATTTGATTTACCTTTGTTTTGAGAAAAAAGTGCATCTTGACCCAAAGTGTCGTTTTCTCCACGAGCAAACGTCAAAAAAGTCCAAATGTGGTTGCAGCATTATTTTTCACATGATCATGTTTCATGCACTTTTGTTTAGAGAAAAAAACATGTATCCTGACCGATAATGGTGTCCTGACCGCATCAGGATCATATGATAACTAATATTGAATTCACATTTTGACTTGATTGACGTTTGTGGGTCGAGGTAATCTCAGTTTGGGCATAAATGTGCTTTCTTTCTAAAACAGAAGGGATCGCATCTGGATCATATGAAAAATAATGTTGCACTTGTTAGAGTTGAAACAGAGCAACCCAGCAAAACCCTGCGTGAATTAACAAAAGACACAGACACACGGGTAACCTTGTAAGGGAGAGTTCTGCTGCTCCTCCTTCCTTTATTCACATCAGCTCATTATCCATGTGGAATTTCACCTCCTCCCAAGATGCTTTTAGGGTTTCAGATAACAATCTCACAGTAAATCTGGTGCTCTGTGTACTAAGTGTACTAAATCAAGGGAGGTGAAAAACACTGTTTATTCTTCATGCACTTAGGTGCTAATCATACAAATGCATTTAAATGATAACAATATAATAATTATCCTCACATTTCCCTCCTGTTTATCTTTAAATGCATTTAGATTCTCATTATCCATAATACTGTGGGGAGCTCAGATTCTGGTTTGCGGAAGAACTCAGACTTCTGCCAGCTTATTCTACTATTCAACTTCAAAAAGAGCCACTTTATTAAACACTGAACAGAAGACACACGAACAAAGGGAAGTCTTCAATCACACACATAACCTCGCTTATGGTGTCCAGGTGCAACAATAATTAAAACAGTAATTAAACACATCAACGACCAGAACTCAATAAATATAACATTAACATTGAAAGTTGCAAAAGATAACATTTACAATAAAAACAAAAACAGGGTTAACACAAACCTCAACCCACAGAACACACTGCTACAAAGCATGCTGGGAATTTCCCACTGTGACCCTCCCCAACACGCTACAATACATTGTCAAGTTTTGCAGCTTAACCCGAAAAAAGAATCCTCTCTGAGAAGAGAAAAAGTTTTTTACCTACCCAGGTGTATTTATTTGAGATTGACAAAAACCATACACGTCTTCCTCTGAGATCATCGGGAACGGAACAAAAAAAAAAAAATGACAAGTTCAAAATGGGCGTGACCCAAATTCAGAAAGCAGATGACAATGTCAGTCCCCAGCAAACAAAACTATAACTCAAAATTACACATCACAACTCAGTGCAATAAACAACATAATGTCTCTTAACACCCCCACTTGTACTCATGTTGTGATAATCCAAATCAAAACATAGCAGGAAATAGAATACAATGCATACATGGGGCTTTACCACTCTTAAGCACCAAGCAAAACATCTGCAAAGTTTTTCAGTTTTAATCTATTGGCAGGTTCTGTCATGATGTCTGCAACCATCTCTTCAGTAGTACAGTATACCAGGGTTACTTTTCTCTCATTCACAGTGGACCTTATAAAATGATACTTAATATCCAGATGTTTGCACCTCTGCCTGCTTACAGGGTTTTTGGCTAAAGCCAGTGTTCCCTGATTGTCTTCATGCACTACTGTTTATGTTTATTTGTAGTCATCAATACTTTTCAAGAGCTGTTCTAAGTATATACACTCTTTTATAGTAGAAGCCAGGGCCATGTATTCAGCCTCACATGTTGAAAGAGATACTGTGGGCTGCTTCTTTGTTTTCCAAGAAATCAAAGAACGGTTCTTGCACCAGGGGTAGGGAACCTTTTTGACTCAGAGAGCCATAAAAGCAAAATATTTAGAAATTTGTTTTGGTGAGAGCCATATAATATATTTCAAGACTGAATTTAATTAAATGTGAGCATAACAAGCCTCTGAATTTATTCTTTTAAATAATGTTAATACTCACCATTAATGCGACTTCTGGTGCTGCATGGATTTGCTGATGGTTTTGTAGTCTGGTTGGTACTTGGTGAGGTTAAGCTTCACGCAGGCATTGAGGCTTTCATCCGTTAAACGTGATCGTAGGTTGGACTTGATGTTTTTAAGATGTGAAAATGACTGCTCACATGAATACGTAGATCCAAACATTGTCAATACAGCAATACACTGTATTTATGTCCTTCACTTGCGTTGCTTCCACTTGGTTTGCCATGATGATGGTGCGATCATGAACAGTTTTTGCCGACAGAGGCATGTCTTGTATCCGTTTGATTATCTTGTCTTTGTTCGGAAGATCGTCAAAAAGTTCATTGGCTACATCCAGCATGGACGTTTTCGCATACTCGCCGTCTGTGAATGGTTTTCCGTTCTTCACTATTGCTAAAGATCCAGCAAAACTAGCAGAATTATAGTCACCTTGCCGGGTCCATACACGGAGTTGCTGCTGGCTAGCTTGCACCTGTCTCAGTAGCTCTTGGCACGCTGTTGTGAATCTTCTCCTGGTGGTAGCCGAGATGTGTTGATGAGGAAGGAAACTTCGCAGACACCGACTTGGTTATCAAAGATCTTTATTGGAGAGAACAGTCAGGCATCAATCGAACACTGCAGTTTGTCCGAGGGAGGTCTCGAGGTCCCGATGGTGAAGAACTCCGGGGTGTCTACCTCGATACCTCCTTCTTATAGAGTCCAGTAAACACATTCTTTTCTGATGACCTCACGCTATACCGTATGGTCAACCCAATGGTCTGGTGTTCAGTTATGACCAAAAAAGGGAATAGTGAAGATGCTTCATGCTATACATCCTCCTAGTGGGAACCACCAGGGGCCCACAGGCTCCAGTGTTGTCTTTTAGCAGCTCCTATTACCTAAAGGAAGAAGACACCGGACACACATGTGGAGGATGTCCTAATATGGTGCTTAGTTTGGCTGTTAAACGCATTAAGGCCTTACAGACGTAAAGCCTGCATAAAACGGGTCAGATACTACAACGCTTTCTTCCTGCTGTCTCCTGCAGGGTATTTTGATGCAAAGGTAGCATGGCGCGTGTCGAAGTGCCGCTTTACATTCGACCGTTTCATCGATGCAATTTTTTCATTGCAAATTAGGCACACCGCATGACCTGCTCTCTCCACAAAGGCGAATTCTTCAGTCCATTCGTCCTAAAATGAACGATACTCGTCATCTTTTTTTCTTTTCGTCATCTTCATCGCCGAAGGGTTAGCTTTGAGCTAATGACCGAGCCGACTGATTCAAAAGGGGGCGTGTACCTGTTTACCTAGCAACGGCCAACATAGGCTATTATCATCCAATTAAAATAATGGACAATCGCTCCTGCAGTCAACTGCAGCTCTGAACAAGACATGAGCAGTGGAAAATCGATTGATGGATTAAAACAAATGATAAGATTAAAAAGCCGAAATCTGCGAGCCAGATGTTATCATCAAAAGAGCCACATCTGGCTCGCGAGCCATAGGTTCCCGACCCCTGGCTTACACAGTAACCAGTGGTGCTGCGTCTGTCAGTGGCATATGCTGCCCAGTCAGCATCACTATGAGCTACTAGACCTAACGTCTCACTGTCATTTCTTCTGAAGCAGAACTTTTTGCTTGTAGTGCCCTTCAGGCACCTCAGTACATGTTTCACAGTTGCCCACTGTTCTACTGTTGGTTCACAGAAATATTGTGAAAGTTTGCTTACTACAAAACTTAGGTCTGGGCGGGTACAGGTTGTTAAATATATGAGGCTGCCTACAGCCTCTCTGTACACCCTAAAGTCACTCATCCTCACAGCATTCTCTGTGTAGCAGTTTTTGGTCACATGGTGTTTCAATTTCAAAACTGGGTTTACAATTGTGCATGTTAAACCTCTCCAATATCTTGTTGGCATACTCTTCCTGTGACATTGTTACATATCCATCAGACTGAGTGAAGTGAATACCAAGAAAATGTTTAAGTTTGCCTAAATCTTTCAGCTTAAAATTTTCTGAAAGCATCCTCTTAACATCCTTCATTACTTTTTCATTACTGGCTGTGATTACCAATTTATCCACCCAGATTATCATTATTGCCTTTCCCTGTTCTGTTTCTTTAGCATAGACACAGTGGTCTGCTGGGTTTTGTCTGAAATCATTTTCGGTAAGACACTCATGTAGGACCCTATTCCAGTTCCTACCAGATTGCTTTAGACCATATAGAGATTTTTCTAGTTTAAACACCAGACCTTTCCCTTCTTCATAACCTTCTAGTTGTTCAATGTAGATCTCATGGTCAATGGGGACATGTAAATAGGCTGTCTTGACATCCATTTGGTGGAGTAACAGGTTTTCCTGTACTGTCTTTTGTAGCAATACCCTTAGACTTGTCAAGTAAGCTGTTGGGGAAAAAGTTTCTCCATAATCGATTCCGATCTTTTGACTGTAACCCTTGGCTACAAACCTTGCTTTGTACATGTCCTTTCCCTCAAAATCAGTCTACCTGGATCTTCCACACCCTTTCATCATGGCTAGGAAAGGTCTGCGTAACAACAGCAAGAGGCCAGTCGTTCCTGTGCTCTTGCCAATCTTTTAGCAGGACGACATCCCCTACTTGTAGGTTGGGTTTAGTTGTTCTCCATTTGCGACGAGGTTATAGTCCATTGTTGGATCGCAATACCTTTCAAGTGTAGCTGCTAATCCGCGTGTTCTTTGAATGAAGACTTCGAGAAGAAAAGTACCAATTTCAAAATGTATTTAACAATAGAACCAATTCGAGAAACAAATATTACAGAGCTCCGGGCCAGTTCATAACCCTAGCAACAACAGAGTTAATTGTCAGGGCACGAAGTCTGACAACTTAACTATCCCTTGGCCCAGTCTTTTATAGTAACACACATGCAAATTCACAATGTTCATGCTATCCAATCCAGATCCCCTGCTGGGATGGCCTCGTCCTCTTCTTCCAGTCCCATTTGGTGTTGGTACAGTCCTTCTTTCCATTATTTTCCCAGGTGGCCAGATCAAAGTTCCCGTTCTTCATGCAAATACGATCATCAACCCCCCCTGATGTCCCATTTACGATGAGTGTTTGACACCCCCTGCCTGACTGGTTCCTGAGATTACAGTAGAACAAACAACAATCCTGTGAATGGAATGTCTCTGTTCTTTATAACATTTACTAATGAGTTTACCTTGCCTAACTTCTAAGAGAAGACAGGGACATATGGTGAAACATATAACAACAAGATAAAGACAATTCTCAACACCATGTAGGAATTCCTTCTTCCATCGTCCCCAGTAGACATTGGCCAGATGCTGTACAAGTCTCCATTGTGCTCTGAACAGGTCGCGGTCATCAAAATGGCCTGGGATGACTGGGGGCGTGGCTGCCTTTTGTGTGAGCAGCATGGGAAGAGTGAGAATCTCAGGATGCTCCGGGTCAGTGGAAACTGTTGTAAGTGGCCTTGCATTAACAATAGCAGTCACTTCCGACATGAATGTCACCAACACTTCATGTGTGAGCTTGGCCTTTCCGTGCCCCAGCAGCATTGCATCTAGAATTCGCCATCTGACGCCGATTATGCGCTCCCATGATCCAGCCATGTGGGAGGCGTGTGGGGGATTAAAATGCCACTCACAGCCACTGTTCCCAAGGTAGGTGTTTGTCATTGTGACAGCCCTTCTTGTCAATGTGAAGTTCTCTGCAAGCACTCACAAAATTTGTGCTGCACTCTGATCTGAGCAGCTTGGTAGGGCTTCTGATAGCGAAGAAACGTCACAGTGCATTAATGAATAAAGAAGTGTCCATTGACTCTATTGCTTCAATGTGGATGGCTCGAGTACTCATGCAGGTGAAGATCACTGCCCATCTCTTAGCTTCTGCCAGACCTGCACATGTTTTCCTGACCGAGACGGGCCAAGGGCCAAAAATGTCTAGGCCAACACATGTAAAAGGAGGGTCCGTGCACATTCTGTCTTTTGGCAGGTCTGACATTATCTGTTCTTGTTGTTTGCCTCTCAACCTGCGACATGTAACACAGCTAAAGATGAGACTACTGACGGCTCTTTTCCCGCCCACTAACCACAAACCTGCAGCTCGGATAGCACCTTCAGTGAAGTGTTTGCCCTGAAGTGGTGTACTTGTGAATGAAAGTGTCTGATTATTAGCTGAGTGACATGGTGTTTACTGGGGAGGAGTATGGGGTGTGTTTCGTCTGCTGTGAGTGGACCCTTTGTCATCCGACCTCCAACTCGGAGGACCCTGCTTGTGTCCATGACTGAACTCAGTTTGCAAAGTGGGCTTTGCTTGGGGACAGGCTTACCACCTTCCTCATGTCAGATGTCATCTGCATACGCCTCACTTTGCACTGCACGAATGATGATGGCTTTAGCCTGCTGGAGCTGTTTCTCAGTGATCTTCTATCACACTTATGCCATCCATGACATATGCTCTCAGTGGCAGACTTGAAACATGTCACGATGTGGAGCAGCCTGGCGATGGTCTTTAACAGACGACTCCAGCTGGAGAATCTTTCAAACCTTGCAGCTCCGAGCGTGCCTTTTGACAGAGAGGTAGCACAGGATACAACCTCTGGACGCAGTTCAGTATCGTGTTCAGGGTAAATGAGGTCAAAGTGCACTTCCTGTGTTTGACCTTGACTTGAATCAGTAAGGAAGGAAGGTCCACTGAGCCATGTAGAGTGGGAAAGATGCTCAGCAGGCAGTCCACGTGTGGCGTGGTCAGCTGGTTTTAAATGTGTGGGTACATAATGCCATTGGTGAGCCTGATGCGTTCTACACGATTATGAACATACACATAAAAGTGTCTCTTGTCATTGAAAATGTAGCCCAGTACTACTTTAGAATCCGTGTAGAAGTTTACTTCATCAAGTGTAAAGTCAAGTTCTTCTTGGACCATGTCTGCTACTTCGGCAGCCAGCACTGCGGCACACAGCTCTAACCTGGGAATGGTGATGTCTGGTTTTGGAGCTAGCCTGGCTTTGCCAAGGAGAAAGCCCCCGTCGCAGTGTCCATCAGCAGTGGTGAGTTTCAGGTAGGCGACAGCCCCGAACGCTTTTGTGGATGCGTTGCAAAACACATGCATTTCCTTTCTCTTTGCTTTGGACAGTGAGATGGATGTATATATATGAGATCTCTTGAGCTTTCCCAGGTGCTTTAGATAGTCTTTCCATTTCTGCCACTTGTCCTGCTGCTCCTTAGGCAGTGGAGAATCCTATTCACTGATGTCTTTAGAGATCTCTCTCAAGATGGAGCACCCTTCGATGCTGACTGGCGTGGTGAACCCCAGCGGGTCGTACAAACTGTTGATGACTGATAACATGCCATGCTTAGTGAAGGGTTGGTCGTTGATCTCCACTCAAAATGAGAACTGATCTGTGGACAAGTCCCAGCCCAGGCCTAGGCTGTGCTGCAAGGGTGGGGCATGCTGTCTAAACTCGAGTCCCTGTAGACCTGTGGCGAGATCTTCATCTGGGAAGGCACTGGTGACTGCAGAGCTGTTGGACAATATCTTGTGGAGACGGCTGTTGGACTGAACCAGCATTTTTTGTGCTCTGATGAGGATGTTGATTGCCTCGTCCTCAGAGGCAAATGACTTCAGCCTGTCATCTACCGTATTTTCACGACTATAAGACGCACCTAAAACACTGAGATTTTCTCAAAAATCGACGGTGCGCCCTATAACATGGTGCGCCTTGTGTGTGGACTGAGTTCCCAAATCTGCTGTGCGCCTTTGGTGGGTGCACTACAGTAAACGCTCCGCCAATCGATTAGCGGCACACCTACACGGAAGGATCCCCTAAAATGGCGCCGGTCAAGCGAGACGCGTATGAATGAGGCTTACTTTAAACTGCAGGACATCAAATATGCGGCTGAAAATGGCAATCGAGCAATCTTAGTGTTTTTGCTTTATGAGGAGGCGACATCTCTCCATACGCACAAGGACAACTGTTGCGCAGCGGCTGCCCGTGGATTACCAGGAGAGGGTGGCCATCTTCCGCACCTACTGCCGCGACAAGATAACCGCGCCCAGCTACATCACCAACATGGATGAGATCCCTCTGACTTTTGACATCCCTTTGACCCACAAAGTGGAGAAAAAGGGACCAGCACGGTGGCAATACGCACAACGGGGCACGAGAAGTCGTCGTTCACCGTGGTTCTCGGCTGCCACGGAAACGGACAGAGCACTGGATGACGGAAGGCGAACGCTGAACCGGAACCAGTCGGTGAGTGAGATTCAGATGATTAAGAAGAGGAATTCGGGATGTTGAACATTGAAATAGTGCAGCTGTTTAATTCAGATACAGAAGATAAAAACTTTAGTTTTGTGGCGGAAGAATGAATATTTTGTTCAATAAATGTGTCAAAACTCACTGTTTTATGTCCGTTGTCATTTTTTACTGTATGTTTCAGCATGCGCCTAATAATATGGTGCGCCTTATGTATGTTTTAAATACAGAAAATGCACCCATAACTGAGACTGCACCTTTTAATACAGTGCGCCTTATGGTTGTGAAAATACGGTACATAAAAATGTTTCTCAATGAATTTCCTCACATCACTGCCATACTCACTCTCTCCCTCCACAGCAGTGCTCTTGACCCCATAAATGGTGACTGAGGGAGATGGACAGTTTCCAAACATGTGCACTGTCATTCAAAACTCTTCCACTTCTCCATCCAGGTCATGATCTCGGAACCAGAGAAAGCGCAGGTAATGACGATGGTCCTCACTGACCATATAGTTGTGAAACATAGTTGTGAAACATTTGCTCCACATCAGCCATCACGGCGTATGGTCCACCTATGAATCGAAGAAGCACACCTACAAGACTGCCAGGGACCAGATAAGAACCCAAATGCGACACACGAGTTTGGCTGAACACCGCTTTATTGTCGGACACAGACAACAGACAGGATTCTCCGGGGAGCAAGCAGAACAGAATAGTCGGGGACAGACAAGGTCGAGATCGGGCAGAAGGCAGACAGAGTTTACAGGGGAGCAGGCTAAACAGAATGGTCAGGAACAGGCAAGGTCGGAACCGGGCAGACAGGCAAACAGGAATACGCTGGAAAGTCATCTGAACACGAATAACGATCTGGCAGGGAGCAGGTGTGTCTCCGGGGTTTAAGATGAGTGCTCATTAGAGTCCTGATGTACAACAGGTGTGCAGGGCGAAGCGGCTCACGGGCATGATTGCCTGCAGCTGTGACGCAAGACTGTTGTTAAGATCTGGGCCTTTAAGCAGCACTTGATTAAGAGACACATTTCCACACTGGGCACTTGAATCAAAGACAATTCTGATTGTACCTGGCTTCTGTGGGTGGTGAATGCCAAAGCTTGGGAGATACCAACATTCTTGGTGGGGTTTAAGAGGAAGGGTCGTTTCTGCATGTCCTTTGCTGAATGTCTTTTTCATAAACTCCACGAAATGCTCTTTCATTTCCGGCTTTCTCTTTAGTGGCTTGCGTAGAGACATGAGGAGGGTAAGAGCCTGCTCTCGATTGTTAGGCGGAGTCGGGGATGACGAAAAGGGAGGGGAGCCACCCAGTTATTTGCCTCATCTTTAACAAACCCATGGTGCATAATGTTCAGGAACGACTCTTCTTCTGCAGAGAGTGCTAGTTTGTCATCATCTGCTGTTCATTGAAAGATGTGCTTGCTCAGCTTATCTTTGGGTTGCATGCTCTCAAAATGGGAATTGTCTTCTGTGAACTTTCTCTTTATGTAGATTCTGCTTTCACAGGGAGAGAGAAAACTGGGGCAGCCATTATCAAGTATGTTAGTCTTGTAGGAGTTCACTGTGGGTCTGTGGGCTCCTGAGAGGCAGACATCTCCAACAATTACCCACCCGAGATCAAGCTGTTGGGCGTAAGGAGCTTTGTTTGGGCCGTTTATCTGTCGGCGGACCTTGTGAGCCTGAATCAAATCTCTTCCCAGCAGGAGAAGAATGTCAGCTGATGGATCAAGTGGCGGTATTTGTGTGGCTATGTGAGAGAGGTGAGGATGTGCTGCTGCAGCTTCAAGGGTGGGTATCTCACCTCTGTTGTTTGGGATCTGGTTACATTCAGTGAGTACGGGTAGTGCTATTGACACTGTTGTGAATCTTCTCCTGGTGGTAGCCGAGATGTGTTGACGAGGAAGGAATCTTCGCAGACACCGACTTGGTTATCAAAGATGTTTATTGGAGAGAACAGTCAGGTATCAATCGAACACTGCAGTTTGTCCGAGGGAGGTTTTGCGGTCCCGATGGTGAAGAACTCCGAAGTGTCTACATCGACACCTCCTTCTTATACAGTCAAGTAAACACATTCTTTACTGATGACCAACCCAATGGTATAGTGTTCAGTTATTACCAAAAAAGGGAATACTGAAGATGCTTCATGCTACACATCCTCATATGGAGAACAACCAGGGGCCCACAGGCTCCAGTGTCCAGCTTATCTTTGGGTTGCATGCTCTCAAAATGGGAATTGTCTTCTGTGAACTTTCTCTTCATGTAGATTCTGCTTTCACAGGGAGAGAGAAAACTGGGGCAGCCATTATCAAGTATGTTAGTCTTGTAGGAGTTCACTGTGGGTCTGTGGGCTCCTGAGAGGCAGACATCTCCAACATCTTTTAGCAGCTCCTTTTACATAAAGGAGGAAGACACAGGACACACATGTGGAGCATGTCCTAATATGGTGCTTAGGCTGGGTGCTAAACACATTACGGCCTTACAGACGTAAAGCCTGCATAGAACGGGTCAGATACTACATATTTCCCCCCTTCGAGACTACATAGAGTCTCGAAAAATAAAGAATAACCAAGTTTTAATAAAAGTGACGGTGACTAATAAAGTGGTATAATTTGAAAAAGATTGATTAATTAGACATGAACAATATGTGAAATTTAGTGGAGTGCAAGAGTGAAAAACCCATCCGACAGACCTCTTTCAGTCTACAACCATCAAAACACTTTAGACGGGAAAATTCTCTCACGGTCCCTCTGTCGACGGCGACCACCTATGGTACTCCAATCCAATTTGCAAAATGGTTATATTAGGGAAGAGTTTGGCAAACACATACAAGATACTCAGAAAAAAATTGAAAAATGTCCACGATCAGGCTGGTCGTCCCATCGGACCTTATCTTGGACCTTTCCCTGCCTAAGGACCCCTTTCCCTATACCAAAACAAGGAAAAAAAACTGAGTTCTCATAGCATCTGCCTACTGATGAAATTTCCCTAGTAAATTTATTAACACAAACTTCAAATATATGCATTAAACACATCAACAGTAATTTTCGAATCTGTAGTTCACAGTCCCCTGATGAAGGATCTTCAGTTGTTCCCCATCTTCATTCAGGGTCCTCCAGCGTCTTTCACAGTTCATTTTGAATTTCTGAGTTCATTCCAACATAGTTGTCACCCCAACGTAGCTCCCCAACTACTGTCCTGGAAACATAAAACAGAGGTGCCAGTATCTTTGCAAAAAAAAACCATTGGTTTCATTAGAAAGAATACAATACAAACATATCAAAACATGATTGTCACGATTAAGTAAATTATATAACCATTTCCCCCCTTTGTCACCGGAACTACAACGGAGGAAAGGAAAACATAAACACCGTTAAATGCAAAGAGTAACATAAGGATATGACTCGAAGGTCACACTAGATACTGAATTATTGATTATACTGGATATTTATCAACCATCTCATCAGAAATGTCCTCCTCATCTGAATCAGCCAAAGCTTTGTCACTTAAGGCATCTGGACCTGGTCGCTAGGCATCACTACACCAATCCAACGCAATATCATCGCCTTGGCACAAGTTAATGACAAAGTACAAAAACAAAACATCACACTTAGTGACACTACGACGGCACTGAGAACCTGTACCAACATAGCTCCCATTGGACCAAAGTTGTCCTGAAGCCAAGCCGTCGCTGATGTTCCTGCGCTTTCAGAAGGTCCAAACGCATCTCTTATCTTCTTCAAAGCGTCAATCACACTTGTTATATTATCACCATTGTCTGGAATCAAAGTGTAACAAGCATCTCCTGTCAAGTTCAAAGATACACACAAACCTCCTTCTCTGGCCAAGATGTAATCTAGAGCCATGTCATGTTTCAACAATGTAAGTCTGTGACTCCTCTGAGTGTTGGAGAGATGTTCAAAGCCTTTTATGGTTTCATTAGCAAAACCCTGCAGAGTGTAAATAATATTGTCAATATGTTCAGCAAGAAATACAACACCATACCACGGCAACAAACCGATACCCCATTTTTCTCCTAAGCTAATTCTCCAATGATAAGATTCAAGGTTATGACATTGTGCCAAGTTCTCTTCTCCTGGCGCTCGAAGCAGACGTAAGATTGCTGGTAGAAGTAGTGTCATCCGAAGGCGGGGTCGTACTGAGTGTAAAAACCTCGTACGGGAGTTTCAATGTTGCCATGTAGCAGCATCCAGTCCAGGCATAAGGCAAAAACAAATAAGCTTTGTTGCCACACACCCACCAAATGTCTCTGAACGTCCCAATAGTCACATCAGCGGGCAAACGATGGTGTATAGCCCACACCGTCTGACTGGTTTCACCTTTTGGTCCAGGAAAAATAGCGGGATACAACTTGATATGGTTAGAAAGATCAGGGTTGGATACTTTCATACGATACTCCATACAGTTAGACACTCCAAGGAACACACCATCCCCCTTGTACGTGTCATTTGCACAAAAACATGTAATAGTTTTTGTCTTTGTTTTGACCTCAAGAGGGTCAGGTATTGCCGTCATCGGATTTTCATATTGATCTAACAGATTGATATAGGGCAAGTCTCCATAATGGCTACAATAACTACTAGGTTTAAACAAATTAATAGACAAAGCCATTAGCACATCGGTTGAAGCCTTCTGGTGGTAAGACAACCACGACAACAAGGCAAATTGACAAGCTGATGGTAGCGGTTCCGCTCTAGTTTCTAAGATGGAAGGCCAAGTACTCGGCGAAGGCACTTTCAAAATACAAGGACCTTTCGCTGACTTAATGGATCTAACTGAATGAGTCAGTTGCTGAAACCACAAGTTTCTGCTTGCCCACGGATCTGCAATAGCCATAGCGGATGAATCAAATCCAAACGCTCTCCATTTAGCATCACGTCTTAACTTAGCACGGACTGGACCAACGAAGCAATCAGCTTGTGATCCTGAGCTAGCATTATGTGATTCATAGGGTTGAATTGTATTGGAGGAGTCGATCTGCTTCACTTCACTTACATTTCCTGCACTAAAAGGGTCCTCCACCATTACCTTAGGAGGTGATGGAGCTACAGAAGTCACCTGTACATATTGAATAGGATGTGGAATCGTGTTAACAGGAGATAACGCAGTCGCAGTGGTAGTAGATGGAGTTGTTACAATAGTAGTAACAGGTTGTTTGGGCTCATCCCATGGACTAGGCATCTGTTTGCCCGTGACGTTGTCAAGTAATACCAAATTTATCTTAGTAGACCTGTGTTCCAAATTGCGTGTTATGTCCACCCTCACCTCGGGTGCTTGCCGAGGCCCAAACTGCATACACTCATACACACCTTGATCTTCTGGTTGTGGTCTATGGATAAACATACCGCAGTCCCCGTCATTTTTTATTGCCCTGTGATCGTTAGCCCACGCATATTTAGCATGTTCAGTATAGTTAGCGAATTCTATCATTGTCCCATCTGGCGTAATCCACATCATAAAGGTCTCATGAGGGACAAGTCCACGATACGAACAGTCACAAGGAAGTAAAGCTGTAGTCTCGTAAACTACTCTTACTTCGTGTTCTGTAATGTATCGGCTGATCGCACGTCCTTGCCGACCTGCCCTGCGCATTTCTGGTTGCACTTCTGGTTGTGGGTCTATTTCTACCTTGGTCTTGCCCCACTGAGACTTCTGGAGAAGTTCTTGAAGGAAGTTCTGGTGACTTCCTGTCTGGGAGGTGTTGGAAATCAATGACGTTGAAATTCTGTCCCTGTTGTGGTTCTGGGGTGTCGTTTCCAACACCAACTGAAGGAGGCTCAACAGCAGCCGCCACATCTTCCACTTGGTGAGGACCCTCAGGGTTCTCTTGCCCCCCTGCGTCATACTCTACAGAATTCTCTAGAAGATGGGACTGAGCACGTGGTGTCACTTCACTCTGAGCCTTGACACAATGTGACAAATGGTACCATGTAGGTGATCCTTTGACCTGGACCGCAGTTCCGGAACAACGCACAACTTCATACGGGTCTTGACGACGTTTGTCAAACCACTTTCTCCGGAACACCTTAACAAATACCTTATCTCCAGGCTGCACTGTGGTGCCCCTCTGCTCGTCAAGCCTCTGTTGTGCCTCTTCCCGCTGCTGCCTGTCAGAAACATATGTGGATATTCTTTTATGAAGAATAGCCAAATGCTTAACATAGGCACGCATTCCATCCTCAAGAGGTGCCAAACTTGGACCTTTGCCACTTGTGCGCCAACAAGGAGTTGGCATTTGTCTGCCTGTCACTAGTTTATGTGGTGTCAAATGCAGATCACGGAGTTCACTGGAACGACAGGCCATCAGGGCGAGTGGGAGAGCTGCCACCCAGTTCAAGCCTGTATGTTGACAGATTTTGTCAATGCGATTTTTCAGAATGCCGTTCATTTTTTCACAAATGCCTTGACTTTGGGGGTGATAAACAGCTCCAAGTCGCTGTTTAATCCCCAATTTTTGGAGGATCAGCTTTACAGTCTTGTCCACAAATTCTCTACCATTGTCTGAAGATATTCTATCTGGAAGTCCCCACCTACTAATGACTTCACGACACAAGAACTTAGCAACCGATTGGGCGTCTTTTTGCTTCGTTGGGCATGCTTCAGTCCACCGAGAAAATCTGTCCACAACCACCAACATGTATCTTTTACCTTCTACTGGTCTAATCATGTCAACATAGTCAATGACTAGTTCACACATGGGACCTGCAGGTGTTGGAACATAGCCAGGGGGAACTGTCACCCCACGGCGAACATTGTTTTTCAGGCAGATAGCACATCTGCCAATGACATAATCAATTTGCTCCAGCAAATAAGGAGCCCAAAAGCCATATTCTTTGGTGATCTTTCTTTTCACCTCCCCCCTTGCAACATGGGCCAAACCATGTGCCTCTAGGATCATCAGACCCAAAAGGTCTGGGGGTGCCACAATCAGGCCCTCATGATTTCTCCAGAGGCCAGAAGAGTCCGGGATGGCACCCCGATCTTGCCAAAGTTGTTTGTCCAAGGGGGAAGCATAATTTTGCATGGCAACAACGTCCTGTAATGTAACGTTGTCTTCCAAATCTATTTCATGAGTGACCAAGAGAACCTTGCCAGGCCTGTTTGCTCCAGTCACTGCTTTTGCTGCATCATCGGCAGCTTTATTTCCTCGAGTGATTCTGGATTGATCAGTTTTGTGTGCCGCACATTTGGCAATGGCTATTGCCTTTGGTTTCATCATGGCTTGTAGAAGCTTCATGATCTGAGCATGGTGTTGAATGGGAGAACCATCCGTCTTTTTAAAACCTCTACTCTTCCACACTGCCCCAAACAAATGACAAACATTGTGTACATACGCAGAATCAGTGTAGATTGTCACTTTCTTTCCTTCTGCTAAAAGACAAGCCTCCGTTAAGCCCACAAGTTCTGCAAGCTGTGCAGAAGCTGGTTGAGGTATTGTTTCAGCCTTCACAACAACAAAATCAGGACCTTGAGGTTCCACAATCGCGTAACCGGCACTCAGATCTTCGCCAAGTCGATAGCAAGAACCATCTGTCCAATATTCAACCTCTGGGTTTTGCAATGGCAAAGCCTGCAAGTCAGATCTGAGTTTTGAATATTTTTCTGCCTCCGAAACACAGTCATGTGGTTCTCCATCCTCAGGGGTTGGCAGGTTTTCAGCAGGATTGGCTGTTGCGCACCTAATCAAGGTGACATCTTCCTGCTCCAACAATCTATGATAGTCTCTGAGTCTGGGCATTGTCAATGTATATTTACCATAATTCAGAAGGTTGCGCAAGTTGTGATGACAAAGAATGGTCACAGGGTAGCCCATCGTGACAGATGATGCCTTTTCATACATCAGATAAGTCCCCACCAATGCCCGATAGCACAGTGGAAGTCCCATCTCAACATCTGAGTAGGCGGTTGAATAGTATGCAATCGGCTGAGGGCTTGTCCCTGTTCCCATTGGCTGGCAAAGCACCGCACACGCATATTTGCCTCCCGTAGAGGTTGACACATATAGCAAGACATTTTTAGAATAGTCAGGAAGTGACAGAACTGGAGCCTCTTGAAGGCGCTATTTGGTTGTTTCAAAAGCCAACAAACCGTCTGTTGTCCAAGTAAGATTACTGTGTAATTAAGCATTTCCAGTATCTTTGATCATGGCCCTCAGCGGACCTGTTAGACTGGCATAGTCTTCTATCCACGCTGAGGAGTAACCGGCAATACCAAGAAATGTCATCATCTCTCTAACTGTCCGGGGTTTTGGAGCTTTGCGAATTGCCTCCACGTGATTGTCAGAAATACATCTCCGTCCCTTTACAATCAATTGGCCAAGATACACCACTTTTTCCTGACAGTATTGTAATTTCTTTTGAGAAGCTTTGTGTCCCTTTTCCGCCAGCAGTCGTAAGAATGCGATTGAGTCTTTGTGACATGTCTCCCTGTCTGGAGAACAAATGATGATGTCATCCACATACTGAATTACAGTGCTGCTTAGTAGATGGTTGATTCCTTCCAAATCCTCTTTCAGTATTTTGTTAAAAATGTGAGGACTGTGTTTGAACCCTTGTAGAAGTCTCAAATACTCATAAAATTGACCATTGTACGTAAAACCAAACAATCCCTGGCTCTCAATGCTAAGCGGAACACTAAAAAAGGCTCCGCACAAGTCAATGACTGTAAAATAGGAAGCTTCGGGTGGAATTTGAGCAAGTAACGTATGTGGATCGGGCACCTCTGCCGGAAAATCAACAACAATCTCGTTCACGGCTCTCAAATCATGCGCCAGACGATATGTGTTATCAGGTTTCTTCACTGGAAGCAACGGTGTGTTGCTCTGTGAATTCTGTACAATTCTCAACGCTCCTGCTCGTACCAAACCCTCGATTTGGGGTGCAATACCCCGAACCGCCTCCTCTTTCAGAGGATACTGATTTTTCCAGGGAGGTACAGTTCCTGGGCGAAGGTCAGCCTTCACCGGTTGGGCTGATTTGACCAGTCCAATATCAGTGCTGTGTTGTGACCACAGAGATTCAGGAACTTGGCTCAGCATGTTTTCTTTCAAGTGATCTGAGTCAGCCTTAGCGCTGCAAATCGTTTCATGGGTCATTCGTACAGTCTGTGGCTGTCCCTGTCCTTGGGCTGTAGTTATAATTTTGAGAAACCGTCGGTCGTTACTCCTATAGACGTTTTGATGTTCTTCTAACGGAAAAAAGACTGCTCTGTCAGCCTCCGCCATCATTGGTCCGAGGTCTTTTGGATGGTATCCGTCCGTCACTCTCAACGTTATGTGTGGGACGCTATTGGGAACTTCAAATTCTCTGGCCAAATATTCACTCTCGTCAATTCTCATTGCGGCACCCTGTGGCCCCAAAATGATACAGGAGGCACTAAGCGAAACCTGCTTTGGTTGAGCAGCTTGCCATCTCTCAGGATCTACATGAGTAGCATTTTTGAAATATTTCAGTGTACAATGCAGAGGACACTCAGGAGGTCTCGACTCAGGCATGTTTGTCTCAATAAAGTTTTTCCACGTTTCAATTGGTTGCCAGAGGCTGGAGCTAAGGCTTCCAACCCAAAACACCACTGGAACATTAGCATCTGTTGTCGCAAACAATTGTCGAACATCGTTCGTCATGTCAATTTGGCAACCATCTGGTGTACATCGTATAGTCCAATTCAACTTGCACAATGTGTCTCTTCCCAAGAGTGCGATAGGTGTATGTTCTGACACTAGTATGGGAATTACGATCTTTTGATTTTTGTAACGGAGCTCGACTGGTTTTGTGAGAGGAATCAGCTGTCTCATACCCTCAAACCCGATTGTCCGAACTAAGTGACCAGACATGGGGAGATGTATAGCATCTTCAGGCCGGATACAGGTGAAAGAAGCTCCGCAATCAGCCATCACTTCAAGTGATAATCTTCCACCATAATCGTTGGATCTTGTTCCGGCCCTGACACTACCAGCTGACACCTCCCACTTGGGTTCTCTGGGCATCCCTAGAACCCAGACACGGGCCCCCTATTGTTGTTCACCGGTCCGCGGGACTGACGTAACTCTCCCCTGAAGTTTCCTCGCACTCCCCTCTGGGGAGCGCCTCTATTGAATCCTCTACATTCGCGCGCCATGTGTCCTGGTGGCCCACACTGGTAACAATACACCTGGTCTTTCATAGGGTCAAGACCAAACCTTTCTCTTTGAAATCGCCCGACATTACCTCTGCTTTGTCCACCTCTAAACTGAGATTGCTTGAAAACTGGCGGAGGTACTGGCGGAACAGGTGTCACAGATGGAAATTGATACGATTGGCATGATGTTTGGTTTGATTGCATTTGTGATGTTTGATCAGGTTGGCTTTCCATCACTACTGCTTGCTTTTTCTCTTTGCGTTTGTTATCCACCAGCTGCAGTTGAGTAAGTTTTCTGAGAGTTTTCTGATCTTGGTTTTTGGTCAGCTCTTGCTCTTTTCTACGATATAGTTCAACCTGGTGAGCAATGTGATCAATGTAAACACTCTTAATCATGTTCCCAAGACCAACCACCTCTGCTATTTTACTACGCACCGGCAGTGGCAATCCCTTCTGAATTTTAGCTCGAATTATAGACTGCTCCATTTGATTAGCGTCGGGATCATTGCCTGTGACATTACGCCAAGTTTGTAGAGCTCTTGAAACGTAGGCTCTCGGATTTTCTTGTTCACCCAATGGTTCAATGAGGATATTATCAGGATGTATGTTGGTTGGAAACGTGTCTTTCAGCGCCCCCCAAAACTGACCTCTGTGAGCAGAAAACAGTTCAGCATCATTTACTGCAGTTGCCATGAACCGAGGCATGCCAGCCTTCTGCAAAAGGTCTTCCATGGCAGACACACCAATGAGATTAGCTAGGAGCCTTTTAATGTCTCCAACAGCAGGTTGTGTTCCAATCAAAAGTTCCTCCAGTTTTGAAATCCAGGGGTGTGCCCCTTCCTGAAGGATAGGTAGCTTCTCTAATATATCTGACATATCGGAGTTCTGCCAAGGTTTATACTCAAGATTTTGACCACGAACAACAACAGAGAACATTCTGTTAGCAGAGCTGTCTTTCTTTGAATGCAAGGCATAGTCGGAAGTGATCAGCCTTGAAAGCCTTCCCTTCTTTAACGACTTACGCCGTTTTTCCATATCTTCCAATTTTCTTTCTCGCATCTTTTGAGCTTCTGGAGTTCCCGTCAAGCTAATGTCTAAACGACACTGTTCGATATCCCTTTCGAGATTTCTCAAAGAACGTTGTCTTTCCTCAGAGGAAGAACAATTGCCATCTGAGTCTTCATCAGTGTCCGACCCTGAGCTGTCATCGGTCAGATCTTGACCAGACTTAGCTTTCTTTTTAGATTCGTTACCCCTCTTTTCAGCTTTAGCCAACACACGCTTAATGGCGGGATCATAACCACCTATGGCTTCATCCGTACCGCTCTCATCATCATCCTCCAGAAGCAGTGTGTTGTAGACATCATCTCGTGTTTTTCTTGATTTAGATTTTGGAGTTGTTGGATAAATGTGTATGACTGTTTTTGCCTTTCCCTTTTCAACAGTTTGGTTGTGATCATCTTTAATGTTGTACTTGCCTTTCTGGCTGAGTACGGGAAGTTGTGGATAGATGTCAGTGTATTCAGTTTCTGTCTCATACGGTGGAGGGGTTGTTACAGGAGCCGTATGAGAGAAAGGAGTGTTCATCTTTTCCACAAGCGCCGCTGTTTGTTTTGCGGTTCTTTCAATAATTTCTTTGGCTGTTCTGTTTTTCTTTTTTGCAGCCAATCTCAACTTCTGTCCCTCCTGTTCAAAAAGTTGCAACATTGCGAGTTCAGTCTGTCTTTTTTCTACATGAGACGTCCCCCTTTTTCCTTTTTTCTCATTTGCTTTATAGGCGGTAACAAGTGTACAGATTGTTTGAATCACATCAGGGTTGAGGGTACCTTCAACCGGCCAAGGTTGTTCAATATCTGGCCAATGCTTGTTCCATTTCTTTGAGGCCTCTGGTAGGCCTTTAATAAGGGGATTGTTTTTCTGCACCACCTCAATTGGGGTCATGCGTTTAACCGCTTTACTCTCCACTTTTGACATTTTGCTGTAGCAGTTGTCCTAGGAAAGTATGGTATATCAATTTCAAACCTTAATATGTAAATGCTTTGTTTATTTCACTTTAATGTTTAATTTAAATGCAAAACTATTAATTGTTTAACTGATAAATACAAAAAAGAAATAAATTCAATTAATATAGAAATCTAGAAATATAAAAATATGAAAGGAAACAGCAAAGCAGAATTATAGTAAAGAATTAATAAAGAAGAGTGTGTAAATAAAATTAAAAAGGTTGAAGAAATTTATAAATTCCTTATAACTTTCAAACAAATCTGATCTGACTCTAAACCTGTCCAAATGATCTGCAAAACAATCGCTGTAGATGTTTGTCCAAACAATTATGGTGTGTGTATACTGTATATAAAATTTCACTGGCCTTAGTGCAAGACCGTTATGTCGCCACCAGCAGATCAATTCCTCCTCTCGTCTGTCCCTACTGGAGTCAAGTTCAGGTGCATCAAAAGTGTAAAAAGGAAATAGAAAAAATTCAATAATTCATGAACTGTCAAACTCCTTCAACAAAATAAAAAGTGCACAATTCTTGAACACTATCATAAATTATCAACAAACTTCTAATTAGTATGTTATTATCATTGTTTTTATCAAATTATTGTTATTTTTAATGTTATTGTTATGATAAACAATCATCAACAGTAAACAATCATTTAACAATCATTCATAAACAATAATCAGCCAAGTAGATAAACCTGTTGCATTTATGCCCCAGCATATCTCTTCTTAAATTCCAACACACATTAAGCAATCAAACGCTGATCAATAAAGGAGAGAGAAAATGTGTGCAACGTTTCTTCTCCTGATGAAAGCTGTCACTTCAGAAAGTGAGAAAGGGTTGAGTGGGGAGGGACTCTCCACATCCAACTAGCTCCATCCCTTGAAGTCGAGAACCACTTCCTGTTCACTTCCGATAGTCGGAGAGTGAACATCCGTTCTCGCCAGCTCCAAGCTAGCCACTGGTTGCAGGCCCAACACACATCCGCAGACTGTGAGCCACACCCTGAGATCCAAAGGATCCAAATCAACCAACAACGAATATGAATAATTTTTCAAAATCAATATAAATAAAGTTCTTCAAAGATATTACATAAACATAGAAATCCGCAAGAACAAACTTCTATATTTCTCAACTTTCTTTGTTCACCACTACTTCAGCATATATGTATATGTGAGTGTGTGTGTGTGTGTGTGTGTGTGTGTGTGTGTGTGTATGTGTGTGGACCTTGCGGTCCTGCTGGATCACACCCAGTTTCCTTGTCTCAGCACAGAATTATATGATATTCTTCACTACCAGGACCACCCTTAGGTCCTCATCAAACTTCAGATAAAATCTCAATCAATCTATCTGAGGTACAAAAAGATTTTTCCTTTATTTCTTAGAGTTTCAATCAATTACCCAATTTTTGACAACAACTATGGTAACATCCCCCAAAAGTCACTTTAAACAAGGAGGGAGAGAGAGACAGAGAGAGAGGAACAGAACACAGAATCAAATCACGCACACACAGGCCCCACACACACACAATCTGCACATGCAGATTTATCCTATTTAGACGTCCCGGCGCCGCTGCCGTAAACCACAGTTTCTCGCGACTGTCCACACTAAATTTACCACCCTGAAAAGTGGGCCCCTGACCGTAAAAGAGTGTCTTCAAACGCACTCGTCAGCCACGTCAGAGAGGAAACCCCCGACCCGGAGATAACCCCAGTTTTCCAATCACTCAAGAGAGACCGGCCTGTGTGCTCCCAAAGGAAACACAGGACTTAGGGCAAATGGTCCTGAACCCGTGGCTTTTTAACACTTTAACATCATTTCCTGGCCATAACACGACACATTCCTAGTGTCCACACGCTCAGTCGCCAATCCTGTACATAACGCAGTGTACAGACCGAATAAAATAAATTCAGAATCAGCTGTCCTTTTTAGCTGAAATGAGCCGTGTAATAAACCTCATGGCCTGTCTCTCCTCCAGAGCCACTACTTCAGTCTTTCACAAAACACAAAACAAAAGGTCAAATTGAAAAATTTAGAAGAAGTATTCCCCAACATCAACACAAAAATGTACATCCACACTAATTATCTTTACGGTGTGTCTAAATTACTCCCCAAAAGCTTAATTGAACCAACTAGCACCCCAATGTGTGAAGGATGTTCACTTTACTTGCCGGCTTGGAGCGGAAGTTGGTCCGAGGAGGCAGATGGAGAAGACGACAGCCACAACCGATCCTGTTCGTGACGCCAATTTTGTTGTGAATCTTCTCCTGGTGGTAGCCGAGATGTGTTGACGAGGAAGGAATCTTCGCCGACTTGGTTATCAAAGATGTTTATTGGAGAGAACAGTCAGGTATCAATCGAACACTGCAGTTTGTCCGAGGGAGGTTTCGCGGTCCCGATGGTGAAGAACTCCGAAGTGTCTACATCGACACCTCCTTCTTATACAGTCAAGTAAACACATTCTTTACTGATGACCTCACGCTATACAATATGGCCAACCCAATGGTATAGCGTTCAGTTATTACCAAAAAAGGGAATACTGAAGATGCTTCATGCTACACATCCTCATATGGAGAACAACCAGGGGCCCACAGGCTCCAGTGTCATCTTTTAGCAGCTCCTTTTACATAAAGGAGGAAGACACAGGACACACATGTGGAGCATGTCCTAATATGGTGCTTAGGCTGGGTGCTAAACACATTACGGCCTTACAGACGTAAAGCCTGCATAGAACGGGTCAGATACTACAGCACATTTCTATTTATGCCCTCTATGGCAAAGCCATGAGCTCTGCGCCCTTGTGTGTCCACAGTTCCTGAGCATGTTTTCATTGTGTATGGGAGGGCCTCACCATGCAGGCTGAATATGTCAAAAAAAAGGGGGACCGGGCTAATGACACAATACTCTGATCATCTAAGATCGCATATATTTTTCTTCTCTCATTTGGGGCTGAGCAGGGATACACATTCACCAGGCAAATTTTAGAACATGACTTCCTCTGTAGTCCTTGTCCACATACCTCAGTGCAGCTAGATGTGGTCACTGTGGGGCTTGGGGTATCTGACTCACCGCCATGGGCCAATGGTAGGGTGTCAGGGTCTGCATCTGCCCATGGAGGTGGCCCAGGGTGCATGGCGGAAGTGTGCGAATCACTGTTGCACTCCACATAGCTTTAACAGCTTTACAGTTTTTAGCCCTGTGTTCTGTCGATGAGAGACACTTGTCACAACATACAGCACATCAGCTGGCCGCCTTCATTGAGTATTGCGTCACTTCCTGTGCCGGGTGAGTATTATTATTATTATTATTATTATACTTCCTTTGTCTGTTCAGCGTGCAAAATGTTTAGTTACTCCTCTGCCTCCCTTAGTGAAGGGAATAGGTGCAGAAAGTGTAGTTTATTTATGGCTATGGAGGCGAGACTTAGCGAGCTTGAGACGCGGTTCCGCAGCTTGGAGTTAGCTGGAGTTGCGTCAAGTAGCCAGGATAAGCTAGCTGCTGCGAAGCCGCCTAGCGTAGCTACAGCTAGCAGTCCTCCGGCAGCAGCCGAGCAGCCGGCTAGCCAGGGCGGCTGAGTGCACCACCACTCGCTTCCCGTGGCTAACCGCTTTTCCCCACTCGGCGACACACCCGCTGAGAAACCGACCCTGGTAATTGGCGACTCTGTTTTGAGCTACGTGAAGCCGACTCCAGCGACCATAGTTAGGTCCATTTTCAGATATAAAATGGGGAGCTTCTGGGGAAAAGTTGTAAACGATGTAGAAGGTGTCAAGATCCAATTGATCAAGGGTCAGATAATAAACATCTTGTACCAGGCTATTGAGAACAAAACGGCTTCAAACAAAAACATCTTGCTGGAAAAAACCAGAACGTGTGCAGGACCCGCACTTTGGGAAGAGATGGTAAATGACACGATGCTTATGAGCAAATCTGGATTGTCGGATTGTTTTAAAGTAATTTTTAAAGAACTGTCCAACGATGTTGTAAAACCATGTCATATGATAGCCTTTTATGCTTTGCTCATTGATGTGACCAGCAGACTTGTGCAAAACAACCATTCTGTAAGCATCTTGGAAGAACTTGGAAAATTACACGATGATATCTGCCTCAGTCTAGATCATAAAGTCTTAACTCTATTGATGATAACGCATTGGTCTTAGACTAGTTTTTGACTATCTGTACTTTCACATTACAAATGTTACAAATGTATTTGCTCATGTTACTCACAAAATGTATTTACTCATGTTACTCACAAAATGTGTATGCTAAAGATTTCTTAACACCTAATAAAAAAATAAATACCTCTCAAACGAGCATCCCTTCTCATTCTGTTTTCAACATGTCTGAGACACGCTTCATGGAAAAAGTGTACTATGATCCCGCGCATCCCGGTAGCCTCGGTGGTGTAGAGCGGCTCCATAAGGGGGTGCAAGAAGAAATGGGAAAGACGGTTCCTCGAGAAAATGTTAAAACATTTCTACAGGGACAGGACGCTTACACTCTACACAAACCGGCCAGGATACATTTTCCAAGAAACAGGGTTTTCGCCCCCCGCCCTTTAAACCAATTTCAAGCGGACCTGTGCGATATGCAAGCCCTGTCGGAGCATAATGACGGATATAATTATTTATTAACGGTCATAGACATATTTTCCAAAAAAGCTTACGTCAGGGCTCTGAAGAGAAAATCAGCGGCTGAGGTGGTAAAGGCGTTTGAATCCATTTTTGAGTCAAGTCAGACGCCTGAAAAAATACAAACTGATGCGGGGAAAGAATTTTTTAACAAGAGTTTTGAAGCTTTGATGAGAAAACACAATATCGTTCATTTTTCCACCGCCAGCCACCTTAAGGCCTCTGTGATTGAAAGATTTAATCGTACATTAAAAGGTAGAATGTGGAGATATTTTACAGCAAACAACACTCTGCGATACACCGACGTCTTACAAGACTTGGTGAAAAGCTATAATCACAGTTATCACAGCAGTATCAAGATGAAACCCTCTGAGGTAACCTCGGAGAACACTTTTAAAGTGTTTCAAAACTTGTACGGTAAATCTGAAAACCGACGGAAGGTTGAAACCAAGATGAATTTCAAGAAGGGGGACCTAGTTAGAATTTCAAAACTGAGAGGAGTGTTTGATAAAAAATATGAACAGAGTTTTACGAACGAGGTGTTTACGGTATCTGAACGCATCCCTCGCAACCCTCCAGTGTACAAGCTAAAAGATTACGATGGAGAACCCATCCAAGGGTCATTTTATGAGCCAGAGCTACAAAAGGTAACGATGGGGGAAGACAGACTTTTCCACGTAGAAAAGATTCTGAAGCATCGCGTCGTCAGGGGTGAAAAGCAAGTCTTTGTAAGTTGGAAAAACTGGCCGGAGAAATTCAACAGCTGGATCAAAGCCGCAGATTTAAAGAACGTATAAAAATCAACTCGCGATCGCAACGGATATCATTTCATCATGTACGGTCCGAAGGACGAGGTTTTTTTTATTACCCTACCCTCCAACGCCAGCGTCGATGTTTTTAAAGAAAACACGAGTTCCAGTTACCGCGTGGATTTGCCTCAACATATCGATTTAGAGGGAAGCTGGGAAGTAGCTTTAACGCAGATTTCATACCCGCACACCTTTTATCACCTTTCTCAGGAGGATGCCTACTTTTACTGGAGGGAAAACCCTCAAGAACCGGCCACGGAGAGCGAGGTGCATCGTCAAGAGATGAGAGAATCATATTTCAACGGCATCTCATCCTTTAGATTCGAGATGGACGGACAATTTAGAAGAATAAAGTCTGATATTTACCTCGTCTATGACAGTCTTCTGAAAAGATTTGATTTCCAATCGGGAGGTAAAACCCACGTACTCTTCGAAGGACCCCTGGCATATTTGATGGGTATGAAATCAGGGGAATGGTTTACGTTTGACCAAAGGTATGCGTACTATCCCTGCGATTTACGAGCCGGGTTTTATCACATGTATTGTTACAGCGACGTAGTTGCACCGCAGATGGTCGGCGACGTTTATGCGCCACTTTTGAGAACGATTGATGTAAAAGGAACGTTCGGTGAAATCGTCACACAGTATTTCAATCCTGCTTACTATTTACCGGTGTCCAAAAACCACATTGAAAACATTCAGGTGGAGATAAAAACGGATCAAAACAAACCGGTAAAATTTTCATACGGCAAGACTATCGCGACTCTCCACTTTAGACCTAGAACTTGAACCCCAGGGTTATATATATTCCAATCGCCCGCGTCCTCATCATTCATTTTCAGGAGGCTGATCAGCTATCCACACACAAAGTGTTCAAGGCTAAGAGAAAAATAGAGAAAAAGAAAATGGCTCGGGTAGGTTTGAGAGAAGATCCTCACCGATTTGTACAATATTATGAGAGTCAAGTAGGGGGGAATTTGCCGGGGTTTTACGGTGCACCGGTCATGTACGGTCGGGGGATAGGATCTTTGTTTTCTAAATTATTTCGTTTCGTCAGCCCTTTGGCCAAGAAAGGTTTCGAAATAGCTAAACCTCATCTTAAAGCCGCTGCGAGTAACATCGCCTCCAACGCCGTCAAACACGTGATGGAACGGTTCGCCGGTGATCAAGAAGATGATCAAGAGATGAAGCAAGAAGGATCCGGGGGCATTATGGTGTTGTCGCGTAGGAAGAGAAGACGACCCCCCGGAGAACGCATCCCCTCGAGCTTTAATAAACAGCCGTTCGGTAAAAGGAAGAAATCAGTTGCAAAAGGCCGTCGTGTGAAGAAGAAGTCCGTCCGGAGCTCTGATATTTTTTAAGAATATCTTTTCTTTGAGAAAAAAGAAAATGGCTCTAGTACATCAGAAATCTCCAGAGTGTACTCTGGCCGAATTGGATTTATTTTCAGCACCTATGACGCAGCTGTCTATCGATGAAAAAACCTACACGGAAATTTCTCCCCTGTCAGCCATCACCGACGGGGGACCCATTGAGTTTTTCATCCCCGGAGACGGGGACCGGTATCTGGATCTGAACGACACTCTGTTGCATCTCCGTGTAAAAATCACCAACGCTAACGGATCGAACCTAGCTAATGACGCAGCGGTGGGTCTTATCAATTATCCTCTAAATACAATTTTCAGTCAATGCGACGTGACCCTGGGGGATCGACTCATCTCTCAGTCGAGCGCTACCCACCCCTATCGCTGCATGATTGAGACCCTGCTCAACTTTTCACCGGACACGCTCTCCAGTCAGTTTACCGGGGGTCTTTTTTACAAAGATACCGCCGGGTCAGTGGACTCTATCGTGCTCGTGAACGGTCCAAATAAAGGGTTAACGAGGAGAGCCGCGTCCACAGCCCGTTCCAGAGAAGTACACCTGCTCGGTCCTCTCCACGGGGACATCTTTTTCTGCGAGAGACTATTGCTCAACTCTGTCGATTTGAGAATTAAACTGATGCGAGCCAACGATGCTTTCTGCCTCATGGGGGCGCGTGACTCTGCTTTTAGCCTAAAAGTACTGGGGGCTTCCCTATTTGTTAAAAAAGTAGCCGTGTCCCCTGCAGTCAGGTTAGGTCACGCCGCCGCCTTAATGAAGGGCAACGCTCTCTACCCCCTTTCACGCGTTAATGTGAAAACTTACTCTATTCCGGCAAACTCTAGGGTTTGCAACCAGGAGAATCTGTTTCTGGGTAGCATACCAAAGTACGTGGTTCTGGGTATGGTACACCACGAGGCTTTCACAGGAAGACGAGACCTGTCGCCTTTTAATTTCAGACACTATGACATCGAATACCTGGCTCTCTGTCAGGACGGCCGGCAAGTTCCGGCTAAAGCTTTCCAACCCGATTTTAACAACGGGGTGTCCGTCAGAGAATTCTACAACATGTTCCTGGCTACCGGGAGACATCTCAAAGATTTACCCCTGAGTATCAGCCGTGATGACTTTAATGACAGCTACTCTCTGTTTGTGTTTAATCTCAATCCGAGCGATGACAACGACGCACTGTCTACCGTCTCAAACGGAAACCTCAGGCTGGAGTTGAGATTTAGAACACCCCTGCCGCACACCGCGACCCTTATCGTCTACGCCTGTTACGATTCTATTCTGGAGATCAACGCCAAGAGGCAGGTGCTGGTGGACTATTATTAAAAGATGGACAACGTTCAACTAGAGAACCTTCTGCATAGCCTGCTGGGAGATGTGTTTTGCGGGGTGTGGGCGTCCGATCAACTGCCCATGCTGAATCCCTCTTTTAGAACCCCGGCCTACTTTATCGTCAACACACATCCGGCTCACATGCCGGGGGAGCACTGGTTAGCTTTGACGCTGGAAAATGGTGGCATAGCCACCTTTTTTGATTCTTATGGATTTCCGCCGGACTTTGATCACTACCCTCCGAGCATCTTACAGTTTCTGGAAAAACGTTCTAAAAACATTGAGTACCACGACGTTCAGTTGCAGCACCACATGTCGACGGTCTGCGGACAACATTGCATCTATTACCTCTGTCACCGCGCGTGCGGGCTATCTTTTGATCAAGTACTGTCTTTGTACAATGATGATGTAATAAAGAATGACTTCATGGTGTACGACTATGTGAGGAAATATCAGCGCTGTATTAGAAATAAAATCAATGGTCCCTCCAAGCAGGGGTGTTGTTTTTTGCAATGTTTTAAAGATTTTTAAAGTTTTTGAATGAATGACTGTACGCTCGAAAAAATTTTTAATAAACGCTTTATTGGTAAAAGACAAAACTTTGTGTATTACATTTATTCACGATGAAATGTTAATCCAACGCGGGGGGTCATTTGTTCGTCTTCTAGTTTTTGACGGTAGATCCGCAGGTGTTTCAGAGTCTTGAGATCCGATCGCATCCATCTTGAGGAGTCGGTATTGATTACGCGCTTTTGGGTTACTTATAGAAGACAAAGGGATGTTTAATTCTGAGAGAGTATTTAAAAAATGTGTCCATCCGGGAGGTTCAGAACCCTCTGATTTTTTCTTTTTAAAAGGAAACAAGAGTCGTTTGAATAGATCGATCATGTGAGACCCTTTTACAACGCCCCGGTACACAAATTCCCCTTTTGTATTCCAAACATCGTGACGGTCGGATAATTTCTTTAAGACGTATTCGGCGTTCTTGCGATCTCGCGGTGGGAGGCTCTGCAACACGTCGTCGATGATGCTATCGGACGTCCGTACGTCCGTCCCAGAATCTGCCTCTGCCTCCGTCTTTGTCAGATTCTCTGTCAGATTCTCTGTCTGATCCTGCTTCACAAAGGTCAGATATCTTTGCAGTAACGCGTTATATTTTTTAATTTTTTCATGAGAGCTCAGCCCCTGCTCGTTTAAGATGGCTCTCATCCTAGCATCCAAATCGTCCTCCGCGACATCTCTGATGGACTGGGAGGGTCGCGTCAGGCGGTTGAGTTGATGAGGGGTGACGAGAAACATTTTTTGGGCCTTTTTCAAAGTCATTTTCGTATCAATCCTCCGACGAGGTTCCCGATCAAAGGTACCACCGCTGAGAGGAGAGGTAAAAGAAATCCGCCCGTCTGCTTCTTTAGAACCTGTTGCTTCCTCTTTAAACTGGTTCTTTTATCAGCCAACAGTTTGATAATTTTTTTCTGTCTCTTCAGTTTTTTAAATTGAGAAGGAGTCAGGGGGACGTTTCCTTTTAGAAGATTTAAAGAAATCTCACACAGTGTCTGGATAAAATCCGGGGAGCTGTGAATAAGAATGTCTCTACGTTTCTTGGGTGTGCCACGGTACAGGGCCTTCAGCAGGGGTGCGTTTCTTTTTATACGCGCTGACATGATGATCTACGTCGACGCTCTGGGGATGTAAATGGCCGCTTGCTGGTGAGGAAGTACACCCGTCCTCAGTCTGTACGGATCTGGGCAGACGGGGGTGAGATCCACTATTAAATACCCGTGAGGGTCTTTTGTGGCGTCTTCAAAACTCTCCAAGAAAAATGTCTTTTGTGATGGAAAAATCTGATGAGCCAATATATTCATTTGTAGTTTATCCCGTGGGTTTTTAAACATGACCAAATAATTGCTGTTCAAACTGATGGTGCGACTGTGTTTACCCTGGTGAAACACGTTTTGAGTCAACATCATAACACTCATGTTTCTGTGGTGGCGATACTGTGTAAAAATCTTTACCACTTCAGGATGGTCAGAGGCTTGAAAAATAACATCGTCCAAAATAATCAAATGCTTTTGATCAGGAGGAAACAGTGTTTCATCTTCAAAAGTATCAGGCAGACCTTTGACAAATTTAATGTTTTTAATCATCTTTTGCAGTTCAGTGTACATAGGTTGAAAAGAGGTATAAATCCACACGATATTGTCAGGTACAACATTTATTACACGGTCACAGTTTTCCAATACATTTTTTACAAAATAGGTCTTTCCACACCCGCTCGGACCCACGATTAAACAAGAAAAAGGAAAGATAAACCTAGGATCAAATTCAATTTCCTGCATTTCTAATACCCGAAAGGCAGAGTTGTTCCGTCAGCAAAGAGTCGTCTTTTGTCATACACCACCCTAAATTTTTTATCAAATGACACATTTCTCAATGCAAAACCCTTTTTATCACGTCTGATGCTGTGTTGACGGATCTCGATCGTGTTTCCCTCTTGTTTATTACTCAGGTAACCCTCCACCAGCTCTCTGACACTGTCAAAGCTCACACGCTCACAACATTCCCGGGTCTGAGTGATACCTTTCACACGCATGACGACTTTCTTTTTATTTCGTGTTTGGTACGCGTAACTCTTGGGACCCGCCGCTGCAAACTCTTGAATGCTGTCACCATCCAATTCATCCGTCAGGTCACCTAAATAGTTACCCAGCTCTAGAGGTTTCTCACCCTCTTTGACCAGATAGATTAAACTATCTGTGTCGATGTAAAACACTCTGTCTTGTAGTTTTTCCAGATAACTGTACAGCTTCAGTCGTGCGTGTGCTGTGGTGAATGCTGCAATAAAAACATTACTCTGTTTACCTGGGGGTTGAACGTACCTGTCGGTGTATTTCCACCTGATGAGAGCTCTGTTGCTGTGGAGAACGGAAAAGTATTCGACTTTGTATTTACCTGAAAACATGTAACTAAAGAATTCTTTAGGATCTGAGACAATGGTGGTTTTAAACAAATTATCTCTCTGTGCAAACTTTCCCCACAAACTGTTGAGACACAATTTAGCAACCTGTCTTTTCACAGGATTGGTCTCGATTTTGCCAGCATCTAAAAGAATGCCCTGATGCTCCTGATAGTCCCTGATGTATTTTTCCCTGCTCTCTCGGTCCGTCGCCTCAGCGGGGTAACCCGAGGCTTCCTGCTTTCCTTTCAAAAAGGTGTGTATGTAGTCGGTAAACACAGTGTCGCTGCTCTTGTCAAAGTGCCAGACTTCTGTAATTTTACCCACCCTGTACCCCACCTCCAGAGCTTTGATGAATTCAACGGTGACCCAGACCCCCGTCAGAGCTCTGCCCTCATCGTCGTGTTCGCAGGGGCCACCCTCATTGTTAGTTTCGGCACAGGTGCGACACAGTGTAAAGAGTAATTTACCTCCCTCACTTTTGTGCGGTAACACGGGGAATAAAAGACCTCGAGGAGGATACACAGTGGCTCTGATGAAGCCGTAGTAGCTGCGTGGGTCCTCGAAATCTTTGTAGATGATCACGGGGTGACCAAAGGGGTAAGAGCAAGTACTGTTGACAAACGGGTACAGTGAGGTGACATCAACATAGTGGATGGTTTCATCGGGCGCTGCCGTGTGTCGCAGTTTTAAAGCGCTCGTTCTACCTCCGAAAAGTGCTTTTCGGGGGTTGAGAGGCTCAGGAGCGTTAAAGCAACGGAGAAATTCTTTAACCTCCGTGCATGTTGTTTTCATCTGGTTCCACGTGTGTTCTCTCATGACTACAACACGAACCCCATGTGTGGTCTGTAGCTCACTCACCCTCTTCTCACTTTTGTAGTGCAGTTCACCAAAGGTGACGCCTCTCATATCGCACTGTACTGTGGGATCAAAGCAACTGGGACAGCCGTGGTAAAAACATCCATGAAATTCCCAGACATGTTTTACACCGTCAATCTCAGCATATCCGTCTACGAAAAATGCACCAATCTGTTTTTCACCCATGTTTAGAGCATGCTGTATAAAGATTTTTTCTTTGTGCATCAACCATTCTAACCATTGAACCGATGCGCTAGAGAATCTTTTGCTCTGATTCAAATAGTTGTGAGGGCAGGGGATAGCCAGAGTGTTAGGAGTCAGATAATTGGTGCGAAACACCTTCATACAGGCTCCGGCTATGGTGATAGAACCAAAAGGGTCTACCCCCGTCTCACCTAGGAACTGATCTCTAAATTTAAGACTGCCCTGGGTGAGAATGTCAACATCATTTTTACAGTACAGCGAGGCCTCCTTTTTGAAGTCAAAGGTACCTCGGCTGACCTCGTTGTACCACGGGTCAAATTCTTCCCGTTCGCGCACCGTCATGCGATCTACGTCGTAGTCGGACGGAACGGGATAGGGCCCCACGTAATTGAGGTGAATTTCTGAGCTAAATTTGTGTGGGAAATACCCCTTGGTCTTGTCAGTGAATCCTAAGGCTTTGGGCATAGCGCTGAGACGCATGGGGAGAAATGACAGGGAATCTATGAATTTGAGACCATAATGGGATTCCTCAAAACTGAGGATTTTACTCCCGTTCATCAGAATCTGTTGTGGCGTCACATCCAGTTCCAACATACCTTTTAACACCAGATAACTGTCAAACCCCTTGGCATTATGGGCTATAAAGATGTTCTGTTTGTATCGTGGCTTCCTGAAATGCAAAATAAACATTTTAGCACAGTCAAGACCATAAAACGCCTTCTCTTCACCTTTGGATGTTTTTGTATGCACTAAAAAAGGAACATGCTCTCCATTTTGACCCACAAATGTTTCAAAATCATAAAAAAACAAATCAGGATGTGAGATGTCTGGTTGGAGGGTAGGAATGTAACAACTATGATCGACTTTAGAGTCGCTCTGCAGTTTTTCACCACAGATTTTACATTTTTTCACCGCACAGCGATGCTTTGCATCGTCTAACGACAAATTGACACTGTAGTATAGTTCGCATCGTGCGCATTTTTTGATTTGGTCGCAGAGGCTGGACTTTCTGCTTGAACCGACCAATTTGTGTCTGGTGAAACAAGAGGGTGAGCGACACGTTCTGTTACAGTCAGAGCAAACCACTGTGTTGAACCCTTCTGTGGGGCAGGCAGGATCGTTGCACACTGCGCAGTAACCTTTACAAAAGTGGGTATAGGGGTGCTTAAAAGTCTTGTAACAATAATTACAGTCTGACGACCCCAGGAAGGCTTTGAGATTTTTTATCCCATAATAGTGATTTTGTAGTAAAAAGAGAAACAACTGATTGGAACGATCAGAGAATTTTGTCTCATAATGTGAGAGGGGTTTACTGTGGCATGTTCTGTAAAACACAACAATTTTACGCCCCAGAATATTTTCAAATTTACCAATGTCACTGAAAGTGACGGGGGTCTCATCATTTAAACCAGCCTGATGCTGCAACTTCCTCGCAATATCAAGGCATTCTCTTTCAGTAAGTTTCGGGTAGATAACGTGAGCTAGACTGATGGCGAAGCAAAGCTGGTTGTCTCTGTTGTCTACGATAAATAAGTGACGTCTTTTTTTGTCAATGATTTCACAGTCTAGAGTTTTCTCCATCTTACGTTTGGCACCTCCTCCTGGGTTCTGCACCACGTGAAGGATGAATTCTATATTCTCATCCGATGAAATGATACCGTTTGACTGCACAATCCGATCTAGCATTCCATTAAAAGCCGGTAGAATATTTTCACCTTGTTCATCCACAGCAACTGTAACATGATTGTGTACGTTTTCACCCACCACCTCCAACTGTATTAAATCATTGCGACTACTATGTCGTCTGGCAACATCCGCCAATTCGCTGATAACCCCTGTTACATCTCGATAGAATGTTGCAATGTCAGGCACATTTCCCCGAGTGGGAATGTTAAAGGAGCGTCTTGTTCTCCATGTGTTAAAATCATTAAAAAACCTCTCACCCCGCTCAGGAGAGAGATCGGATGGATTTTCTCCTAGCCCTCCTCCCCCTTGCTGAGGAGAAAGTTTAGGAGGGGCCATGTGTGTAAGGGCTGAGGGTCTGCTCTCTGACCCCCCTATTTCACCAATTTCAGTTACACAGCAATTTGTCCCCTGCACGGGGAGTGGGGTTTCAGAACACAGCAATGCTTTTACTGCTTTTTCAGTTTCTTGGTTGTCTTCGGATACCAATCTTTCAGCCCTGGCTAACAGATCTGAAAAATGTATCATAAAAAGTTATATTTCAGCAATCTATGAACAACTGAGCTGTTCATAAAAAACAAAACAAAACAAAAAAAAAAACTGTATGTAAAATACCAATGTCTGTTTGCGTGAGGGTTATTCCTTCAAACTCATCGGCGCTGACTTTAAAGATACAGAAAATTACACTTAAAAATCTAGAATAAAAATAGAACAACTTTCAGGTTAAAAAGATCACGGATTGCTTACCAGGATAAATTGGCATATGGTGAACCTCTACTGTAACTTCTAAAACACAGTTATTCGTAAATAGTAGTTAATCATTAATAGTTCATTCATTAATAGTTTTCTAAAACTATTTAGAAAACTACAGAGAAAAAGTTTGGGAAGAATTTGAGGCTTACCGGTAGTCATCTTTGCAGCCATCTTTGTTTGTTACACGCGCTCGCAGACGGTGAAGCTTCCGATGAAGTTCTGGAGGACTGAACTAATGACTGTGAGATGATCATGTATATATTTGCTTTACAATGCTTGGCGAGAAGGAAAAAAAAATAAAAAAAGTTGATTGGCGCCGAAAAGTCTGATATTGACGATTGCCCCGGTGGACCAACTGGTGGTGATGTAGCTCCCATGGGGATACCTCCCTACACGGGAACTCTACCAAACAACAGGTTCAGGCGATATAACTCATGTTAAGAATGTTTTTCTCCAGGAGGGCCTCCAGGTCTCCAGGGGATTTAAGCTTCTTCAGTTACACACCTCGGACACCGGAAGACAACGTAGGCCCCTAAATTTCTTACTTGAGGCCACCAACTCTTTTCTCTTTTCTTCTGAACCACAGTGTTAGGGTTCTAACAGTCTAACTTTCTCCAATAGTTTTCTCTTCTCTAGTTTTCACAAATGTTTCACAAAATGTTTGTTCTGTGGAAGGTTTCTGTTCTGTGTTGTTTCTTTCTTCACAGCCTTCTTCAGTCACACACACCATTCTCGGTTTGATCAGTTTCAACACACCCCAGTCATTGGAAGACATCGTAGCCGACAACATAGGCCCCTCACTGGAAGATTCTTCCCGCTGATAGAAAATCAACTCCCCCGTCTTGTAACGGAACACATACCCAAAACTCCCTGTTTGACTATAAGGCTCCAAAGACCATTCTTGCTGCAAAGGCTCAGAAGGTGACGCCTGAGAACGCTGTACAAACACCGTGGATTTGTCAACTACTTTTCCACACAATTCTCTTATAACGGTCACAGCCGTCTCACCAATCACGGATGTAGAACTACTCATGTTGTCCACAGATGGCTATGCCAGGACTATGGCAAAACTGTTTTGTAACTGTTTTGTAACTGCTGCCATTCCTTTTTAAAAAAAGGTGGGAGGAAGAATGGCGGGAGGCGGGAAAGGGAGGTGGGGGGGGGGGGAACAGATGTGGGCGGGTTCAGGGAAAGGTCAACCTGTCACTTTGACAAGAAGTGGTCCATTTCTTCTCTGTCTCTGTTCCACAGTTAAAAGTTCACCAAGCACAGAGCAGGGGAGCGGTCAATCACCAAAATCTTATTAAAATTAATACTGAAGCACAAGTTGGAGAAACTATTATCACAATTAAGTGTGGACTGTTAAATATTAGATCTCTTGTGTAAATCCCTGTTAGTGCACGACCTGATAGCGGATCATCACATTGATTTATTTTGTCTTACTGAGACCTGGCTTCAGGAGGAGGAGTATGTGAGCTTAAATGAATCTACTCCTCCTACCCATCTTAATTATCATATTCCACGTGTTACTGGTCGAGGAGCGGGAGTGGCAGCAATCTATCACTCCAAGTTATTAATTAATCCCAGACCAAAACATGGCTTCAGTTCATTTGAAAGCCTGACTCTTGGCATCACTCATCTGAACTGGAAGGCAGAAAAGCCACTTCTGTTTGTAGTTGTATATCGGCCCCCTGCTGGGCCACATTCAGAGTTCCTGTCTGAGTTCTCTGATTTCTTATCTGACTTGGTCCTTAGAACGGACAAAGTCATTATCATTGGAGACTTTAATATCCATATGGACATTATAAATGACAGCTTTAGAAATAGAAACTACTGTAACTCTTTATTATCAGGGTGTCCAAACAACTCTTTAAGAAGCCTCCAGTTGATCCAAAATGCTGCAGCCAGAGTTCTGACAGGTATTGACAAAAGAGATCACATTACTCCTGTACTGGCGTCGCTTCATTGGCTGCCCGTTAAATTTAGAATAATTTTTAAAACCCTTCTTTTGACCTACAAGGTCCTCAGAGGCCTAGCTCCACCCTACCTGGAGGAGCTAGTGATACCTTATCAGCCCAATAGACCGCTCCGCTGTCAGAATGCTGGTCTACTTGTGGTTCCCAGAGTTTCTAGGAGTAGAATGGGGGGCCGAACATTTAGCTACCAGGCCCCCCTGCTATGGAACCAGCTCCCTGTCCAGGTACGGGAGGCTGACTCCATCGCTACTTTTAAGGTCAGACTCAAAACCTACCTCTTTGAAAAAGCTTATTGTTACTAATTCAGTAGTTCCAGTTACTATCATAGACAGACAAATTATCATACTTAGGGGGTCGTCTAATCGTTAGGTCACATCTTAGTTATGCTGTTATAGGCCAAGGCTGCCGGGGTCCGGGACAGGCCTCTGTCACTCCACTGGGTCATGGTTTCCTCTCCTCTCCTCTCCTCTCCTCATCAAGCAGACTAGTTATGCTGATTCTTGTGTAGTTCTTCTGCTTCTCCCCCCCCCCCCCCTCTATTTATTTACAGGTATCGCCGCCCTCGGAGCTGCATAATGACCTCCGGCCCCGCTGAAGTGATTGTATATCATATTTTTTGTGTGTGTTTCTGTGCTCTGTGCCTCTCCTCTCCTCTCCTCTCCTCTCCTCTCCTCTCCTCTCCTCTCCTCTCCCCCTCCTTCTCCTTCTCTCCCTCTCCTCTCCTCTTTCCCCTCCTCCTCCTTCTCCTCTCCTCTACCTCCCCTTCACTCTACTTCTCCTCTCCTTTACCCCTCTCCTCTCCTCTCCTACCTATCCTATCCTCTACCTGTCCTCCCCCTTCTCCTCTCTCTTTACCCAGCCGGCCATCAGCAGGAGGGTCCCCCTACATGAGCCTGGTCCTGCTCAAGGTTTCTTCCTGTTAAAGGGGAGTTTTTCCTTGCCACTGTTGCTTGTCTGGGGTCAGGCCCTGGGATTCTGGAAAGTGCCTTGAAACAATTTTGATTGTATAAGACACTATATAAATAAAGATTGATTTAATTTGATCATATCGTTCATTAAGCAAGTCCCATGCTGCGTGATATGAGTCTTCTGAATCAGTCAAAAAATATCCTTCTAAAGCCTCTTTAGCAGCTCCTCCTACATATTTCTGAAGGAAGAAGATTTTTTCTGCTGTTGGAATATTTTTCCTCTCAATCAGTGTATGGAAGGATGACTTCTAGTGGTTAAACTTGAGTGGATCACCGCTAAAGATGATAGGTTCTGGGATAGGTAGCCTATTTGCTGATATGGCCTCAGCCAAAACTTTAACAAGCTCTCCTGAATTATCTTGAACAACATGTCTTGGAGCTGAATCACTTTGTGTGTGTTGATACACAGGATTCATCTGATTGGTTGCTTGCATATCTGTAGATAGTTCTGTGTTGTGTAGCATCTCACCTTCATCATAAACTTGAAGCTTTGCTCTGGCTGAGTTCAGTCTTTTCAGCTCCTCCAAACGCTCAAGTTCTCTTTTTAAGTCTTTGACTGACCTTTTTCTTGCTGCACTTTCTTCTTCTTGTTGCTTTAAAAGTGCAGCTTCTTTTCTCTCTCTTTCTATTTTGCGTTCAGTTTCTTCCTTTTCTGCTTGTAGACGGCGAGATACTGCAGCTGCTTCTTGGTCTGCAGCTATCAGGTTGTCCTCGGCCTCAAGTCTTTGTAGTTTCTCTTGGTGACCCTCTTGTTCAGCCATAATCTTCAGTATATTTTTTGTGTGTGTTTCTGTGCTCTGTGCCTCTCCTCTCCCTCTCCTCTCCTCTCCTCTCCCCCTCCTTCTCCTTTTCCTCTCCCTCTCCTCTTCTTTCCTCTCCTCTTTCCCCTCCTCCTCCTTCTCCTCTCCTCTACCTCCCCTTCACTCTACTTCTCCTCTCCTTTACCCCTCTCCTCTCCTCTCCTCTCCTATCCTACCTATCCTATCCTCTACCTGTCCTCCCCCTTCTCCTCTCTCTTTACCCAGCCGGCCATCAGCAGGAGGGTCCCCCTACATGAGCCTGGTCCTGCTCAAGGTTTCTTCCTGTTAAAGGGGAGTTTTTCCTTGCCACTGTTGCTTGTCTGGGGTCAGGCCCTGGGATTCTGGAAAGCGCCTTGAAACAATTTTGATTGTATAAGACGCTATATAAATAAAGATTGATTGATTGATTGATTCAGTACAGCTTGTGTGGCTGGATATTCTGCTGCAGCTTCTTGTCTTTTGGCTGAGGATACATTAGAGACAACAGAATTAGCTTTAGAATACTTAGAGGCTGAATGTGCTTGAGACAGACGACGCAAATACAGAACCAGCATCAGGCCAAATAATCTTCTCCGCTGTTCCTTGCATTTGAAATTGAGCATTCTGAACCACAATCCCTGTGACAGATACACACTTATCCATCTTGCAGCGCATTTCATGTTCTGGGCTGTCAAACCTCCGATATTCATCATAAACAATATTCAGCTCTGACAACTCCCTTTGAACAGTGCTGATATGCTCTTCTAGAACGTTGCTGGGGTCCTCTTTTATTACAGACCTTTTAGCAACCTTGCTGAGAGCTTTCCAGCAGTCATAAATGCTGTCAAAGCGTAGAAGGAGCCCTTTAGTCTTTTCCTTGTGAAATTCTTTTCTCTTTTCTGTTAATGTGCGGTCTCTTTCACTTCTCTGGGGCTCTTCAAACTGGACTACTTGTGCATCATCATGCTCATCTATCTGCTCTGGTTCTGCCATTTGAAAGCTACTTCAGAGTGACAGTTTTTACTTCTGACAAATGAATTACTAAGAAATTAACTATATGTCATTGGCTCTTCTGACATAAGCAGTTTAGCCCTAAACATGTTCTTGAGGCACTCAGGTCAATAAACTTAAAGATAATTTTGCTTCTAATTAACCCTTAAAGCGAGCATTAAAAGACTCAAAATATTACCATTGATTACAGAAACTAAATGTCTTCACAGTAAAACTTAAGTGGACTTGCTTAGGAAATATTGAACTTCAAACAAAATATATCACTCAAAATTATCAGCTTATTTTTTCAGCTCATTTAAATGCTCATGAATTATTTCAAACCTTTCAAAATGTACAGATTACCCCTTTAACGAATGAGGTGCTCAAATAAGACATCAAACGTAAACGACATTAGTTGCTCATTAAACTTATGACCACTGTTACTAAGCTTCACAGTCCCTTGTGGTTTTCCAGACTTGTGTCCCTTTTCAGAGCATTTTAACTTGTGTGTCTGACTTATGTGTCTGACGGACGTTCATGGAAAACCGTTGAACATATGTCTTCTTGTTAAACAGCGGCTTATCTGCTTTTCCTTCGTGACGAGCCGTCTGCGCCTCCTTGCTGGGCACTAGCAGGTCCGTCGAAGCAGACGCCATCACCACCGTCGAACTGTTTAGCACAACCCACAATTAAACAGGTTTCACATATACAACACGTACAAACGCAACATAAGAAAAATAGAACTCAGAACAACTCGCTGGCTGCACCCCTGAGGGAATGAGTCCACCATGAGCAAAGAAAAACGTCTTAAAATAATGTCTTCTGCAACTTCCTCTTCTTGCAGTGTTACCTCAAATAAAAGTTTGTGAAGTGGAGTACCACATTAAAGGTCCGTCACTAAACAAAGAACAGAAAACCACTTCCCCCTGTATGATGTGTTAAATAAAGGAATTAAATATTCATAAAAATAAACAATGTCAAATAAAATATTCCACACACATAAAATGACAACATAAATGATATTTATGGCAGTTAAATTCCTTTTAGCGCAGCTCGATCTAGTGAATGTGTCATGAAACCACAGGCACTACGTAGTTTCTATGCTATGTGCCTTATAACACGGTGCGCCCTGTGTATGAAAATAGTTCTAAAATAGGCCGTTAATTGAAGGTGTGCCCTATAATACGGTGCGCCTTATGGTTGTGAAAATACGGTACCTGACACGCCTCTGTCAATCATTCATCTTTTTCTCCTCTCCTCTCCTCCTTACCTGGTGATGATGTCATGAATACATTTTCTCATATAGTTTTTCTGCTTCTCTTCTCCTCTCTCTGTATTCAGCTACAGATATTGCGGCCTTCATAGCTGTATGCTGACCTACTGACCTCCAGCCCCATTGACCCACTCAACTCCTATACCAGCAGCTTTTATAATTTATGTACTTGCACGATCTATGCCTATTCTCTCTTCTACATGTCCCCCTCTTGACCTCCCTCTATACCCAGCTGGCTATCAGCAGGAGGGTCCCCCTCTATGAGCATGATCCTGCTCAAGGTTTTGTCCTGTTAAAAGGGAGTTTTTCCTTGCCACTGTTGCTTGTTGGGGGTCAGGACCTAGGATTCTGTAAAGCGCCTGGAGACAATTTTGATTGTAACAGACTATTTAAAGATTGATTGATGAAAACAATTTCATCACTCCCCCCCCCCATACACACTTGCAGACACACACCTCTCTCTCTTTCTCCTTTCCTCTTTTCCCTTCTAGTATAGCTCATGCTGGGAAGTGGGAGGTGGACTGGGATGCAGTGGTCAGTGCCTTGCCTACGTTGTTGATTGACAGCATTGCGAGAGACTCTGAGTATATCCATCACTGACCCAAGCTTAACTCCTCGCCTTTGTGGAAAGCCAAATATTTCATACCTAACCATAATTTAGAACTCTCCTCTTACCTTTTAGTAGGATTTTTTCCTAGGGGCAACCAGTGTATCAATCATTGTATTGTCAAACTTCAAGTAGTCACAACAATTAAGATAAAAACCACACAAAGCGTTTCATTTCATCATATGTTTCTTTTAATTCAAGATTTCAGATGCATAGTCATGAAGGGCTAATAAGCATCAATTACAGATAAACAGGTTGAAATTCAATAACAATTTCTTTCAAGTGCATGAGTTTTGTCTCTCAGTGTAATTTCTGTAATACCAATGGATCAAATGTCTAGGTATGATTTTGTTGTTCTACTCTTTACCTGAAAACATTTTCAGGTACTCAATATAAAACCTTAAAACTTTAAAAGTCACAAATGTGGTGACATAAAAAGGAATTTTCTGTTTGTGCTCGAAATCCAATAAATGATAATGCCTTTCTTTTTTGGATTCTTTGAGAAACTTGAGGCAGTGTGATGTAAGCAATTACTTCTGAGAGATCACATATCTCACATTGTTCCTCTTATTAAATTTGTGTTTAGTTTTAAATAGCGTTTTTTTTTTTTTCAGTTTTCAATTTATGTTTTCTTTATTGGTGGAATGTAAAATGCAGAGAACAAACATTTTTGCCTGGCAGTGCATGTTTCACCTGCTAGAAATACCAATGCAATACATGTATTTAAAAAATATTTGTGACACTAGAGTTGGGTCAAATCCTGCAAAGATGTAATAAAGCATGTTTAGCCATGCCTAAATTTCAGACCACTCCAATATTGTGGTAATAACAGCAGACATGAGACTCTTGGATTGGCAGTGTGAGTTTCAGTCACTCTGGCAGTAAGAGCAGTACTTACTCCTAACACTTTGATGTTTGTGAATACAGACATGCCTTGTAAGTACTTGGTGGTCCACATGCATGTATGTGCACAAGAAATGATAGTTTTTTTGTAACATATCAAGTAAAATTTTAATTAGTTGCAATTAAATACTATAAGCATCTCATTTGAGTGTAATGTGCTGATAAATCTGCAGTCACATATTCATTTGTGGAATTGCTTCACTACAGACAAGCATCCTCACATTCAGCAGTCATGAGATAGGTGTCTTTAAGACTTAATAGATTATTAAAGAATATTTCAGAAGTTGTCATCTAAATGACAACTATATATATATAAAGATTTATCAGATATCTAAAAAAAGAAGTGTTTTGGAAAAACATACCACTACATTGATAAACCAGCATACTGACAAAGAAACTCATTGAATAATTTGCTCTTTGACACTTGAAAAAAAAATTGCAGGATAACCCTCACCTTCCCTTTCCTTAATGTTACGTGCATACTTTCTTTTTTCATATTACTGAAATATGAAACCAAACATTCAAGTCTTTTGTTCTTCAGTTAATGTAAATGTAGACTGTATACAAATCTCTCCATCACACTGTCTGTACCTCAAAATGGTGACAAGGCGGTGATCCTGTTAATTAATCTTTATTTACACTTTTTTTTCTCCTTGGCTATCATTTATGTTTTTGATCATCAAAAAAAGTCTTTTAACTTTGAGCATGGCAATGTTTAAAATTGTTGTCTGATTTCCTGTGCAGAACTGTTTTAGGAAACACTCTAAATATTCAGCTAGATGCATATTTAGTGGGTTGTTTGCTGTCTGAAATAACATCTTAACTGCTGTAAATAATTGACCAAAATGAGGTCTTGAATGAAAATGAAAAAACAAAAAATTCTAAATCATTACAACAGATTTTTGCTGTTAATTACTTCCTATTTCAGTATGATACAGCTATTTTCTGTCTGTTTGTTTTTCAGTGTGGCTGGCTGTGTGTCGTGAGAGAACCAATATCAAAGATGTTTTTTAACCATAATTAATAAACACTATAAAAGTGCATTGGCCTACTATAATATAAACATGTAAGAGTGGACAAATCTGATTAATGTCACATTTTATATTCATATATCAGGCAGAATTATGAACATCTATAACAATGAAGCTTTTAAGAGTATTTCATAACTCTCTTAACTATTAAGATCCTAATATGCTAATATGCTTAGCATTATAACATTGTTTGGACATTTGTTGTTGTTGTTGTTTTGTCCTGTCTGTCTCAATACCCCTACGTCCCCTAACCACCTTCATGTGTGTCCGATTGTCCCCACTTCCCTTTTCCTTCCCAGTGTTGTCTTTTGTGAAAGCATCCAGCATCACCCCTCATGTCTTCTTTGTGTTGGATTATAATGGTTTGGTTTACTTTCCTGATTCTCTTTGTCTACTGGGTTGGATTTGTTTGCCTGTTTGGGCTGCTTGCTGGTAGGAACTTTGTAAACTTTTCAAATTGTCTGTCTTGCTCTCTGCATTGAAGTCAGGACTAACTGCTTGAAGTTTAGGGTTTTCTGCAGCAACAGAGAGAACAACACTAGATCCGGCACCCGTATCTCATCTACAGCAAAATTTTAAAACCTTTGCACAACTGGAACCTGCCAGATTGGCTTTAGGAGATGAAAAACTACATTATAGGACCAGTATGTAATTTATTTAAAGTAATCATAAAAGGCCCTGATATGTCAACGGACATTAAGAAACATGTTAATTTCAAACACGTAAGTCAGTAGTTAATGTTCAGGATTGGATTTTGGCATCTTGGTGGAATTCATTACTTGTCCCAGTTTACAGGCAACAGAGTAAGTTGGGTAACTGATGGGAAGATTTCCTACTCTTCATCTCTAAGTGGCAATATGCATCTTTTCTGAGGGTTAATACATTCCAGAGTATTTTGATTTTGATTACCGTATTTTCACGACTATAAGGCGCACCTAAAAGCCTAGAATTTTCTAAAAAAATCGACGGTGCACCTTTTAACCTGGTGCGCCTTTTGTATGGATTACGGTAATATTGGTTAATCGCGGCTACCATAGTCAGTAGGCGTGGCCGAAGTAACAGCAGTAAGAGTGATTAATAGGAATTCAGTCCCAAACCATTTCTGTCTGTAAAGACCCCAAAATGGCTCCTTGCAAGAGACACGCTTACGACGCAGAGTTCAAACTGAAGGCTATCAGTCACACAGTTGAACACGGAAATAGAGCAGCGGCAAGAGAATTTAATGTGAACGAATCAATGGTGTGGAAGTGGAGGAAGCAACAAGACAACCTGCGCCAGGTAAAGAAGACTCAACGGAGCTTCCGAGGAAACAAAGCAAGAAGTGGATTAACAAAGGAACTCCAGCCGCTAGATATTGGTGTCAACGGGGTATTCAAAGCTAGACTGCGAACTGCGTGGGAGCGGTGGATGACGGAAGGCGTTCACCAAGACGGGAAGACAGCGCCGAGCGACATACGTCACTATCTGCCAGTGGATCGTAAATGCCTGGGCTGATATATCAGTCTCAACCGTGGTCCGAGCTTTCAGGAAGGCAGGGATTGTCACTGAAATGCCAGACAACACCAGCGACACTGACCCTGATGACGACTTTGACGAGACGAAGCCGGCCATGTTGGACGCCGTATTCGCACAACTGTTCAATTCGGACACCGAAGAAGAAGAATTCGAGGGATTCCTGGATGAGGAATGAACTGATAAACTGAGCTTTACGTGTTTCTTTTGTGTGTTTACAACTTAACAAGGCTGCAATGTTGTACTGCCTGTTATAACTCGCTGTTATTAAACGAACTGTGTTACGCGAAAACACTACGTCACTCGGGAAAAATAATAAAACAGCTGTTTATTCATTTTGGGAGTGAACGGAGTTGTGAGAACGCCGGTTTGTATTCTATTAATAAAGTTTGACCAACTTATCTGATTGTTTTATTGACATTCCTTTTAGCGCAGCTCGATCTAGAGAATGCGTCATGAATCCCAGGCACTACGCAGTTTCTATGCTATGCGCCTTATAGCACGGTGCGCCCTGTGTATGAAAATGGTTCTAAAATAGGTCGTTAATTGAAGGTGCGCCCTATACTACGATGCACCTTATGGTTGTGAAAATACGGTACACTACCAACTTTGGTCACAAAGTTACATAGTGCTCCTTTAAGATTTTTTTTTAAAATTTTGTTGCTGCTGTTAGGGTTAGGTTTTTTTTTTGGGGGGGGGGGGGGGGGGGGGGGGGGGGTGTTTTTTTTTTTTTCTTTGCTTATTAAAGAAATGTCTCAGTTCAAATTTAAATGTGCACATAACGTTAAAATTAGCAGTAGCAGTAAAAATTATTTACGTTATTCTGTACAAACAAATTATTTTAAAATGTTTCATATTTTGCTCATTTAAAGTTTACAGAAAGTAAAGATGGGAGCACATGTAAAAATATAGTGTTCAGTTCCGTTAGCAAGGAGAGTTATGGAATTTTCTATAAGAGGTAAAGAAACTAAATTCGGGTAGGTGAGAAAGTGATTCAGAGCTGCACATGTATTTGTATTTCAGCATTTCAAGCATGATTTAAAGGTTGTATCAGCAATTCTGCTCTGTTACCCTTTATAAAATACATAGTTCTGTTAAAGTAATTAGTCACTACATGGATAAAACAGTCCAAACATAAGAGCATGCTTTCACTGCATGTACACATATACAATTACAATGGGCTGGTTACTTATGCCTTTGGCGTATCTTTGTTGTCAGCTTTGGCTCCTGAAAGTCCATTTTCTGTGTTGTCATTCCCTGAGGTGCTAACCAGACACTCTTTACTGGAGGGGGCAGAAAAGAAATGTGCATAGGAATAAGGATGTGATCTGAGATGGTCTAATTCCCACCATACAAAATGACATCAGTCAAATGTCAAATATGAAATATAGCCATTTAGAAGTAAGAAATTATAACTATAACTTCAATTTCACCCAGACTACTTTTCAATAGTTGTCTTCCTGACAATAGTTGTCTTGACAGATGTTTGTGAGTAGAATTCATACATACATACATATACAGTATATACTGTATATATACACACACATATATATATATACACATACACACACAGCACACACACGTATATATTCTATTATTTAAAACACAAACATTAAAACACATAAGCATATGATTGGTTCTCTGCAAGATGGAGTGATCATTTCTGCAGGCAAATACACCATTTTGACAGTTTCTGTGACTTTGAAATGATCTGTTTATCACTGTTATTTGACTCTGTGTATCCAAAGACGGAGAGACCACATTGGCAACATGGGCATGTGCCAATGGGCCCAGAGCCAATGGGGTGCCCCTGGCCTGGACTCCTGTGGAAGCTGATGGGTACTGGCAGGCCAAGCACATGGAAGCAAATACTCAGGTGTGGGACACCTTTGGGCAGGGCATATACTATGTCTCAGCAAAATCCTGTCAAAACATCCAACGCCTCAGCATGGGTAAAGCAGTTTACTAACACCGTTTACAGTGGAATTGAGATGCTCCTCAGTGGGAAGGCACTAGGGGTGGATGAGATTTGCCATGGCTACCTCAAATCTCTGGATGTTGTGTTGCTCTCTTGGCTGCAGGCTTCTGATGTGGCATTTGGGGACAGTGCCTCTGGACTGGCAGACCCGCTTGGTTGTCCCTTTATTAAAAAAGGGGGACTGGAGAGAGTGTTTCAACTAGCATTGATGTGGTCAAACTCTATGCACAAGGGGATGGTGGGCACGTACACACAGTCTATGTGAAGGGCACAAGTTTGTGCCCCCTTCACAAAGACTGGTGATCATGATAAACCATATATGTCTGCCTCAGTAATGTTTGTGCTGGTGAGTGCGAGCATACAGGTGTGTGGGTGCATCTGCTTGCTTACTTACTTCTTCTCATTACCCTTCCGTAGAAAATGAAGGACCACCGCCTTGATCACCATGACAATGATAACCAAACCAATGACTCCCCCAAGCACTGACACAATGAAGACTGTCAAAGTGTTATCGTCTTCCTTCACTGAAATCAGGTGGACAATAGTTAACAATGAGAACAAAACCAAAGAAGAGGAGCTGTGCTAATACAATTAAAAATGTTTTAGTTTTAACTAACTGAAGCAGTTAGAGAGGGTTAGATTGACTTTATATTATAAGGCCCAGCTGTTAATTGCAGATGTCAAACAGGTATATTTTATCTAATTAAAAACAAGCAACACAGTCTGACAAAAATTCACAATGCTTTCACAAAGTTTAATCTATTTGTCCGTATCACAAACATTCCAAAGGGAGTAAATGATTTATGAATTATTCACGACGTTATCGCCAGGATTCTCAGCAACAAACAAAAAAAACAAATAATGATCTTTCAAGACAAAATGAAATGAAATTAGTTGCACAATCATTGCGACCTCTGATTATGTTGATGAAGGATTCTAGGCCTTCACTTCAAAATGTTGCTTGTTCTTCTTTTTCTAAAATTAAAACAACAAAAAAATCTTCATGTTAAATACCATCCATCCATCCTCTACCACTTATCTGGGGTCGGGTCGCGGGGGCAGCAGCCTAAGAAGAGAAGCCCAGACTTCCCTCTCCCCAGCTATTTCTTCCAGCTCATCCGGAGGGATTCCCAGGCGTTCCCAGACCAGTCGAGAGACGTAGTCTCTCCAACGTGTCCTGGGTCTTCCCGGGGGTCTCCTACCAGAGGGACATGCCCTGAACACCTCACCAGGGAGGCGTCCAGGGGGCATCCTAACTAGATGCCCAAGCCACCTCATCTGGCTCCTCTCAACGCGGAGGAGCAGCGGCTTACTCCGAGCTCCTCCCGGATGGCAGAGCTTCTCACCCTATCTCTAAGGGAGAGCCCAGCCACCCTATGGAGGAAGCTCATTTCGGCCGCTTGTACCCGTGATCTTGTTCTTTCGGTCATTACCCAAAGCTGATGACCATAGGTGAGGGTAGGAACGAAGATCGACCGGTAAATCAAGAGCTTCGCCTTTCGGCTCAGCTCTCTCTTCACCACTACGGATGTCACGGGCCGATGATGCCAACAGGGCCACATCATCTGCAAAAAGCAGAGACCCGATCCTGAGGTCACTAAACCGGACCCCCGCAACATCATGACTGCACCTAGAAATTCTCTCCATAAAAATTCTGAACAGAATCAGTTACAAAGGGCAGCCCTGGCGGAGACCAACCCTCACCGGAAACGAGTTCGACTTACTGCCAGCAATGTGGACCAAACTTTGACACCGATCATACAGGGAGTGGACGGCCCGTATCAGTGGGCCCGACACCCCATACTCTCGGAGGACCCCCCGAGGGACATGGTCAAATGCCTTCTCCAAGTCCACAAAACACATGTGGACTGGTTGGGCAAACTCCCATGCACCCTCGAAGACCGTGCTGAGGGTGTAGAGCTGGTCCACTGTTCCATGCCCAGGACGAAAACCACATTGCTCCTCCTGAATCCGAGGTTCCACTATCTGGCAGACCCTCCTCTCCAGTACCCCTGAATAGACTTTACCAGAGAGGCTGTGGAGTGTGATCCCCCTATAGTTGGAACACACCCTCCGGTCCCCCTTCTTAAAAAGAGGGACTACCACCCCAGTCTGCCAATCCAGCGGCACCGCCCCCGATGTGGCAATATTGCAGAGTCGAGTCAACCACGACATCCCTACAACATCCAGAGCCTTAAGGAATGTTAAATACTCTTTGCTCTAAAAGGTGCAAACAACAATTTTAGTCATTTCTAAGTTATTAAAAAAGCTTTTAAATACTGGTGGGTTGTGTGCTGTTTAATAATCACTTTGACATGTGGGGTAACGAAAGGGGGACTGCTGATCATATACCACTGCTCACAAAAATTAAAGGAACACTTTTTTTATTGGGCCTGGCATGAATTGAATTAAACCTGTCTGATAATTTTCTGGTTGGTTAAGCAGCTGAGGGCCTCGTTAATCAATTTCAGCTGTATTGGTGTTCATGGAATTAACAACTGGTGCACTTCAGTGGCAACAATTAGAAAACCCTCAAAACAGGACTGGTTTTACATGTGGAGGTCATTTCAAGTTTCTCCCTCTTGATCTTTTTTGGCTGGTTTTCCACTTGTTCTGATTTTGGCTTGCGTAATTATCTCTACTGGCAGTATGAGGCGATTCCTTAACCCTACAGAAGTTGCACAGGTTGTCCAACTTCTCCAGGATGGCACATCCACACGTGCTGCAGCAAGAAGGTTTAATGTGTCTCCCAGCACAATCTCCAGAACATGGAGGAGATTTCAGGAGACTGGTGGTTATTCTCGGAGAGCTGGACAGGGCCGTAGAAGGTCCTCAACCCCTCAGCAGGACCGATACCTGCTCCTTTGTGCAAGGCGGAACAGGCTGAGCACTGCTCGTGCCCTACAGAATGACCTCCAGAGGGCCACTGGTGTGAATGTCTCTACCCAAACAATCAGGAACAGACTTCATGAAAGTGGCCTGAGGGCCCGACGTCCTGTAGTGGGCCCTGTGCTCAATGCCCAGCACCGTGGAGCTCGACTGGCATTTGCTCAAGAACACCAGAATTGGCAAGTCCGCCACTGGCGCCCTGTACTTTTCACAGACGAGAGCAGGTTCACCCTGAGCACCTGTGATAGACGTGAAAGAGTCTGGAGAAGACAAGGAGAACGTTATGCTGCCTGCAACGTCATTCAACATGACAGGTTTGGTGGTGGGTCAGTGATGGTCTGGGGAGGCATATCCATGGAGGGACGCACAGACCTCTATTGCCTAGGAAATGGTGCTCTGACTGCCATAAGGTATCGAGATGAAATCCTTGAACCCATTGTCAGACCCTACGCTGGTGCAGTAGGTCCTGGTTTCCTCCTAATGCACGACAATGCCCGGCCTCACATGGCAAGAGTATGCAGGCAGTATCTGGAGGATGAAGGAATTGAAAAAATTGAATGGCCTTCACGATCCCATGACTTAAACCCAATAGAACATCTCTGGGACATTATGTTTCGGTCCATTAGGCGCCACCAGGTTGCTCCTCAGACTGTACAACAGCTTAGGGATGCCCTCACACAGATCTGGGAGGAAATGCCACAAGACACCATCCGTCGTCTCATTAGGAGCATGCCGCGACGTTGTCAAGCATGCATACAAGCTCGTGGGGGCCACACAGGATACTGAAAAGCATTTTGAGTTGCAGAAATTAAGTTTTGGAAAAAATGGACTAGCCTGCCACATCTTCATTTCACTCTGATTTTATGGTGTCTACACGATTGAGCCCTCTGTAGGCTGAAAACTTTTATTTCCATTAAAAGACATGGCATCCTTTTGTTCCTAAGACACTGCCCTGTTGTTATTTGTATAGATATCCAACTTCATATTGAGATCTGATGTATCTAATGTGTTTCTTTAAAGTTGTTGTGACTCCTACTCTGGCCCCACCTCCTCCTGGGCAATCAGCTCAACCACCACCACCTGGGCCCTCTCCTGCAGCTGCACCCAATCCGCCCAAACGACTCTGCACCCATAAAAGGCCCCTATGCACTCAGGCCAGTGCTTGATCTTACTGATGTTTTTGGCAACACGTCCCGTGGACCCAGCATCTCTCCAGGCTCCCCAGCGACTCCCTGCGTCTCCCTGCGTCTTCCAGAGACTCCTCTGCAACCTTCCTAGCCCCTCTTCCTCTGACCTCTTCCTCTTCCCCTTCCTCGAACGGATTTCTCCTATCCTCTGGACACTTGGACTCCCCCACTGACTCTCGCCCCTGGATCTCGAACTTGGTTCGTCTGCCGCATCACGCACCTATAGTTTGTCTCGGCCTCTCTCATTTTGTTTCTTCCCTCCTGGTTTTTTTGCTTCATTAAACCTTCAGAGTTTACTTTTTTAATTCCCATGTCTGTCTGCCTTCTTTGGGGTTCCGCCACACTTGACCGCCAGTCCTCTCGAGCGTAACAAAAGTGCTCCTTTAATTTTTGTGAGCAGTATAGTATAAATATTATTGAATTGATTTCTTGGGAATTTGATATGAAGGAGGGCGCTGAATGGGGCACAGAAAAAAATGTATCATAATTTTAAAAAAATATATTATAATGCTACATTAAACCATTACCTTTTTAAAATTACATTACTCAGAGTAATCCTTAAATATGATGAACCTTTATAGTAGCCTACAGAATATCAGTTTGAGTGGAGAGCAGTGAACTATATGTGAATAAACATAGCTATGCTTTCAGCATAGACTACTTTCCTTCTGTTGTACTAGTCTTATCTGTGACACCATTTTTGGTGTTTGCTAATACATTTGAATTTCGCTATTATATGTATTTAATAATTGTCAAATATATTATTATTATATGATCATTATCAAATGATTGGATCCAAGTCTATTAGATCACATGGGGGCACCACCCTTCTGAAAAGGGAAAAGATAGCTGATTTGTTAAATTAGTCTCATAAAATACACTAAGTTGTCAATTTAGAATTGTGATTGATATTTAATTAAGAAATTAGACTTCTTGAGTTTGGCACAATGCGTTGTTGTGCAAAATTAAAAGGACAGAAGGTATATTTAACAGACATTTATTAACAAGAATAAAAGTAACCATACAATCTATCAATTTACAGTGTTCTATACAATTGTGCATTTGTATAAAAAGGTGAAGCCTTAAGTCTTCAGGCCAGGAACAAAGATCAAACAAAGGTTCATCAAATGGCAGTGCTAGAGGGAGAGACATTCACTCTGGCATGTTGCTATTTTAGCTGTTAATCCTGGTGATCAGTCTTTGCTGTGTGGTCCTGGTGATACTGCTGGAGGAAAACTGATCACACCTTTGATGTAGCTTGTTAGTAGCCCAGTGCTAGATAGCTGGATGGCTCCTATTGCTGAAATTAGCCGACATATCTTGTTTGATGGCTACATACACTATGGATACATTGCTAATTACTCTGCAGGCTCTTGTGTTGCTGTGGTGAGAAAGGGCAGTGCAACTGCTTTTGTTAGCAAGATGCCTTAGACAGCTCCAGCTCCAAAGCTGGGGGTCCTTGGGAGTGGTGAGGAGTGGAGGAGGTAATAGGTGTAGGAGATATGAAATTACCAATGCTGAGCAGAGCCTTTATATCACCTGGTGACCTTAAAGTCACATGTCACTGTCACCCAGTGGATCAGGCTTTCACACCTGAAGGATTGTGGAAAACTTTGGGTTCTGGTGCTTCTCTTTATCATTAAGACAAAAAAAATAACAATTATACCCCACAACACACCAGGTGAGGAAGGCCCTGAAGATGAACAGGGCCAGGAAATCGACGGTCCGGATGGCATCAGCTCCAGGCTCCTGAAGTCCTGCGCAGACCAGCTGTGTGGAATTTTCAGTCAGACGTTCAACCTGAGCCTGAAGGTGGGGAGTGCCACAGCTATGGAAGCCGTCCTGCATCGTCCCAGTGCCAAAGACACCACACTCCAAGGAGCTTAACAGTTACAGGCCAGTAGCTCTGACAACTCATCTGATGAAGACGCTGGAGAGACTCATCCTCGTCTATCTGCGCCCGCTGGTGAGCTCCTTCATGGACCAGGCAAACGGCAGTTGCCTACCAGCCCAACATTGGGGTGGATGATGCCGTCATCTACCTCTGTCACACCTCCCTCCCTCACCTGAAGAAGGCTGGAAGCACTGTGAGGATCATGTTTTTTGATTTCTCCAGTGCATTCAACACCATCCAGCGCAGGCTGCTGGAGGACAAGCTGCAGGTTGGATCACCACCTCAAGGGTGCAAGGGTGGATCACCACCTCACAACATGGATTTTGGACTACCTCACACAAAGACCATAGTTTGTGAGGGTGAAGGGCTCTGAGTCACATCAGCTTCTCTGCAGCACCAGTGTCCCGCAGGGAACAGTTCTGGCTCCTTTCCTGTTCACCCTCTACACTGCAGATTTTTCATACAGTTCATCATCATACCACCTCCAGAAGTTCTCTGACGATTCCACTACTGTCGGCCTCATCACTGATGGGGACGATGGGGAGTACAGAGGACTTATTCAGGACTTTGTGGACTGGAGCCTGCGGAATAACCTCCTTATCAATGCCAGTAAAACCAAGGAGCTGTTGGTGGATTTCCGCAGGCGTAAAAACCCACTGCCTTCACCAGTGAACATCCTGGGAACGGACATCGATGTTGTGATGCCATATAAGTACATCGGTGTTCACCTTAAAAAGTAACCCTTGTCAAGAAGGGCAACAGCAGACTGTTCCTGCTGAGGAGGCTGAGGTCTTTTGGAGTGCAGGGACCACTCCTGAGGACTTTTTATGATTCTGTGGTTGGATCTTCCATCTTTTATGGGATAGTCTGGTCCAGGAGCATCACATACAGGGACAGGAGGAGGATGGACAGACTGGTGAGGAGGGTCAGCACTGTCCTGCGATACCCACTCGGCTCAGTGGAGGTGGTGGGAAACGGGGGATGATAGCTAAGCTGTCGTCCATGTTGAACAACATGTCCTATCCCCTACAGGACACTCTTACAGTACTGGGCAGCTCCTTAAGTGAGTGGCTGCTGCACCCTTGCTGTGTGAAGGTGAGGTATCGCAGATCTTTCCTGCTGGCTGCTGTCAGATTGCACAAGAAACATAATACCCGCTAGTCTGCAGACTAGTAAACATAAATAAATAACTGCTTTTACCACTGGACTCACACAATAATATTACAATTCTCTAATATCATTTCAACCATTTTGCACACACTGAATATTATATATTCTGATATGAATTTTCTTCAGGTAATCTCCTCTCTGTACTATGTACAAGTATACAAAAATACTAATTATCCATTTATCTTGGATTATTATATATATTTATATTTTCTATTCTTATTTCTTTTTTTGTATTATATATTTATTATTATTACTTATTGTTCTTTTTCTATCTTTGCATTCCTGAATGTCTTTTCCTCTGTGTGTTTTTACTGCTGTTGCACCATAAATTTCCCCATTGTGGGTCAAAAAAAGGAAATCTGAAATCTTGAAAGAGGGAAAGAACCTGAGTCCACGTTTACCACAACACTGATGAAACAATCCAACACTGGTGAACAGGGGCCCAGGCCTAAATAGCCAGTTGATTAACAATTGGCCGCAGATGTGACTGTCACCAGCCACAGCTGCAGGAAAGTGGCTCCACCACACCCCCTGTGGAAAGAACAGAGCAGAAACAAGGAAAACAACCACCAAAGCACACCAAGACAAGCACCCAGGACCCTGATACAACTGTACATTGGTGAAACTAAACAGCCCCTCCATAAACAAACATAGATGTGCCACCTCTTCAAGACATGACTGTACACCTACACCTTAAGGAAACCAGGCACTCCTTTGAAGACAGTCAAGTACAGGTACTGGCCAGAGAAGATCACTGGTTTGAGAGGGTTGTAAAAGAAGACATCCATGCTTAGTTGAAAAACTATTCTTAAACAGAGGTGGGCTAAGGCACTTCCTGTCACCCACATACAATGCAGTCCTCTACCCTTTCAGCTAACAATCCAAAAGTTCACACTGCTTCACAAAACCTCGTGATTCATCATCATGTGACCCAGCAGACGAAGGGGAAGTGCCCAAATTTAAACTAGATGAATAACCCTACCAACTTTCTTGTAATGAGCGCCAGCAATTCTTATCCTTTGCAGATTTTTACCGTCGCTTCATCTGCAACTACAGCAAGGTAGTAGCCACCCTAACCACCTTGGCATCCACTTTCCAGCCCTTTCGTTGGCAGCATTCACCCTTCTCACATCCTTGTTCACCTCGGCCCCAACCTGGCCTATCCAGACCCAAACTGCCAATTCATTGTAGAGGTTGACACCTCAGGCATCAGGATCAGTGCTTTTCTTTCACAGAAAGACTCTAAGGACCTGAAGCTTTATCCCCGGTCTTTCTTAAGTCAACGTCTGTCTTTGGCTGAGGAAAATTATGATGTTGGAATTCAGGAGCTCCTAGCTGTTGTGCTTGCATTACAGGAGTAGAGACATTAGCTGGTGCAATCAGTTCAGCCGTTTGTGGTCTGGACTGTCAATACGAATCTCGCCTACCTCTGTAATGCAAAGCAGCTGAACTCGTGGCAAGTGCATTGGGTGCTCTTCCTGGGACATGTTAACTTCACTCTCTCCTACCAACCCAGTTCACGCAATGTGAAGCCGAATGCCCTGTCTCATCAGTTCTCACTAGACCCCTCCAGCTCAGATCCCAATCCCATCCCCCTTGTGTATTGTTGGCACAGCTCCTGGTTGGTCGAGGAGAGGGTCTGAGGAGCACCGTTGGCAAATTCAAGACCAGCAGAGACGCCTTACAGTTGGCTGTTCTTCCCAGAAGCAGCTTGTTCCGATGTTCTCCAGTGGGACATTCGTCCAAACGCACCTGGGCCTTGCTCAGACCCTTTGTTTCCTACAGCAGTGGTCTTGGTGGCCTTCCATGAAATCAGACACCGGGTCCTTTGTTGCTGCTTGCCCTGTGTGCGCTAATGGGAAGTCACCGATTCCTTGTTGCCCCTAGGCCAATATAGCTGTGGATTTTGTGACGGCACTCCTTCCCTCTGAGGGCAGCACAACCATTCTCTCCATGGTCGACCACTTCTCTTTGGCCGTGCACTTTATCCGCCCAAGCCCCCCTCTGCAGCTGAAACCGGAGACCTATTAGTCAGACATTTTCCACCTTGATGGGTTCCCCCAGGAATATCGACCAGGGGCCTCAGTTCACCTCATTCTGTGGTGTTCTTGGGGCTAAGGTGAGCGTCTCCTCTAGATACCACCCCCAATCAAATGGACAGATTGAGAGGGACAACTAATCATTTGACAGTGCTGTGAAATGTGTTATGGCCCATCATCCTGCCTCCTGGAGTTCGTTCCGGTCCTGGATAGAATATGCACACAACTCACTCATGTTGGCTGCCATAGGAATGACACCCTTTATGGCTTCCCTTGGTTACCAGCCACCTTTTTACAATTGTAAAGAGGATGAGGTAGCATTGCATAGCATTTGGCAGAAAGTCTGCTCTGCTGTCCTTTGTTCATCTCAGCAGACTCAGAGGTAGGCAAATCGGTGCATGACTCCAGCCCCTCAGTATTGGCCTGATCAGAAAATTTGGTTGTCCTTAAAGGATTTACCCCTACAGGTGGACTAACAGAAGTTGGACCTACATTTCAATGGACCCTTTGACATGGGTAGGACTGTAAACCCCTCTGCTGTGCGCCACAAGTTGGCCTCATCCCTTAAGTTGCACCCAAATTTTCACGTCTTCGTTAAAGCCAGTCTCGGATCTGGTCCCTTAGTCCAAGTTCCCCCCCCCCCCCCCCTTGTGAATGATCCAACCAACACCGTCTGGCAGATCTTGGATGTCTGGCGATGAGGACATGGCCTCCAGTTCTTGGTTGACTGGGAGGGGTATGATCCCGAAGAGTCGTGTTGGTTCCTCTGAATCCCCTCCTTGATTAACTGATGAGAGTTATTGGGATTATCTAGACAAGCCGGGTAGGGCACCAGTAAGCACCCCTTAAGGGGGGTGGGGGGATACTCTCATTATCTGTTGACCCATTTCCCAGCTTGTGCTGGCTGCTGCCTCACCTGTGGCTAATCATCGTTATTGGGAATCCTTTTAAGTAGCCAACACCAAATCAAATCAAATCAATCTTTATTTATATAGCGTCTTATACAATCAAAATTGTTTCAAGGTGCCCAGCCCACCATTTTGTCCTTGCTGTTGATAATCAAGCATTCAGACTCCGCAACTTTGATGTTTGTGTGGAAACGTTTGTGTTTTCTCTGTCCTTACGAGGCCTGCATAGTAAATTTTGTAAATAAATCTTTTCACTTCAGGATTTGTCTCCTCTGCATTCTGTGGTGACAGGTTTATTTGAGTTTTTGCCCTTTGTTTGGTGCCTTTAAGCCCTATTCCACTTTAATGTGCCTTCCAAAGGTTTGTCAGTATTTTCTCTGCCTCATGGCCTAAGCAAACATGTGTTTTCTACCAATTTGTGTTTTCTACAATTTCCTGTTGGTCATACTTCAAAAAACACCAACTCAACTCAACAATACGGATCTACCAGTCGCATGGAGCATCCTGTGACCATTGGCAAGTAAATATATTGGTGTGCTTTGTGTACATTAATAAATTATCTTAATTTGAAAACTGTTATTAACCACCTAACATCTAAGCAAACGGCCATTTGAAAATCTTACGGTAAAATTACAATACATACATACTTTAATTGCAGAAGTAACAACATTGGCCGTTACTATGGTAACGGTTTGCAAAAAGTGAACAGAGCAGTTGGGGTGTTGGTTATTAAACAATAATGTTAAATTGAAAATTTGTATCTTTACCTAGTAAAGATCATTGATATGCAGTATAATCTCCTATAATACAGTGGGGGATATTTTGCTTCAATTGGTGTAATATAAATACAAAACTTCGAACAGCAGTGTAAAAAGGAGAAAGAGCAGTACAAGCCACCAGGCAGTGCAGCAAACCAGGTAAAAGTCACATCTGCTTCAACACAGCCCACTATCCACCACCCCGTACAAGGACTGTTTGAAAGCAGGAAGATGTATAACTCACCTCAGGGAAGACATTAGTCAACTCTTGGATGAACTCTGAAAAAGAGATTCTTCTCACTAACTTTACTGACGCTTCAGTCAGAGTACAAAGTCATTTGCAGTTACGGTCATTATTCTACTCAAATTAATTATCATATTTAGATCAGGATCATCTAATTTTTGGTTCATAGCTTCTTCTCCCCTACATTTTCTAGTGTAGTTATTGTGTTGCTCCCATATCCTCTTTAATTTATGTATTTTTTTGTTCTCCTCCACGCTACCCCTTCTCCTCTGCCCATCCAGCCATTAGCAGGATGATCTCCAATATGAGCCCAGTCCTGCTCAAGGTCTTTTCTTGTTAATGGAGAGTTTTTATTTTCCCCTGCTTGCTGAGGGTCAGGCTGTTGATTTCTGTAAAGTGCCTAGAGACAATTTTGACTGTACAAGAAGCAATATAAATAATGATTTGGGATAGTGTTATTTATTGCATTATGGTAATTGCTGAGAAGCTGGGCGATAACGTGTATATGGCACGAAACTGATCAGAAAAATCAATGGTTGAACAGTGTGATTAGCCCAATAGCAGCAGTACACTACATAAGGAATACTACCTTTTGAACCCAAATGTAATAGATAACATGAAGGTTATTCCTACATGTTTGCAAGAGCATAAATAGTGCTTTGGCACCATTGTCAGTGATTACAAAGCACTCTCGAACTCTAATATCTGAAAGGAGAATCACTTACTTTGATCCACCACTATGAGGGTGAAGACTGCACTGTGGTTTCGATTCTTCTCTTTTGGATTTTTGGCAAAACAGATGTAGTCTCCTTCATCTTCAAAGGTGATGTTCCATAGAAGGATGGAGATGTTGCTGTTCTTGGAGGAACCAACAAACTCCACACGCTCATGAAGCACTTTCACTCTGGGCTCCACATCCTCACTGGGAATCACTGCTTCACAATACTTACATAATATATACAAATTAGAGTCAGGTTAATTTACTCATACAGTACATACTTAGAAACAGTACATACCTTGACCATGGTTCCATTGTTATTAAAATGCCAATTGAAGTAGAGTCTCTGGATGCCAATGCAGGAGGAGTAGGTGCAGGGCAACAGGACTGTGGAGCCATTCATTGCTTCAATAGAAGACACTTTTCCTGTTGTGACCTCAAGTCCCCCAACAGTCCACACACCTGGATATCACAAGACAGATCATCACTTTAGAAAACATGTGGTTTAATTTTTAACAGTTCAGCTACACCTGCAAAAATATGATCAGAAGAAAATGTTCATGCAAAAAAAGAAAAAAAAAAACAGCATCCAACATTTGTAAAAGAACAACCAGACAAACCTGATTAATTTTGGAAATAAGTCCTGTCAACTAGTGAGTTTAAAACAGAACTCTTTGGCCACCACAAGTAAATCTATTTTTGTGTATTAAGGGACATAATTTCATTAAGAGTACAGATTTCTGCTGACATGAGAGTTGTCCTTCATGCTTAGGGTTGTGTTGCAGGCATTGGTAATGCTTCACAGATAGAGGGAAGAATGGGTTCAATGAGATTCCAACTAATTCTGGAATCGAATATAAGACCATCTAAAATGCTGCAGTTGGAAGATAGCTTTGTGATGACCCCAGTGTCACCTCCTGGACACTAGGAGTCTCTGTGACTTTGCCTCTCAGTGTGTCGCAGGTCCTGAGCGGTGTGATTGGCTGCACCTGGTGCTGCTTTTTAAATGGCACAATCCCAATCCCTCCATCTCTTGGCTGGATGTCCCTGCTACCTGTTCTTCCCACAGTCTATGCTTCTGTGCTGCCATTTTCCCTGGGTCTACCAAACCTTTGTTAATACTTTACTGGTGATGAGTGTTTTGTTAGCTTTGGAGCCTTAGCTGTTTGTAAATAAAAATCAGTTTTCTTTTAGCTCTACACCTGTCTGGTCTCAACTGGCACAAACTGTCAACTGCCAAATTGAGACAAATGGTGGCTCGTCCGGTATTGTGGTTTTCGCTTTGGGTATGAATGGCCTTGGAAAAATGGCTGTGGTTGTGAGTATTTCGTGTTTTGCAATGCATTGATTGAGTAGATTTTTGGCTGTAATCTGTGAAAACTCATTTATTTGCCACTGTTCTGACCCCAACAGGTTTCAGAGTTGATTCCTTTGGAATCTGTTTAGCAAGTGTTGTGAATTTCTTCTGGTTGTAGCTGAGATGTGTTGATGAGGAAGGAATCTTCGCAGACACCGACTTGGTTATCATAGATGTTTATTGGAGAGAACAGTCAGGTATCAATTGGACGCTGCAGCTTGCCTGAGGGAGGTTTCGCGGTCCCGTTGGTGAAGAACTCCGAAGTGTTTACATCGATAGCTCCTTCTTATACAGTCAAGTAAACACATTCTTTTCTGATGACCTCATGAAACAAACCCAATGGCATAGAGTTCAGTTAGTACCAAAAATGGGAGTAGTGGAAAGGCTTCATGATACACATCCTCATATGGAGAACAACCAGGAGCCTACGGGCTCCAGCGTCACCTCTTAGCAGCTTCGCTTAGCAATAACAAGACTTCCATTGCAATCTTACAGTAAGGCAGAAGACACGGGACACATGTGGAGCGTATCCTAATATGGCACCAGGCTGACTGCTAAACACATTGCGGTGTTACAGAAGTAAAGGCATGCACAGAATACACTGCTCACAAAAATTAAAGGAACACTTTTTTTATTGGGCCTGGCATGAATTGAATTAAACCTGTCTGATAATTTTCTGGTTGGTTAAGCAGCTGAGGGCCTTGTTAATCAATTTCAGCTGTATTGGTGTTCATGGAATTAACAACTGGTGCACTTCAGTGGCAACAATTAGAAAACCCTCAAAACAGGACTGGTTTTACATGTGGAGGTCATTTCAAGTTTCTCCCTCTTGATCTTTTTTGGCTGGTTTTCCACTTGTTCTGATTTTGGCTTGCGTAATTATCTCTACTGGCAGTATGAGGCGATTCCTTAACCCTACAGAAGTTGCACAGGTTGTCCAACTTCTCCAGGATGGCACATCCACACGTGCTGCAGCAAGAAGGTTTAATGTGTCTCCCAGCACAATCTCCAGAACATGGAGGAGATTTCAGGAGACTGGTGGTTATTCTCGGAGAGCTGGACAGGGCCGTAGAAGGTCCTCAACCCCTCAGCAGGACCGATACCTGCTCCTTTGTGCAAGGCGGAACAGGCTGAGCACTGCTCGTGCCCTACAGAATGACCTCCAGAGGGCCACTGGTGTGAATGTCTCTACCCAAACAATCAGGAACAGACTTCATGAAGGTGGCCTGAGGGCCCGACGTCCTGTAGTGGGCCCTGTGCTCAATGCCCAGCACCGTGGAGCTCGACTGGCATTTGCTCAAGAACACCAGAATTGGCAAGTCCGCCACTGGCGCCCTGTACTTTTCACAGACGAGAGCAGGTTCACCCTGAGCACCTGTGATAGACGTGAAAGAGTCTGGAGAAGACAAGGAGAACGTTATGCTGCCTGCAACGTCGTTCAACATGACAGGTTTGGTGGTGGGTCAGTGATGGTCTGGGGAGGCATATCCATGGAGGGACGCACAGACCTCTATTGCCTAGGAAATGGTGCTCTGACTGCCATAAGGTATCGAGATGAAATCCTTGAACCCATTGTCAGACCCTACGCTGGTGCAGTAGGTCCTGGTTTCCTCCTAATGCACGACAATGCCAGGCCTCACATGGCAAGAGTATGCAGGCAGTATCTGGAGGATGAAGGAATTGAAAAAAATTGAATGGCCTTCACGATCCCATGACTTAAACCCAATAGAACATCTCTGGGACATTATGTTTCGGTCCATTAGGCGCCACCAGGTTGCTCCTCAGACTGTACAACAGCTTAGGGATGCCCTCACACAGATCTGGGAGGAAATGCCACAAGACACCATCCGTCGTCTCATTAGGAGCATGCCGCGACGTTGTCAAGCATGCATACAAGCTCGTGGGGGCCACACAGAATACTGAAAAGCATTTTGAGTTGCAGAAATTAAGTTTTGGAAAAAATGGACTAGCCTGCCACATCTTCATTTCACTCTGATTTTATGGTGTCTACACGATTGAGCCCTCTGTAGGCTGAAAACTTTTATTTCCATTAAAAGACTTGGCATCCTTTTGTTCCTAAGACACTGCCCTGTCGTTATTTGTATAGATATCCAACTTCATATTGAGATCTGATGTATCTAATGTGTTTCTTTAAAGTGCTCCTTTTTTGTGAGCAGTATAGATGCACAGGCTTCAGATACTACACACGCTTTTGGTTAGGCAGACAGAGGGACTGGCAGCAATAATGATTTGACTGTGGAGGTGCTGGACAGGAGCTCGATACCAAGTGAATTGCAATTTGTTTTAGTATCATACTGGTTGCGACAAATCGGGGCAGGTAAGAAATTCAATCAGTTCTCGCAAATTACTTCTGTAGAGGATTTTTTTAAGAGCTCCAACAGAGGATGTTTTGGACCACTGTTTGAGAGAACAACTGGTGAGGATCGCAGAGCATTTTAAGCTGGATTTAGGCCTTTAAACAGATTCTTTGACGATAGACCTTACATTTTCTTTTACATGTCCAAGTTAGGGGTTCTCAAGTCAAGGTTACATCATGTGGAACCTGAAAAATTGTTGGTGGCTGCTGAAGTTGATTCAAGTCCAGTGTTGACCATTGAGCAGCGCATAGAGTTACCGTTACAGCTGTGACAGTGCCCCCCCTCAAGGGACGTCCCCCGACGTCCCCAAGTAAAGTCCAGGGTCGCCCTCCTGGGGAAGGGTGGGTGGGGGGGTCAGAACTCCTGTGACCCTGACGACTCCAACCCACGGTCCTCGTTCTCCGCCTCCAGGTCTGGTTCGGGCCTCCGAGGTCTGGCACGACCTACTCTCCTGGGTCGTGAAGGCTGATCCGTGTGTCCCGACCTAGCTCCTTGTCCAGGATGTGACGTGCCTGTACCCAGGACCTCTCCTCAGGTCCATAACCCTGCCAATCGACCAGGTATTGGAGACCCCTGCCGCGGGGTCTGGAGCGCAGGAGCCGACTGACGGTGTATGCCGGGCCCCCATCCACTAGCAGCGGGGGAGGTGGGGCCGGGCGATCCGGAACCAAGGGGCTCTCGTGGGCAGGCTTAATCGGAGAAACATCGAAGGTGGGGTCCACGTGCATTGACCGGGGAAGCCGGAGTCTGACTGCCGCCGGGCTGCTGACTCTGATGATGGGGAATGGTCCCACAAACCGCGGGGCCATTTTCCTGGATTCCCCCCGAAGAGGCAGGTCCCGCGTAGATAGCCACACGCGTTGTCCCACTCTGTATCTGGGGGCTGGGGTCCGGTGCCGGTTGGCCGCCGCCTCGTACCAGGCGCCCGCCCTCAGAAGATTGGCCCGAGCCTGGGCCCACGTCCGCCTGCATCAGCGGGCATAAGCTGCTGCAGAGGGACAAGACGTTTCGCCTGCTTGTGCCGGGAACAGAGGGGGTTGATATCCAAAAACACACTGGAACGGTGACATTCCCGTCACCGAACTGATCAGGGAATTGTGGGCATACTCGACCATGTGGCCAGGTCCCATGTCGCCATGCGCCGGGGGCCATCTCCAGGTCCTGATTAATCCTCTCCGTCTGGCCGTTGGTCTGCGGGTGGAATCCTGAGGACAGACAGGCGCTGGCTCCCAGATTGTAAAGCCAAACCCCTTGTTACTTGCTCGGCACTCTAGTGGTTCCTAGTGGTGGGAATGTGTAATTGCAAGTAGGATAGGGTAAAGGTTTGTGACGTCATCACGCAGAGGCGTGCCTTCCACACCTGCAAGGTATTTCCAATTGTCCTCACTCCCAGGCTAGAAAGCAGCAGAGACAATACTCAAGGTGTTTGCTCGCAAGATCTGGAGGGACAGTTGGTAAGCACCATTTTAATTTGTTTTAAGCTTTACATCTCAGTGTGTCAGAAGAAGACGTAGTACTGCATTTTGATTGCGCTGATTGTTGAATTAGAACGTTCACTTTCACAAAGTAGCGCTGCTTACAATTAGGATGTTGGCGTTCAGTGAGAGGCGCAGGCCCAAACAGGTACATTGTTGCAGTTTATAGCGACTGAAACACAGTTAAACCTGGTTGTCTTAATGAAATTATGGTGTAGCCTACTTGTTTGGTTACATTATTGCGAGTTTGCACATTTATATTTATGACTATTGGGTTTTATGTGTAATATGTCTGTGTGAGTTTCTTAAACATGTTCATTTCTTTATTGTCGAACAATCCCATATGTTTCTATTTATTTTTGTTCTATTTCAAGGTTTTTCACCTAGTGGCCACTGGGCTACCTGTTGTGATCTTGGGCTGTCTGTCTGTAAACTAAGAAGTCACCCTGATGGAAACAGTATAATAAAGGAAAAAAAAGAAAACGGAAACCCAGACTGTTGCCTCTGAGTGAAATCCTATTCAACCTTCAATCTTGCAATTCCTTTCAAGTTGGAAAATAAGGGCAAATAAACCTGAGAGAAAAGGAAAACCTTCACCCCCAGAAATAACTTGACACAGATTCCCGCAGAACTCTTTCCAGAAGACAGAGGCAAACTGAGGACCCCTGTCTGACACCACACTCTCCGGTAGTCCGTGAAGCCAAAAGACGTGCTGGATCACAAGTTGGGCCATCTCCTTTGCCGACGGCAGCTTAGGCAGGGGCACGAAGTGAGCCATCTTACTGAATCTGTCGGTGATGGTCAGAATGACAGTGTTCCCCACAGACTGGGGCAGCCCGGTGAAGCCCGAAGTCCAGGGCGATGTGTGTCCAGGGTCGACGAGGAACCGGCAGAGGTTGCAGTAGCCCGGCAGGTGCTCGGCGTGGTTGTTTCTCCTAGTTGCAGACGGGACAGGCGTTGACGAACTCCTGGACATCCTCCCCCAGGGAAGGCAACCAAAACCTCTGCTTCAGCAGACCTGCCGTCCGACATGCTCCAGGATGGCAGGCCAGTCGAGACGCGTGGGCCCACTCCAGGACCTCAGCCCTGAGAGAGTCAAGCACGAAGAGCCGGTTGTTGGGGGAGGCGCTAGGCCCAGGTTGATTGGCAGCCGCCCTCCGGACTCTCTCCTCGATTCCACAGGTTACTGCTGCCACGATACACGAGGAGGGAAGAATGTTCTCCGGGGTCCTCCCCGGGCCTTCGTCCTCCTTCCCCGCGAACTGTCGAGAGAGGGCGTCTGCCTTGCTGTTGCGGGACCCTGGGCGGTAGGAAAGGGTAAAGTTAAACCGGGTGAAAAACAGTGACCACCGAGCCTGCCGGGAGTTCAGCCTCCTAGCTGTTCGAATGTACTCCAGGTTGCGGTGCTCTGTCCACACGATGAAAGGCCGCATAGCACCCTCCAGCCAGTGCCGCCATTCCTCCAGGGCCAACTTGACGGCGAGCAGCTCCAGATTTCCCACGTCGTAATTCCTTTCCGGGGGCGTCAAGCGGCGGGAGAAGAACGTGCACGGGTGCAGCTTCTGGTCCTCCTGAGCCCTCTGTGACAGCACCGCTCCCACCCCTGTGTCGGAGGTGTCCACCTCGACCACGAACTGGCGGCTAGGGTCTGGCAGTTGCAGGATGGGGGCTGTTGCCTCTTGAGTTCCCGGAATGCTGTGTCCGCCTCTGGGGTCCAAGCAAACCCCGTCTTGGTGCTGGTAAGCATCGTGAGTGGTCCTGCAGTGGAGCTATAATTCTGAATGAAGCGCCGGTAGAAATTAGCGAACCCCAGGAACCGCTGCAGCTGCTTGCGGGACTCGGGGCCAGTCCGCGACCGCCGAGACATTCCCTGGGTCCATCTGGATGCTCCCCGGCACAAAGATGAAACCGAGGAAGGACACTGATGGGGCATGAAACTGGCACTTCTCGGCTTTTACAAACAGCTGGTTGTCCGGTAGCCGCTGCAGTACTGCCCGCACATGTTGCCCACGATCCTTGAGCCCCTTAGAAAAGATTAAGATGTCGTCCAGGTAAACAAAGACAAACCGGTCTAACATGTCCCGAAGAACATCATTAACTAGAGCCTGTAAAACGGCAGGTGTGTTGGTCAATCCGAAGGGCATTATCAGGTACTCGTAGTAGCCGGCCGGGGTGTTGAACGCCATCTTCCACTCGTCACCCTCCCGTATGTGAACCAAGTGGTAGGCGTTCCATAGATCCAATTTCGTGAAGACAGTGGCCCCCTGGAGCAGTTCAAAAGCGGAGGCGACAAGAGGCAGTGGGTACCGGTTCTTCACGGTAATTTCGTTGAGCCCCCGATAGTCGATGCAGGGACTTATCTTTCTTCTCCACAAAGAAGAACCCCGCACCTGCGGGAGAGGAGGATGGACAGATCAGCCCAGCAGACAGAGAGGTGGAGATGTACTCCTCCATGGCATTTCGCTCCGGTTCAGAGAGGAGAGTAGAGTCTTCCCTTGGGTGGTGCGGTGCCTGGGAGGAGGTCAATCGTGCAGTCGTACGGTCGGTGCGGTGGAAGGGAGGTCGCCCGGGCCTTGCTGAACACCTCGGCGAGGTTGTGGTACTGCTCTCGAACCCCAACCAGATCTGGGGGCGTGACGTCAGGAACCAAGGTCCCCCTCAGGGCTGGCGCTAGACAGGACCGATGACAGTCTGCTTCCCACCCCAGGATCTCCCCTGTCTCCCAGTGGAGTTGCGGGTTGTGACGGTGGAGCCACGGGTAGCCCAAGACCAAGGGGAAGTGCGTATGGAAGCGTATCTCCTCCTGGCGATTGCCCTGAAGCAGCATCGTCACCGGGCGCGTCTGGTGATGGATGTTCCCCAGGTGATGCCCGTCCAACGCTTGGGCTGGGATGGCGGACGCCAGTGGTTCGTGTCCCAGACCCAGCTGTCGAGCCACCTCTCCGCTGATCAGGCAGGCGTCAGCACCAGAATCAACGAGGGCAGCTAGGTCCTGTGGTCCCCCGGGAAGTAGGAAGCGAACTTGGAGTGAAAGGCGGGGTCGATGAGGGGAAGCAGAAATAGGACTCACCAGTATTCCCCCAATTATTGGTGAGTCTGGGCTTTTGCTGGACAGGTCGCCACAAAATGACTTTGCCCACCACAGTAGAGGCACAGGTTGAACTGACGCCGCCACCTGCGCTCCTCCCCTGTGAGCGACTGAGCGACGTGCGGCCAAGCTGCATGGGTTCCTCCTCTCTGGAAGATGCTGCAGGCTGAAGAGGAACTCCCATCAAGATCAAGATCTCGCCTGCCTCCGCGAAGTGTCGCCGTGGAGCTCTCTCCCGCTGACGAGCCTGAAACCTCAGGTCCACCCGGGTTGCTAAGTCAATGGCCCCATTCACCGAGCTGGGGACGTCGTAAGCCACCATTGCGTCCTTAATGTGGGCGGCTAATCCGTGTAGAAAAGTGTCCACTAGTGCGGCAGGGCTCCACTGGCTCCGGACGGCCAGGGTGCGGAAGTCAATTGAGTAATCCGACACGGACCTCTCTCCCTGGCGGAGCGCCAGCAGTCGACGTCCTGCAGAGGATTGGGAGTTCCCCTGCCCGAACACCTTGCGGAGCTTGGCAGCAAACGTGGAGAAGGTGGAGCAAGCCTCCGATTGACGCTCCCACTCGGCCGTTCCCCAGAGCCATGCCCGTCCTGTGAGCTGTGTAATGGTGTACGCTACCTTGGCTGCCTCAGTAGCGAATGTGCGGGGCTGCAGGGAAAACAGCAGGGAGCAATTCACCACGAAGGCGTCGCAGGACTCCGGATTACCCTCGTAGCGCTTGGGAGCTTACAGGAGCTGACCCAGGTACGGAAGAAGCAGGAGGCGCCGTCGGTTCCAGGCGCGCTGACAGTCGGCTGAGCAGATAGGAAAACTCTGTGAGCGCCCACTCGTTCGCCTCCGTGGTGCACCTCGTCTCCGCGGTGGCAGCTGCCACCGCCTCCTCGTGCTGCTGAATGATTTCCTCAATCCAATTCCAGTCGGTCCAGCTGGAACAGGTTGTGCGCTGGGTTCATTACTGGCCAGATCGTACTGTCAGGAACCAGATAAGAACCCAAATGCGACACACGAGTCTGGCTGAACACCGCTTTATTGTCGGACACAGACAACAGACAGGATTCTCCGGGGAGCGAGCAGAACAGAATAGTCGGGGACAGGCAAGGTCGAGATCGGGCAGAAGGCAGACAGAGTTTACAGGGGAGCAGGCTAAACAGAATGGTCAGGAACAGGCAAGGTCGGAACCGGGCAGGCAGGCAAACAAGAATACGCTGGAAAGTCATCGGAACGAATAATGATCTGGCAGGGAGCAGGTGTGCCTCCGGGGTTTAAGACAAGTGCTCATTAGAGTCCTGATGCACAACAGGTGTGCGTGGCAAGGCGACTCACAGGCATGATTGCCCGCAGCTGTGACATAAATTGTAAACAGTCACAGGGCACTGTGGAATCCTCCTGGTGGTGTTGTCACAGTTAGGAGCCAAATTTTGTCAGCTTCTACAGATGCATAACTATTGTAGTGAAAATACACCTCAAGATGTACCATTCTAGGGTTTATCATGGATCTCACAGTCTGACCTAAACAATTGGAAACCTGTGGATAGCTTGTTAAGTTGAAAAACTGACTTGAAGACTTAAACTTGAGAAGAATTGAAAGACACTCTTGGCTGTTGCGAAAACCTATACAAGCTTTCATTTAAAAAGGAATAAAACCAAGAAAAGACTTGGTTTAGAATATGAAGGGAATGCATCCTCTTTTAGGTAATGAAGAGAATTATTTTATCTTGTTAGCATATTTTATCTTATTAGCATGTGTTATACTATATGTTTTTGTTTTATGTTACAGTTAGTTTAGAAGTTAGGAATACTATATACTCTTTAGTAGGAATACACATAAGCAAGTCAGTTGACCCTTCCTTGACCTGAATACTGTTCAGACAGTTGGAGCCAGGCAGACAGGAAATGGTAGACCCCCATCGTAAAACATGACAACGTAGTTTACTGGTGTTGATAAGTTCCTTAGCAGGAATATGACTTCGGACCTGGCCATCTGGAGAAGATAATGGAGAAGAAGGACCGCACCAACACCAAAGGAGGCTGGAAGAAGAAGATGGGGTCATCCAAGAAGAAGGACTGGATTGGAATGAATTAGAATCAATAATTTACATATATCTTTCTATAAAAGACTGGGTCAAGGGATAGTTAGGTCGTCAGACTTCATGCCCTGACAATTGACTTTGTTGTTGCTAGGGTTATGAACTGGCCCAGAGCTCTGTAATATTTGTATCTTGAATTGATTCTGTTTGCTAAATACATTTTGAAATTGACATTTGTTTACTTGAAGTCTTCATTTAAAGAACACGCGGATTGGCAGTGACACACGAGAGGTATTGCAATCCAACAGTAAGTAGCAAACTTAAGATCAGGCCCTGGGTTCTGTCAATCGTCTAGAGACAATTTTGATTGTAACAGATGCTATTAGATGATTTGTTTCAAAGGACCCTGCACTATGTGTGAAACACCTGTTCAGATGGACTAAAACAGACAGACATTTAACCATATAATATACTGCATGTGCATCCCTTCATCCCATTCCTTTTCAAATTCCTAACAGTAGATTTGTAACGTGGTTTTAATGTCTCCTGAAAATGCTCAAGTGCACCTTGACTCTCTAGGTGGAGTTGAAAACAATTCAACTATAGGAGGTAAACTTAAATATTCCATATCACTGACATCGGGAAAAAAAAAAGATTTATCAGAAATTGGCAATATATCCTGCAAAATAAAGAACCACAAGGCAGCATTGTCATGCAATATCTTTTCCAGTTCTCTATGAGTCTTAACAGGCAACAAAACAATGCCAACCAGAAAGCAGGAACAAAATTAACTAGATCTGTCACTTAAGGTTGTTTTTTTGTCTGCGTGGCTTTGCGGTGTTGTGTGACATAACCGAGCATCTCGCCCAACTGAAACAGGAGCTGCAGGGATGCAAACAAGTCATCACGTGTTCCAGCGTAGACTGGACCTGTGGATGTGAAACAGGACAATCTTGCCCACTTTCCTGTATGTCAGAGCATGTCAGCCTCATTTCCCAGGACTTTTTCATGTGCTCAGTTGGCTACCAAACTGAGCCAGTTAAAGACTGAGTTGGATCGGTGCTTCTCTGACTTCAGAGAGCAGTCTGGCTTTGCCATCTTTACCAATCCTTTCACCACTGACATCACTGCACCCCAACACCTTCAGATGGAGTTAGCGCATCTTTCATTATTTTGGTGCCAGAAGGTGTTGCGATGAGAGTTGATGAAAATTAATATTTGAACAGAGAATTTGAAGTTTCCAATACCACACATAACATTAAGAGTGATGGACGGTTACCGCCCAAAAGATCTTGGGGCAATGATGACTGAGGCTGACAGAGCAGTTTTTGAACCTTTAGAAGAACATCAAAATGTTTACAGGAGTAAAGACCAACAATTTCTTAAAATTACAATTACAGCTCAAGGACAGGGACAGCCACAGACTGTATGAATGACTGAAATGGAATTTGAGTGCAAAGGAAAGGAAAAGAAATGGAAATTAGGAAGGGAATTGAAATGGAATTTGAGTGCAAAAGAAAGGAAAAGAAATGGAAACTAGGAAGAGTTGAAATGGCAATTAGGAAGGGTGTGATGGAGACTGGGTGAGCACATGAGCCTGTTTGGCACCCCATGCATTTACAGGAAACAAAGGCACCCTGAGGTTCAAAGGAGACCTGCGTCAAACGACTGAGGAGGGGGAGATTCTCAGCCATTTAACTTCTTGTCAGCCAGAACACATGCTGTGCAAGCACCGAACACATGCAGTGCATGCAGCGCACACATGCTGTGAAGACGTCCTGTGTCTGCGCCTCAGAGGTAGGCCTTCGGCTATATAAGATCAGAACTGTGTACGCATATGCAGAGATCTCTCTGCATGCTTCTGTAGCTAAATGGGTCAAATTCCGCAACATGACACATGAAACAATTTGCAGCAAGACTGATTCGGACTATTTAAAAGAAAAAATGTTGAGACAAGTTCCTGAATCTCTGTGGTCACAACACAGCACAGATATTGGACTGGTTAAATCAGCCCAACCGGTGAAGGCTCACCTCCGCCCAGGAACTGTACCTCCCTGGAAAAACCAGTATCCCCTGAAAGAGGAGGCAGTTTGGGGTATTGAACCTCAGATCGAGGGCCTGGTACGAGCAGGAGTATTGAGAATTGTACAGAATCCACAGAGTAAGACACCTTTGCTTCCAGTCAAGAAACCTGATAACACATATCGCCTGGCACACAATTTGAGAGCAGTGAATGAGATTGTCGTTGACTTTCCAGCAGATGTGCCTGATCCACATACTCTGCTTGCTCAAATTCCACCGGAAGCTTCTCATTTTATGGTTATTGATTTGTGTGGAGCCTTTTTCAGTGTTCCACTTAGTGTTGAAAGTCAGGGATTGTTTGGATTTACGTACAATGGGCAATTTTCTGAATATTTGAGACTTCCACAAGGATTCAAACATAGTCCTCACATTTTTAAAAAAAATATTGAAAGGGGATTTGGATAGAATTAATCACCTACTAGTTCAGTACGTTGATGACATTACACTTGACAACTTAAGAGTCCTCCTTCCTGGTAACGTATTGCGTCACTTCGTGTCTTCTCAATCGTTCGTTGGTTGCATTGTGCACGGGGTGTTGTATTCACTTAATATTGAACACTTGGTGTGTTGTATTCACTTTACTTAAAATTTGAACACTTGGGACATTCTAGTCACATGATAACAACAGTGAGAAACAACCCATATTAAACAAATACAGGGCTTCGCCGATTATTAGGAGCCAGGCCTGGGGGTGGGGCATGTTGGCGAGCGCCTGGTGGCCGGACCTCTGCCCATGGAGTCCGGCCGGGGCACAGCCCGAAGAGGCAACATGGGACCCCCTTCCTGTGGGCTCACCACCTGTAGGAGGGGCCAAGGGGGTCGGGTGCATTGTGTTTTGGGTAGCAGCCGGAGGCAGGGGCCTTGGCAGTCTGATCCCCGGCTGCATAAACTGGCTCTAGGGACATGGAATGTCACCTCTCTGGTGGGAAAGGAGCCTGAGTTGGTGCGCGAGGTTGAGAAGTTCCGACTAGATATAGTTGGCCTCACCTCGACGCACAGCAAGGGCTCTGGAACCAGTCTTTTCGAGAGGGGTTGGACTCTCTACCACTCTGGAGTTGCCGATGGTGAGAGGCGACGGGCAGGGGTGTCAATTCTCGTTGATCCCCAGCTCAGTGCCTGTATATTGGAGTTTACCCCGGTGGATGAGAGGGCAGCCTCCCTTCGCCTTCGGGTGGGGGGACAGATCCTGACTGTTGTTTGTGCCTATGGTCCAAACAGCAGTTCAGCGTATCCACCCTTTTTGGAGTCCTTAGAGGGAGTGCTGGAGAGTGCTCCTTCTGGGGGCTCCCTCGTCCTCCTGGGTGACTTCAGTGCTCACGTTGGCAATGACAGTGTGACCTGGAGAGGTGTGATTGGGAAAAACGGCCCCCTCTGATCTGAACCCGAGTGGTGTTTTGTTACTGGACTTCTGTGCTCGTCTCAGATTGTCCATAACAAACACCTTGTTCAGACATAAAGGCGTCCACATGTGCACTTGGCACCAGGACGCCTTAGGCCGCAGATCGATGATCGACTTTGTGGTTGTGTCATCGGATTTGCGGCCGCATGTTCTGGACACTCGGGTGAAGAGAGGGGCGGAGCTGTCAACTGATCACCACCTGGTGGTGAGTTGGCTCCGATGGTGGGGAAGGATGCCGGACAGACCTGGCAGGCCCAAACGTGTTGTGAGGGTCTGCTGGGAACGCCTGGCAGAGTCCCCTGTCAGAATGAGCTTCAACTCACATCTCTGGGAGAGCTTCGACCATGTCCCGGGGGAGGCGGGGGACATTGAGTCCGAGTGGGCCATGTTCCGTGCCTCCATTATTGAGGCGGCTGACCGGTGCTGTGGCCGCAAGGTGGTTGGTGCCTGTCGTGGCGGCAATACCCGAACCCGCTGGTGGACACCAGCGGTGAGGGATGCCGTCAAGCTGAAGAAGGAGTCGTATCGGGCCTTACTGGCCTGTGGGACTCCTGAGGCAGCAGATGGGTACTGGCGTGCCAAGCGGAGTGCAGCTACGGCCGTTGCCGAGACAAAGACCCGGGCATGGGAAGAGTTCGGTGAGGACATGGAGAACGACTTTCGGACGGCCTCGAAAAGGTTCTGGACCACCATCCGGCGTCTGAGGAAGGGGAATCAGTGCACTGTCAACACTGTGTATAGTGGTGATGGTGTGCTGCTGACCTCAACTCGGGATGTTGTGGAACGGTGGAAGGAATACTTCGAGGACCTCCTCAATCCCACCAACACGCCTTCCAGTGAGGAAGTAGGGCCTGGGGACCTGGAGATGGGCTCTCATATCTCCGGGGCTGAAGTTGCCGAGGTAGTCAAAAAACTCCTCGGTGGCAAGGCCCCGGGGGTGGATGAGATCCGCCCGGAGTTCCTTAAGGCTCTGGATATTGTAGGGCTGTCGTGGTTGACTCGACTGTGCAACATCGCGTGGACATCGGGGGCAGTGCCGCTGGATTGGCAGACCGGGGATGGTAGTCCCTCTTTTTAAGAAGGGGGACCGGAGGGTGTGTTCCAACTATAGGGGGATCACACTCCTCAGCCTCCCTGGTAAGGTCTATTCAGGGGTACTGGAGAGGAGGGTCCGCCGGATAGTCGAACCTCGGATTCAGGAGGAGCAATTTGGTTTTCGTCCTGGGCGTGGAACAGTGGACCAGCTCTACACCCTCAGCAGGGTCTTCGAGGGTGCATGGGAGTTTGCCCAACCAGTCCACATGTGTTTTGTGGACTTGGAGAAGGCATTCGACCGTGTCCCTCGGGGGGTCCTGTGGGGGGTTCTCCGAGAGTATGGGGTGTCGGGCCCGCTGATACGGGCCGTCCACTCCCTGTACGATCGGTGCCAGAGTTTGGTCCGAATTGCTGGCAGTAAGTCAAACTCGTTTCCGGTTTAGGGTTGGTCTCCGCCAGGGCTGCCCTTTGTCACCGATTCTGTTCATAATTTTTATGGACAGAATTTCTAGGTGCAGTCATGGTGTTGAGGGGGTCCGGTTTGGTGACCTCAGGATCAGGTCTCTGCTTTTTGCGGATGATGTGGTCCTATTGGCGTCATCGGCCCGTGACCTCCAACTATCACTGGATCGGTTCGCTGCTGCATGTGAAGCGGCTGGGATGAAAATCAGCACCTCCAAATCCGAGGCCATGGTTCTCAACCGGAAAAAGGTGTAGTGCCTAATCCAGGTCAAGAAGGAGATCCTGCCCCAAGTGGAGGAGTTCAAGTACCTCGGGGTCTTGTTCACGAGTGAGGGAAGAATGGAGCGGGAGATCGACAGGCAGATCGGTGCGGCGTCTGCAGTAATGCGGACTCTGCACCGGTCCGTAGTGGTGAAGAGAGAGCTGAGCCAAAAGGCGAAGCTCTCGATTTACCGGTCGATCTTCGTTCCTACCCTCACCTATGGTCATGAGCTTTGGGTAATGACCGAAAGAACAAGATCACGGGTACAAGCGGCTGAAATGAGCTTCCTCCGTAGGGTGGCTGGGCTCTCCCTTAGAGATAGGGTGAGAAGCTCTGCCATCCGGGAGGAGCTCGGAGTAGAGTCGCTGCTCCTCCGCATTGAGAGGAGCCAGATGAGGTGGCTTGGGCATCTAGTTAGGATGCCCCCTGGACGCCTCCCTGGTGAGGGGTTCAGGGCATGTCCCTCCGGTAGGAGACCCCTGGGAAGACCCAGGACACGTTGGAGAGACTATGTCTCTCGACTGGTCTGGGAACGCCTAGGGATCCCTCCGGATGAGCTAGAAGAAGTATCTGGGGAGAGGGAAGTCTGGGCTTCTCTCCTTAGGCTGCTAGCCCCGCGACCTGACCCCGGATAAGCGGTAGAGGATGGATGGATGGATGGATGGATGGATGGATGGATCTGTTGCCCCCCTGACAAAGAAAATAGTAAATCAGAGGAAGTGTGCCCCCTGTTATAATTCACATATCAGGACCCTCAAGCAGAAAGTGCGAAGACTGGAAAGGAAGTGGCATTCTTGTAAAATAGACAGCTATCATGTAGCCTGGAAAGACTGTCTATTAGTTTACAAAAAGGCCCTTCACAAGGCTAGAACAGCTTATTTTTCTTCTTTAATTGAGGAAAATAAGAGCAACCCCAGGTTTCTTTTCAGCACTGTGGCCAAATTAACTAAGAGTCACAGTGTTTTAGATCTACGTATCCCTTCTTCCCTTAGTGGTGAAGACTTCATGAGCTTCTTCACTGATAAAGTTCTAGCTATCAGAGAGAAAGCTAACCAGGCCATCCCAACAACTGGACCATCACCAGATGTGCTGACTGTGGGAACATACAGGGTCTCCAACGAGCCCTTAAACTCCTTCACCCCTATATATTTTTCTGAGGCGTCATCGCTAATTCAGAAATCCAAGACCACCACGTGTCTTTTAGATCCCATCCCAACACACCTGTTGAAGGATGTTTTACCATTGATAGGCAGTTCTATCCTGGACCAGATCAATGGTTCTTTAGTGTCAGGTTATGTACCCCGGTCCTACAAGGTGGCAGTGATTAAGCCGTTGCTTAAAAAACCATCACTGGATCCTGATGTCTTGGCAAATTATAGGCCAATATCCAACCTTCCTTTTATCTCTAAAGTTCTAGAGAAGGTGGTGGTGACTCAGTTACTGGAGCACCTGCAGAGGAACAGCCTGTTTGAGATGTTTCAGTCAGGCTTTAGAGCTCACCACAGCACAGAAACAGCACTTCTTAAAGTCACTAATGATCTTCTCATAGCTTCCGATCATGGACTGGTCTCTATGCTGGTTCTGCTGGACCTCAGTGCTGCTTTTGATACAGTTGATCACAGCATCCTGTTACAGAGACTGGAACAGGGACTTTAATGGGATTAAAGGGACAGCACTAGACTGGTTTAGATCATACTTATCTGATAGATACCAGTTTGCCCATGTCCATGGTGTTCCCTCTTCATACAGTAGGGTTAGCCATGGAGTTCCTCAAGGTTCTGTACTCGGACCAATCCTCTTCACATTGTACATGCTTCCCTTAGGGAACATTATTCGGCAGCATGGGATAAATTTTCATTGTTATGCTGATGACACTCAGCTTTATTTATCCATGAAACCAGAGGAGACAGAGAAGTTAGTGAAGCTTCAGACCTGTCTTAAAGACATAAAGTCCTGGATGTCTTCAAATTTCCTCCTCCTTAACCCAGGAAAAACTGAGGTCATGGTGTTTGGTCCTGAACCTCTCAGGGATAGATTAGATCATATAATCACTTTAACTGCCATAAATATCATTTATGTTGTCATTTTATGTCTGTAGAATATTTTATTTAACATTGTTTATTTTTATGAATATTTAATTCCTTTATTTAACACATCATACAGGCGGAAGTGGTTTCTGTTCTTTGTTTAGTGACGGACCTTTAATGTGGTACTCCACTTCACAAACTTTTATTTGAGGTAATACTGCAAGAAGAGGAGTTGCAGAAGACATTATTTTTAAGACGTTTTTCTTTGCTCATGGTGGACTCATTCCCTCAGGGGTGCAGCCAGCGATGTAATCTGTTTTTCTTATGTTGCGTTTGTACGTGTTGTATATGTGAAACCTGTTTAATTGTGTGTTGTGCTAAACAGTTCGACGGTGGTGATGGCGTTTACGGCGATGTCGTGCCAATAAATCATCTGTGTCAAAAGAACTGTGGTCCGTGCTTTTCTGACGGGAGTGATAATCACTCTAGATGGTATCTCATTAACATCTACTCTCTGTGAGGAATCTAGGAGTAACTTTTGATCAAAATCTCTCCTTCAACTCACACATTAAATTAGTCTCTAGAAGTGCCTTTTTTTCACCTGAGGAACATCTCAAAGATTAGGAAGCTACTGACGCGGCATGATGCTGAAAAGTTAATTCATGCTTTTGTTACTTCCAGGCTGGACAATTGTAATTCTTTATTATCAGGGTGTCCAAACAACTCTTTAAGAAGCCTCCAGTTGATCCAAAATGTTGCAGCCAGAGTTCTGACAGGTATTGACAAAAGAGATCACATAATACCTGTAATGGCGTCGCTTCATTGGCTGCCCGTTAAATTTAGAATAATTTTTAAAACCCTTCTTTTGACCTACAAGGTCCTCAGAGGCCTAGCTCCATCCTACCTGGAGGAGCTAGTGATACCTTATCAGCCCAATAGACCGCTCCGCTCTCAGAATGCTGGTCTACTTGTGGTTCCCAGAGTTTCTAGGAGTAGAATGGGGGGCCGAGCATTTAGCTACCAGACCCCCTGCTATGGAACCAGCTCCCTGTCCAGGTACGGGAGGCTGACTCCATCGCTACTTTTAAAATCAGACTTAAAACCTACCTCTTTGAAAAAGCTGATTGTTACTAATTCTGTAGTTCCAGTTACTATCATAGATAGACAAATTATCATACTTAGGGGGTTGTCTAATCGTTAGGTCACATCTTAGTTATGCTGTTATAGGCCAAGGCTGCCAGGGTCTGGAAACATGATCACCTGACAGGCCTCTGTCACCCCACTGGGTCATGGTTTCCTCTCCTCTACTCATTTCCTCCTCCTCATCAAGCAGACTAGTTATGCTGATTCCTGTGTAGTTTTTCTGCTCCCCCCCCCCGCCCTATTCATTTACAGGTATCGCCACCTTCAGAGCTGCATGATGACCTCCGGCCCCGCTGACCCGTTGTATAGTCTCCTCTCCTCTCCCCTCCCTCTCCCCCTCCTTCTCCTCTCCCTCTCCTCTCCTCTCTTCTCCCCCTCCCGCTCCTTCTCCTCTCCTCTCCTCTCCTCTCCCTCTCCTTTTACCCAGCCGGCCATCAACAGGAGGGTCCCCCTACACGAGCCTGGTCCTGCTCAAGGTTTCTTCCTGTTAAAGGGGCGTTTTTCCTTGCCACTGTTGCTTGTCTGGGGTTAGGCCCTGGGATTCTGGAAAGCGCCTTGAAACAATTTTGATTGTATAAGACGCTATATAAATAAAGATTGATTTGATTTGATTTGATTCTCCAGACAGAGATACATGTCACAAAGATTCAATCACATTCTTAGGGTTGTTGGCAGAAAAAGAACATAAAGCTTCTCAAAAGAAATTACAATACTGTCAGGAAAACTTGATCTATTTAGGCCAATTGATTGCAAAGGGACAGAGATGTATTTCTAATAACCATTTGGAGGCAATTCGCAAGGCTCCAAAGCCCCGGACAGTTTGAGAAATGATGACATTTCTTGGTAGTGCAGGATACTCCTCTGCATGGACTATGCCAGTTTAACAGGTCCTCTGGGAGCCATGATCGAAGACACTGGGAATGCCCAGTTACACGGTAATCTGACTTGGACAACAGATGGTTTGTTGGCTTTCGAAACAGTCAAACAGTGCCTTCAAGAGGCTCCAGCTCTGGCGCTTCGTGATTATTCTAAAAATGTCCTATTATATGTGTCAACTTCTACAGGAGGCAAGTATGCGTGTGCGGTGCTTTGTCAGCCGACGGGAACAGGGACAAGCCCTCAGCCAATTGCATACTATTCAACTGCCTATTCAGATGTCGAGATGGGACTTCCACTGGGTTATCAAGCACTGGTGGGGACCTATCTGATGTAGGAAAAGGCGTAATCTGTTACGATGGGCTACCCTGTGACTATTCTTTGTCATCATAGTTTGCGAAACCTTTTGAACTATGGTAAATACACATTGACAATGCCTAGACTCAGAGACTATCATAGACTGTTGGAGCAGGAAGATTTGGTTTGGATTTTGGTCACTTTGGTTAGGTGTGTGACAGCCAATCCGGCTGAAAATCTGCCAACCCACGAAGATTGATAACCACCATGACTGCGTTCAAGAGGCAGAGAAATATTCAAAACTCAGATCTGATTTGCAGGCTTTGCCACTGCAAAACTCAGAGGTTGAATATTGGACAGATGGCTCTTGTTGTCGGCTTGGTGAAAGTTTGAGCGCCAGTTATGAAATCACGGAGCCCAAATGTCCTGATTTTGTCGTTGTAAAGGCCGAAACGATACCTCAACCAGCCTCTGCACAGCTTGCAGAACTTGTGGGGCTAACAGAAGCTTGTCTTTTGGCAGAGGGAAAGAAAGTGACCATCTACACCAACTCTGCATATGCACACAATGTGTGTCATCTGTTTGCAGCAGTGTGGAAAAGTAGAGGTTTCAAGAAGACAGACGGTTCCCCCATTCAGCATCATGTTCAGATCATTAAACTTCTACAAGCCATGATGAAACCAAAATAAATAGGTATTGCTAAATGTGCAGCACACAAGACCGACCAGTCTAGAAATACACGAGGAAATAAAGCTGCCGATGATGCAGCAAAAGCAGTTACTGGAGCAAACAGGCCTGGCAAGGTCTTTTTGGTCACTCATGAAATAGATTTGGAGGAGAGGGTCACATTACAGGACGTTGTTGCCATGCGAAACGATGCCTCTCCCTTGGATAAACAACTTTGGTGAGATCGTGGTGCCAGAAATTCTTCTGGCCTCTGGAGACATCATGAGGGCCTGATTGTGGCACCCCCAGACCTCTTAGGTCTGATGATCCTGGAGGCACATGGTTTGGGGGAGGTGAAAAGAAATATCACCAAAGAATATGGTTTTTGGGCTCCTTATCTGCTCGAGCAAATCGATTATGTCATTGGCAGATGTGCTATCTGCCTGAAAAACAATGTTCGCCGTGGGGTAACAGTTCCCCCGGGCTATCTTCCAACGCCCACAGGTCCCATGCGGGAACTAGTCATTGACTTTGTCGACATGATTAGACCAGTGGAAGGTAAAAGATACAAGTTGGTTGTTGTGGACAGGTTTTCCCGGTGGATCGAAGCATGTCCAATGAAAAGATGCCCAATTGGTTGCAAAATGTTTCTGTCGTGAAGTCATCAGCAGGTGGGGGCTTCCATATCGAATATCTTCAGACAATTGTAGAGAGTTTCGCGATTTGCACTTGACACCACATGAACTAGCAACAGGCAGACAAATCCCAACTGGCGCACAAGTGGCAAAGGCCCAAGTCTGGCACTTCTTGAGGATGAAATACGTGCCTATGTTAACTATTTGGCTATTCCTCATAAAAGAATATCCACATATGTTTCTGACAGGCAGCAGCAGGAAGAGGCACAACAGAGGCTCGACAGGCAGAGGAGCACCACAATGCCACTGGAGATAAGGTATTTGTAAAGGTATTCCAGAGAAAGTGGTTTGACGAGCGTCGTCAGGGTCCATTTGAAGTTGTCCATTGTTCCGGAATTGTGGTCCAGGTTAAAGGATCGCCAACGTGGTATCATCTGTCACATTGTGTCAAGGCTCAGAGTGAAGTGACAGCACATGCTCAGGCCCGTCTTCCAATTCATTATGTAGAGAACGAACCAGAGGTGTATGATGACCCTGAGGGTCTACACCGAGTGGAAGATGTGGGGGCTGTTGTATTGCCTCCTTCAGTTGGCGTCAGAAAGGACACCCAACACAACAACAGGGACAGAATTTCGAGGTCGTTAATCGCCAACGCCTCCCAGACATTGAGTTACCAGACTCTCTTTCATGAACTTCCCAAGAAGCCTCAGCAAGTCACCACCAAGGTAAAACCAGGCCAACAACTAGAAGCACAACCAGAAACACAATTACAAGTTCAACCGGAAACTCGCAAAGCAAATCTGCAAGGACGTGCGATCATCCGAGTCGCTAAAGAACACGAAGTTCTTGTAGTTCGAGTAGTTTATGGGACTGCAGCTTTACTTCCTTGTGATTGTTCAGAGCGTGAACTTGTCCCTCACCAAAGCTTTGTGCTGTGGGCCGCGCCGGATGCGAAATTTATGGATTTTTCCAACTACTCTGAATATTCTAAATATGTGTTTGTTAACAATCACAGGACTGTAAAAGTTGACGGCGATTGTAGCGTGCTTATCCGTAGAGTACGACCAGAAGATTAAAGTATTTATGAGTGCATGCAGTTTGGGATGCCGATGTGGATAGTGGTGCAAAACCCATTCCAGAACATAGGTTTACTCAATTCAATTTGATACTGCTTGATAATGTCACCGGTGAGCTGATGTTAAATCCTAGGGATGAGTCCGAACAACCTATTACAACCAATATAAGGACTCTATCCACCCCCATCGTAACAACTCCGTCCATGACCACTGTGACTACATCATTTGCCACCATAGTGACCACTCCATCACCTACTACTACGTTATCCACTGCTAATATGACTCTGCAACCTGCTCAAAGGGTGCAAATAGTTCCGGCGATTCCGCCACCTCCTAGAGCTATAGTGGAGGACACCTTCAGTACAGATTACTTGGGTAAAGGGAAGCTAATTGACTTCTCCAATACAATTCAACCCATTGTGTCACACAATGTAACCTTGAGACAGAAACTAATGGCTGATCACTCAGCTGGTCGAGTCCGTGCCAAGTTAAAACATGATGCTAAATGGAGAGCATGTGGATTTGAGAGCATGTGGTTTCAGCAACTGACCCATTCAGTTAGATAGATCTATCTATCTATCTATCTATCTATCTATCTATCTTTCTGTATATATATATATATATATATATCCTCCTTTCCTCTACTATCAGAGCAGGACAGCACCAGGGCCCGGTAAGATCCACGCCTACTGGCTTAAGAAGCTGACTGCACTCCATGAACGCCTGGCAGCACAGATGAACCAGCTGCTAACATCAGCTGGTTCATCTGTGCCCAGAGTGGCTAACCCAGGGCCCACGGGGCTTGCAGGGGCTTGTCCTTCCATGATAGCCTCTCAGGTTCCTCCTCCTTGGTGGGCTTTTGTTGCCTGAGGCATTCACTCAGCAGTTGTCAGTGGCCATCCTCTTGATGTACTCTCGGAGGCTTATCGTTTCCTCCTGGACAGTAGTTCGGACACTTACTAGTCCTCTGTCCCCTTCCTTTCGCTTTGTGTACAGCCTCAGGACACTGGACCTAGGGTGAAACCCTCTGTGCATGGTGAGGAACTTCCTTGTCTTGATGTCAGTGGCTTGTATCTCTTCCAGTGGCCAGGGTATTATGCCAGTGGGGTATCTGATTACTGGCAGGGCGTAGGTGTTTATGGCCTGGATCTTATGCTTACCATTCAGCTGACTTTTCAGGACCTGTCTTAACCTCTGTAGGTATTTGGCTGTGGCTGACCTCCTAGCTGCCTCCTCATGGTTACCATTTGCCTGCGGGATCCCCAGGTATTTGTAACTGTCCTGCATATCTGTGATGTTCCCTGCAGGTAGGTCAACCCCATTAGTTGCGATCACCTTTCCTCTTCTACATACCATCCGCCCACATTTATCTAGCTCGAATGACATCCCGATGTCCTCGCTGTAGATCCTCGTGAGGCGAATCAGAGAGTCGATGTCACGCTCATTCTTGACATACAGCTTGATGTCATCCATGTAGCGGAGGTGGCTGATGGTTGTTCCACTTCAGAACTTATACCCATAGCCACTCTTGGTGATGATCTGGCTGAGGGGGTTTAGGCCTTTGCAGAACAGAAGGGGGGACAGGGCATCTCCTTGATATATGCCACATCTGATGCTCACCCATGCAATTGGCTTTGAGTTGGCCTCCAGAGTCATGTTCCACAGCTTCATGGAGTTCTGGATGAACTCTCTTAGTGTCATGTTGATGTTATACAGCTTTAGGAACTCCAGTATCCATGTGTGCAGCATTGAGTCACAGGCTTTCTTGTAATCAATCCAGGCAGTGCACAGGTTGGTGTGCCGCGTCCTACAGTCCTGGGCAATTGCCCTGTCGACCAGTAGCTGGTGCTTGGCACCTCTGGTGTTGTTCCCTATGTCTTTCTGTGCTCTGCTCATGTATTGATCCATGTGCCTGCTGATCTTCGCCGCTATGATGCGTGATAGGAGCTTTCATGTGGTGCTGAGGCAGGTTATGGGCCGGTAGTTGGATGGTATTGTGCCCTTCTGGGGGTCCTTCATTATGAGGACTGTCCGGCCCTGGGTTAGCCACTCTGGGTGGTTCCCTGATGTTAGCAGCTGGTTCATCTGTGCTGCCAGGCGTTCATGGAGTGCAGTCAGCTTCTTAAGCCAGTAGGCCTAGATCTTATCGGGCCCTGGTGCTGTCCAGCTCTTCATTTTGGACACTCTTGTTTGGACGTCTGCTAAGGTGACAACTGCTGGGTCTCTTTGTGGCAGTTGGCTGTGCTCAGTCTGTAGGTCTTACCAATATATATATAGAAAATACATACAGAAACACATTATATTAAGTAAAGTAAGCTGCCATTAGAGTCAAGTTGAGTGGGTCAGCGGGGTCGGAGGTCAGTATGCAGCTCTGAAGGCGGCGATATCTGTAGATGAATACAGAAGGGGGGAGCAGAAAAACTACACAAGAAATAACACTAATAATAACACTAGTCTACTTGGTGAGGAGGAGAGGAGAGGAGAGGAGAGCATTTCCCAGTGGGGTGACAGAGGCCTGTCAGGTGATCATGTTTCTGGACCCCAGTAGCCTTGGCCTAAAGCAGCATAACTAAGATGTTAACCTAATGATTAGATGACCCCCCTAAGTATGATAATTTGTCTGTCTATGATAGTAACTGGGACTACAGAATTAGTGATAATACACTTTTTCAAAGAGAAAGGTATTAAACCTAATCTTAAAAGTAGAGATGGAGTCAGCCTCCCGTACCTGGAAAGGGAGCTGGTTCCACAGCAGGGGGGCCTGGTAGCTAAATGCTCGCCCCCCCATTCTACCTCTAGAGACTCTGTGGACCACAAGTAGACCAGCATTCTGAGAGCGGAGCGGTCTGTTGGGTTGGTAAGGTGTCACTAGCTCCTCCAGGTAGGATGGAGCTAGGCCTAATTTTAAAAATTATTCTAAATTTGACGGTCAACCAATGAAGAGATGCCAGTACAGGAGTTATGTGATCTCTTTTGTCAATAGCTATCAGAATTCTAGCTGCAGCATTTTGGATCACCTGGAGGCTTCTTAAAGAGTTGTTTGGACACCCTGATAATAAAGAATTACAATAGTCCAGCCTGGAAGTAACAAATGCATGGACGAAATTTTCAGCATCATGCCCCATCAGTAGTTTCCTGATCTTTGTGATTTTCCTCAGTTGAAAAAAGGCACTTCTAGAGACTATTTTAATGTGTGAGTTGAAGGAGAGATTTTGATCAAAAGTTTCTCCAAGATTCCTCACAGAGAGATTAGATGTTAATGAGATACCATCTAGAGTGATCATTTGATCTAATCTATCCCTGAGAGGTTCAGGACCAAACACCATGACCTCAGTTTTTCCTGGGTTAAGGAGGAGGAAATTTGAAGACATCCAAGACTTTATGTCTTTAAGACAGGTCTGAGGCTTCACTAACTGCTCTGTCTCCTCCGGTTTCATGGATAAATATAGCTGAGTGTCATCAGCATAACAACGGAAATGTATCCCATGCTGCCGAATAATGTTTCCTAAGGGAAACATGTCCAGGGTGAAAAGTATTGGTCCAAGTACAGAACCTTGTGGAACCCCATGGCTAACCCTACTGTATGTGCCATGGACATGAGCAAATTGTTATCTATCTGATAAATATGATCTAAACCAGTCTAGTGCTGTACCTTTAATCCCAACCTTATATTCCAATATATGTCACAGGATGCTGTGATCAACTGTATCAAAAGCAGCACTGAGGTCCAGCAGAACCAGCATAGAAACCAGTCCATGATCTGAAGCTATAAGAAGATCATTAGTACTGTGATGTTATCCCATACTCTTCCTGTTTTCTGAGAATTCAAATAAACCTTTTAAAAACACATTTTTGTTTACAGTCTGCATTTAGGTGTCCAAATTATCCTGAACCGTGACCAATATGGACCCCCACAATGCATTCTGGCACATGTTGATGTTTCAAGGTGCACTTATAAGCCGGCACACAAAGACTCAGTCAAACTTTATGAACACCCTTCAGGACCTCTCTTTGAGTGTCACTGTATTCATCCAAGCTTCTTCTGCCCCACAGCAACATCCTCAGTTTCGGGCTCTGAGCATTACTCCTCCACTGTTTGAGTACCAGGAGGAAGAAGTCACCTTGCCCTCTGTGCTGGCCAACCTCTCTACACATTCAGAAGCATGTGGAAGCTGGTTCACTCCGCTGCTCTATGTTCATCCTAATGCTCCCAGTGGCAGGCCAACCAAGTTCAAGTCCTGGCTCTGTCCCATCACTATTGAGGGTCTGGCTTTCCTCAAATTTTCTACCCTTCCTGGTGGACTTCCATAAACTTGCTCTTCGACGAGAGCCTCCAGCTGGATTTCTACTGGGACAATCGTAACAACCCGGGCAAGGTGCCAGGAGGCCCCGATTGAGGTGGAGGTACCGATGTAGTTCAGCTGTTCTTTGCTTTTTGTGGGATTTTTTTTTTTTTTGGTGTTTTTCTCAGGCTTTGTAGGAGGTGTGGCTGACCAATTTGGCTCACGTCAGTGACACCTATACCTGCAGCAGATGATCAAGCTATGGTTGCTGTGTCTTTGGAAGAAGCCATTGTCTGCTCTCTGTTCCAGCACAGATTTTTTGGAGATTTTAACCCATGCTCTTTTGCCCCACGCTTTGGTGCCCTGCCGCTTTTTTCTTGCTTTTTTGGAGAATGCAAATAAACCTTTTAAGAATGCATTTCTATTTACTGTATGTGGTTTGGGGGTCAAAATTACCCTGAACTGTAACAACCAGCTTCTCCATGGAGATCAAAAATGGCAGGTTAGCCAATACAAAAGGCAGACACTTCCACCACACACTACTTTCACATCACACAACTTGTCACCAGTGAATAGCTTCATGGCACGTGCCAAAACATTTGCTAAAAACACATCCGAAAACCTTATATTCGAGTAATCTAGTTGTACACAGACTAATGGCACTATTATCTAGAATGAGCACAATGCCCCAATTGGCAATGACAGGAGCACAACAAGCCTCTATTTTGCTAGTACACAACTGAGAATATAACTTAACTTATAAGCAGGTACAAGCAAAACTTGCATGTCCTTATCCAAAGAACAAGTTCATATCACTCTGAAGAAATGGGTAACACGAGTCTGTGAACTTCTCAAAAGTATTCATTTTTAAAGCCATTCACCAGTAATGAAACTGTGTTCAAATGACTTGCTTATTCCAACTGTGTTTGTTTCTCAGTTGTCTGTCCAGAAATGTTGCCTATAAGCTTCAGGCAGTAACATGTTGGCTTTAAAAATCGCTGATTGCACGGCCTCATAATCATCATACTTGGAAATGGGTAATGAATAGAATGCCTCTCGCGCTTTGTCTGTCAATATGCACCAAAGCGTCAAAACCTAAGCAGAGTCCAACCAATTCTTTATATGTACTTTCTAGAACTCTAGAATTCCTTTATGATAGGAGGATTGTGTTTTATTCTATCATATCGAGCTGCAATCACTCTCATGTTTTATTGTTTCATGATTAAGTTGGAGTAAAAACAATTAATTATGCTGTTAAAATGTTAGAGCACTGTTTGCTGAAAACAATGGAGGCAAATCGGTTGCTCATCTGGAGACTCAGTAGCAACAAAGATGAAATCACAATGAAATAAGTGCAATTACTCATAAAAATAATTTACCCGACCTTACCTTCAACCCTAGTCTTCATGCATTTCTATTTGAGTACTGCTCCAAACACGTTTAATGTAACACAACAAAAGAAAACTTTACATTTGGCCTTACGAAGTGGAGAGCTCAAAGTGTCTAACAGAAATTTTAATGTAACATTTTGTTCTCATTTACTTGTGCTATAATGTCCTGAAAACTTCGAATCAGTCAAGGTTTTACCACTGAAACCTCAGCAAAACTCGTAGAGAACTTGTGACGTCATGTCGTTAAGAAACTATGAGTTCATTGGGCCCATTCACAAAAAACAAAAATAACAAAAAAACTCAACCATGTTTTTTTTTTTAGGAAAATAATATAAAATGATAAAGTACAAAAAAGTGTGTGTTGCCAGGTGGAGCGAGGAAGACAGTCTGGTTACGCCAGCATTTAACCAGCTGGGAAATTGGCCAGAGACGCGAAGGGGTGCTCTAAACTTCTCCCACCAGGTCCTAAAAGAAAAACAAACACATGGCACACACACCATCCACAGACAGCACAGCCAAGGCCATGACAGCACTAGAGGGCTGTCACTGTGTGTGTGTTTGTGTATGTGTGTTTGTATGTGTTTGAATGTGTGGATATGCACAGATTATGCTGAAAGCAGTGATGAAGATAAATTTATTATATAGGTCCAAAACATTACAGTAGTGTATCGTATTCATGCTTATATCATGCATAAACAAGCATATATGAAATTTTACAAATAGAATATGTGACAAATTATTGTCATGCCTTATTTTATTTTGTATTTTGACCAAAATACCACTTCATTTTTGTCTATCTGCTTTAGTTTAATTTTTTTTGTTTTTGTACTGTTTTGAAAATTGCTTTATGTAAAAAAAAAAAAAAAAAACAGTTGTTGTGGTTTATAATTATTTCGTGTAGCTTTTTTTTGCTAGATATGGCACTGCATCATGTAAAAATGCAAGATATGCCATGGGAAGGCTCTAAAAAGGTTTAAGTGCAGGGGTTTTTGTATATATGTGCACCAGCCATGCAGTACCGGAATCATCCAAGAAAAAAGAGGGTGGATAGAGGTAATAATAAAGAAAATAGATCCAATGTTTGAAAATGAGAGATTGACCAAAAAGTTGGGTAAGAGTATAGCAGAGAGCAATGACAGGGTGGATTTAGAAACAAACTCACCAAGCAGCAGTGCAATTATCAGACCAGTATGAAGTAGATCTCCTGATCTCAGCCATCCAGAAACACTCCTGTCCAATGATGCCATGACAATTCTGTCACTTGAGTCCAGTCAATAAATCAGCTGTGTATATTTAGGACGAGCTGGAAGTTGAAGACCTGCTCTCAGTCCCTCCCTCTTCTGTCCTCTGCACTATGTTCCAGAAAAGAGTAGAGTATAGAAGCGCTCATGTGAGGATGAATTCCTTCTGGAAGCTCTCCCCTAACCAGTTGTTCCCTGTCCTGCGTTCAGACCGAGCACAAAATCACAGCCTGTGAAGGACAAGCTGAGGAATGCAGCAGTTGGGGAAAAGAATGCCCTGGTCTCTGTTGCCTCTCTGTCCTTCCCCTTCCTGTCTTCTTTCGTAACTGAGGCTTTCAGGCTCGTCAGTGATGAAAGAAAAGCAGTGGTTAAAGAAAGCAGCAAAGGAAATGCAACCAGGGATACACTGGCAGAGCTATAGCAGTGAAGCAATGCGGCTTCAGAGAAATGAACCATTCCAGGGCTGGCAGCAGCTGCAGCACAGGGAGGTAAAGGCTGAAGTGAGGAAGAAAGAGCAAATGAGAGGCATAGGGCGGCTGTAGAGAAGAGCCAGCAAGTACAGCAGAAAAGCACGAGCCTGTGTCGTCCTCCAGCCTGCAAGGAGATGACTGAGTAACAGAGGTACTGCAGAGATAGAGGTGAGGGAGGGGGAGGGAGGGGAGAGGAGGAGAGGGATGGGAAGTGATAACTGCCACCACATGCAAATACATGCACCCAGTAAGGCTGACTCAGCCTAAAAGATCTTGATATGGTCCTATACCCCACACTCCTCAACAAACTGACATTTATCCAGGTTAATGCAGTTGCTGCACCACTGATTATCACTGCAATGCATCACCTCTATTTGATTTTCTGGATTTATCCTGACTCTGTTTCCTGTCCCAACATTTGGCTCTGTACCCAGTATCAGATACTGTCACTTTAGGTTTGTTGAGGTACTCAGTGAGCAATTATTCTAAAAGAGGGATCTGAACAATCACAGATAAAAGATTGAGATGTGTAATTAATGTGTCACCTTCCCTGAACATACAGACTGAAACACTTGGTCCACAATAGTTTCATTTTTAACCATCTCCTATTTGTGGATTCACACAATTCCAACTGAGCTCAATGTAGGGACACAAAGAGCACTTTATGGTAGATCATCATTTGTTTAAACACTGACACAGATGATGGTGATGAGGTATTTAGCAGAGTGAAAAGCTGCATTATTTACTGTTCAGCATATCTACTGCATGACATGATTTGTTGGCAGTATGCCTCATTTCCTAAAGTCCAGCCCAGCAATCCAGATCCATCCAAAGGTTGATTTGCAAAGTTGTAGTGGTGCATTCCTTGGTGTCAAACCATGAAATAAAAATTAAAGCTTATTTACATATCTGAAACAGAATGAGACATGATAATTGTTTAATTCCAGCACATCCATTTATTATTTTGGCTTTCTTATTAATGTTCAAGTTGGATTTGTTGCATTTTAATTCAAGAGTTTAAGCAAGAAAAAAACCTAATGGACAGTTTTACTGCAGAGGAACATGGAATTAGCACATTTTTAAAATCAGAGAAGTGCTCTATTAGCACCTGGACAATTACTGATGGATATCCATAAATCTATTCTGGCTTTGGTGTGTGCGTGTGTCTGTTTCTGTGTGTGTGTTATTTTATTTTAGAATCAGACCAATAAAACCCAGCCACACCAAAAATGAGCACATGCAGACACCTGCTCGGGATAGCTTGACTTTGGATGTGGGATGTAGAAAGGAGGCGGAGATAAAGAAGACATAATATTAATGAGGAGCAAGTAAGATGGAGGGAAGAGATTAGCTGGGGATTGAAGGTCAATGTGGTCACAAGATGACAGTGAGCGTGGCAAAAAGAGAAATGGTAGGAGGAACACTCCCCCACCCACACTAAGTGGGTGGGGGTTAAATATCAGATTGCGGGACTATGAAGATGATGAAATTCTGAAGTGAACTACATACAGTTCTCAGACTTTGCATCTCTGTGACTTTATCAAGTTTTACTTTGAACATTAAATGTCTCCTTAAACTTGGGCAGATCTCCGTGTATGAGCATATGACTGCATATGCACAACTGACCCCAGATCTCTCCTGATTCCTCCAAATTAAACAAACAAACAAAAAAAAAAACGGTCAAAATATAGGAAAGAGCCTTAAAGGTTGACACTATCATGTGTTGCATAAATGCAATAAATCTTTGTGCATCTGTTTTTAATCTTTAAATTTGTATATAATTTCTTCATTTAGATAAATGCATGTCTTCAGTTTAGTTAGTTTTAAAAAAAAATAATTTTGAGGAGGGCTTTGCCCTAGTTTCATAGTGTAAGAAGGCTAATAAAGACATAAAGCTTCTATTGTTGTTTATTTTATTCTATACTACTTGAATTTGTATGGTAAAAACAGGTTTTTGTATATATCAGTATTGTGAAACATCAGCATACTGGAGCAGATCTGAAGTTAGCAGCAACAATTTTGGTTCTATATGCCTGTCCAACATGCTTAATGACAAGAATATTTATGGATTAATCAAAACAAAGTTGCTGGCTGTAAATGTGGAAATCCAAAAACAGCCTAATGGAGGCAGTCTGAGGCACTCTGAATATATAACAAAAATAAAAAAAGATAACAATAAAAATTGAACAGGGATAACCATTGTACAGTTAAAACAATGTCAATAAAATAATAATAAAATTAAAGATGGACACAAATTAATGACTCTTCTTAGAAGTCAAAATTTAATGTCACTTATTTTGTAGAGTTGTTAAGTTATTGTACTTATTGCAAGAGCTACTGGGCATTTTCTACTAAAGGTAATACATACATTTATAGTATTTGTTGACAAAAATCAGAAGTGCTTTGTAAAGACATTTTATTTTCTATTGTCACAGCTGCGGGCAATCATGCCCGTGAGCCGCTTCGCCCCGCACACCTGTTGTGCATCAGGACTCTAATGAACGCTCGTCTTAAACCCCGGAGGCACACCTGCTCTCTGCCAGATCGTTATTTGTTCCCGATGACTTTCCAACGTATTCCTGTTTGCCTGCCTGCCCGGTTCCGGCCTTGCCTGTTCCTGACCATTCTGGTTAACCTGCTCCCCGGTAAACTCTGTCTGCCTTCTGCCCGATCTCGACCTTGTCTGTCCCCGACTATTCTGTTCTGCTTGCTCCCCGGTGAATCCTGTCTGTTGTCTGTTTCTGACAATAAAGCGGTGTTCAGCCAATCTCGTGTGTCGCCTTTGGGTTCTCATCTGGTGCCTGATATGTCCATATTTATGAACTCTGACAGATGTGTTTGAAAATTTGTTTGTCTTATTGAAGTATTTTTTTAAATTGTTAATTGACAGTAAATTCACATGCAAAGTCTGTAACCAGTTTCAGAAAATAAGGAAAAAGAATTACATCTATATCTAACACTTAATTTTTTATTCATGTAATCTAAAACAGTTAAAACATTTTTTTTTTAATTCCAATAAACATTGAAGAATGTCATTAAATGCAAACAATCTGACATATTTAAAAAAACATAAAAACTCCCAACAATTAAGATAATGTTGGCATTTTGTTGATTCTAGGGAAACAAAAGAAAAGTTCAACCTATTTTTGTTTCATACATACAAACTTGGACATGCATGTGTTGTTACGGTCTGGGTTTTAACAGGACTCAAAAGCAGGCAAGAACGCAGTGATGAAAAGTCCAAAACCAAGTTTTATTTAGCAAACACAAAAACGGCAGTCCTCCTGGACTGCAGGGAAGCACAGAGCCAACGGGTTAAGCTTGTTTCAGAAGTCCAGCCGGACAGCATGAAGACCTCAAACAGGCAGGGGAACGCACCAAAGACAAGAGACCAAAAAAAAAAAAAAAAATCACCAAAATATTCCGAGTACAACAACACTCCAAAGTCACCAAAAACATCAAAATACTCCAACACTGGTAGGCAGGAGTCCAGTCCTTAAATAGGCGGCTAGATTACAGATAGACTGCAGGTGCATCAGTCTGTGGCAGGAGCATCGCTCTACCATGCCCCCTGCAGGAAAAAACAACCTAGAAGCCTGGACCCTAACATGTGTCGCACTACAAAATAATGAGCATGCTTCAGATAGAAAACTTTATAGATCTACCAGTTTTGGTCTAGACAACTTGATAATGTTGAGGTATATACATGTACTGGTATATGTAAATACATATACATGTATATAATAAAATGTTTTTCTTTGTACCACACAATTGATGGTGCAATATTTGTTACATTACAATGTGGATAAAAAATGTATTTTAAAATCATGAACTGTGAGACATATTTTACAATACAGATAGATAGATAGATTTTTTTTTTTCTCAAGCACTAGCCTGGTTTAGATCATATTTATCAGATAGATACCAATTTGCTCATGTCCACGGCATTCCCTCTTCATACAGTAGGGTTATCCATGGAGTTCCACAAGGTTCTGTACTTGGACTAATCCTTACACGCTCCCCTTAGGAAACATTATTCGGCAGCATGGAATAAATTTACGTTGTTATTCTGATGACAGAGCTTTATTTATACATTCCACACATGGATAAAACTACTGATTACTGAAGATATTCAGCTGTTTAGAATGGGTGAACATATCTGAAAGATAACAGGAAAAGACAGAAGCGTGATCAATAATGTCTTAATTTCATCCAATCTTGCAACCCAATAAAACAAAAGCAGAGCAAGTTAGTAGGTACAAATTTTACACCTGCATCTGAATCACACTTCAGCATTGGCGTAGACAGATTAATATGAACATTAATATGAATATTAACATTAATATGAATATATAATAGTGAAAATTAATTACAGCTATGATATAGTCATAGATAATCATTAAGACAAAATAAATTATTGGAAAGTTTCATGCAAAGAAAAAATAAACCTTTAATTTGATTTAGCAGGGTAGGCTTCACACCTAAACACACAAATATGCTTGAGACAGAAAATGGATGGATGGACATTTTGAATTTTTTTAATTTCATGTTGAATTCAGATAGAACACACCAACACGCCATGTACATTGTTGCATATTTACCGGAAGAGAAATCAGGGATGTCGGGTGTCATCCAAAATTGGCATCGGATGGCCAAACTACAGTTGCCTATTGACAAAGGAAATAGTCCCAGTAGAAATTGCAAACACAGATACTGAGAAAATAAAAAGTAACTGTTGAATATGGATTTTTGTGTTAGCATGATTTAAAATAGTGTCTACATAGCATGGCAACAAAATCAGCATACATAACAAAAGAAAAATCATCATGCATCATTTTAATATTGAACATTTTGCATTTTACTGCAAACTCTTTACCTTGTTCCTTCATCTGCAACACCTTCAGCCTACACTTTTCCTTCCTCCTCCATCTTCTCCTCTGAGATCAGTTCCTGTTTCTGATATCGACGAAGACATTTTACTATTACCATAGACAGGATCAGAAGAGCTAATGCTCCACCTACGGATGCCCCAATTGCGACAGCAATAGTTGAATCCCTTGGAGGAGGAACTGAAAGGGATAAATAGGGTGGAAAGGGTTAAATAGGGTGCATACAAACAATAAGAAGAAGCTGCATGCTGGGTAAAAGCTTTGATAAGTTTAGGCTGGAAACATCAAAGTACTGCTGTGTTACCTTCTATTACTAGGTTAAAGAGATGGTGAGAAACTGAGCCAATCTTGTTCATGAATAGGTAAAAAAAGCTGAATCCTCACTACAAGTTACCATATCAGTCACTTTATAGATTGTCAGTTCAAGGTGTTGTGTGTTCTCAGTACACTAACAGGATCTGTATCCAAATTTTCATTATTGGTGTATTTGTTCATATTCTTTGCAATGGTTTAAGATTCAACAGTCAAGTCTGTTCCATTACTGTATAATGATGAAGGAAGTCAGCTACAGTCCACTGGGTCATGATTGATGAACAGGCTGAGGGCAGAGCCAACCTAGTCTGTGAAAACCAATGATGGGTCAGGGATCTTACATACTGAGCCAATGCTACATTATTTACAGTAACCATTAATTCCTGCTCACAACTCATAATTTTTTAAGGTCCTGCACATTTTCACAGCTGTTCTTAGCACTGCATCCTTCTGGATAGAGGCCTCGGATGGTGTTACAAGATCTGCTGGAGTCATCTTTCAGGTTTTGGGAAGGAGTCACAGTTATGAGTGCTTAAAATAAATCACTCTATTCTCTCCCTACAACCCGTCAAACAGCTCTGTGCATGATAAACACTTGAGACTGCCGTATTTCAATACATCCATGTCCTGCCCTTTGTCCACCACCAAACTCTCTGACTGGTTCTCCATCAATTACTGGTGAGACTGTATCTGTACGTCCCACATAATCACTTTTGGAGGCATGTCACCATCTTGACATCAGGATTTCCAGTCCAAATACATGGGTATGTATTACATGGTTATGTACCATCTAGCATTTTACAGCCTGCTTGCCTGGATTGTCTCATCGCTTTTGTCTGTGCACAGCCTGCACCATGGGTATTGCCTGGTGTGAGAGCACATGGTCTCTATTGCTTTTGTGCTTCTGTTATTTGTGCCTTAGTGCTGTCTTCCAATCCTGTGTTTTTCAACCACTGGTAGGTTCTGCCACTTGAATTGGTTCTTGAATTGGTTCTTCCTCATCAGTTTTATGCTGCCTGAGATATATGCTCTTTCTGATAAGAAAGAATGCATCGTTTGTCCTCTCATCCTCGATATTGGCCTTGGTGCTCACTAGTCATCTACCTCCCTCTTTCCACTTATACTCAGGGTGGAATTTCCCATGCATTGTGAAAACCTTCCTTGTTCTATTATATGGCCTCTTTCTCCTCCATTGGCCTGCTTAATACATCAGCAGGTTATCCGAGGACTGTTTTTGTTACCTTGGTCTTTTGATTCAGCCTTGCCACACTCTCTAGGGATATTTGGCCAGTGGCAACTTTTTGTGACCTCTTCAATGACTCTTTTGTGTAGGATCCCAATATAGTTGTAGCTGTCCTGACATCTGCAATGTTTCCTTTGGTCAGTGCATTTCCTTCAGCCCGGTATACCTTTCTTATTGTTTACAATTCGACTATGGTTGTCGAGATAGAATGGCATTTTGATAACATAGCTGTAGATGCTGGTGGTGAGGATAAAGAAGAGAGTGTCTCATTCCCTCTTGGCATACAACTTGATCTAATTTATGTAGAGCAGATGGCTGATGGTTGTATTTCATGTTGTGCTCCAGCAGCTAATTGGTTGATAGCTGAATGAGAATGCCTCCTTCTGAGGGTACTTTGGGTTCAGGACTGTCTGGCATGCAGTTCAACCTGCTCTGCCACTGCCCTTGGCAATTTCACATTTCATACCAAACCCTGTGTCTGCTCTTATTGGCTGTAGCACTTTTTAGGTTATATGACATGATTGGACAATAAGCATGCTAGATAACTTCAGCAACTGCCTGACTGTTGTTGAGTACCATACGACTGCCTTACCCGATTTGGGTCTCAGTTGCTAATGGCTTGACTGTGTCTCACAAATAAGTTGCTTTATACAAATGCATCTTATAAATCACTAAAATGTAATGTCAATGTAACTCATTCCATGTATATACTTACAAGGTTCAAATCAAATCCAAATTAGCTACACAGAGATCAAGTTTTAAGAACAACAAAGCCTTAACTAGTAGATAAGGATAACGTCTTACGTTTGGTGACAACATTGAGCTGAATTCGACCATGTCCACTGATTCTGTCAGGTGGATTTTTTACATAACAGTTGTAAATTCCTTCATCCTCAAGCTGAACATCGGATAGTGTGAACGACAGGTCATTCTTATCCAAGTTTCCGGCGAACAGCACTCTCTCTCTGAATCGTTCAGAATGCAGAGGCACCATTCCTTTCTTCCTAGAATATGTCATAAACTACAGAGAAAAAGACAAGACATTGTCAGCTTTTAAAGGTTCAGAATTAAAGAATACTGGGAAATGCATCACAAATTTTGTTTTACCTTCTGTTCTGTACCATTCAAGGACTCTTGATAAGTCCAATTCATGTTAAAGTGTGTTACATCAATCTTGTAACAGGAAGTAAATATGCAGGGAATTTTGACAGTTGTTCCATTCAATGCATTAATGTAATTGGACCCACTAATATCCATGCCTAAGCAAGCTGTAAAAAAAGGAAGCTCAGTGTTAATAATGTAAAAAATCAACAATCATAAAAACAGCATTTTTTTCCCTTCAGGAGCCAAAGCAAAAGTGAATTAACTTCTTTTCTGACAGGCAGTTGAAAGAATTAAAATAAAACAGAAAATATGTGTGAGTAGACATATACTGTGTGGCCAAAAAATTGTCGCCACTTGGATTTAACAAAGCAGTTGGTTAAATTCCTCCTATTGAAAGATTACTGAATTAGTGACTACTTTTTAGTTGGCAACAACTTATTTAAATCCAACTGATGCAATGGGTAGCTTTTTAATTCTTAAACTATTTTGAAAGGTTCATTATATGATTGTGAAAGTCTATTATTCCATTTGAGAATAGTAAAATCATTGTCACAAATGAAGCAGAGAAAACAGATGAGGAGACTGCAGAACCTAATAACATTGGGTTAAAACTGGAAGGATGGTGGGGAATCAAAATGGCCTATTACCCTTAAGAAATCCCGATCGGTGAGGTTCATTGGAATAAAGCTTTAATTTGCTATGGAGGATTAAAAATTGGACTCTGGAGCAATAGGTTATGTAGTTCCCTGAGTCCAAATTTAACCTTTTCCAAAATGATTGATGCATCAAAGTAAGAACAGAGGCAGATGAATTGGTGGACCCATAATGCCTAGTGCCTACAGAACAAGCCTGTTGCAACAATGCCATCATCTGGGGTTGCTGCAGTTGGTCAGGTCCATGTTCAGAAACTGTATGTGCCTACAGATTATGATTCATTATGTGAATATATGGTATTGAATGACCAGTCTTATTCCATCAATGTATTTGTTTCTCTCTGATATCACGAGCATATTCCAAGATGCTAATACCAAGATTCATTGGGTTTATTTTGTGAGGCATTATTTCCACACATCACCACAGAATCAAGACCTTGGCCTGACCGAGAATGTATGGGATGTCCTGGAGAAGGCTTTGCTTAGTGGTCTGACTCTCCTATCATCAATACAAAATCTTAATGCAATGCCGGATGGAAATAAAGCATGTGACATTGCAGTATCTTAAGGAAACAATGGCACAGCAAAGGCATCCCTAATCAAAGCTAAAGGTGGTCCAACAAAATATTAGAATATGTAATCTTCATCTTTTGGTGGCAGCTTTTTTATTTTTTATTTTTTAACCAGGCAGTGTATGGTGGGTGTCTTGGGTGTATAAGGGCTACAGGACAGAAGGCAAATCAGCATAGAGGCACAGGTTAGGAAATGACAATAAAAAGAAAGAATTGTAGGGATAGTAGGTAAATAATTTTAAGGTCAGGTTTTACATTTGATGAACCAGGTGAACCATAAAGGAACCATAGTCTTGGCTCTTCTTTTGGTAAGGTTCAATCAAGCTTCACTTCAATTGCCACAAACAACAAAGTCAATGACCTCAATCAACCATGATTCCAGACATTGATGTATGAAAAAGCAAAATCATCAGTGTTCTGCTCATTATTACAATAGTGGGTGAAATTTGATTGGTAGATAACCATCTCATAGCATCTCATAAAACAACACCGGATGCAGTTGCAATGCATTTCCATTCTGAAACATTTGTTTTTGACAATGAATTATGAATTATGTAACTGTAATATGGCTGATGATTTCAAGAGATTGACTAAAGGGACCTTAAATTAAAGGGAGCCTAATATTTAAAATGTGGAAGCTAAAATTGCTGGTGAATGTGTAGAATCAGAGCCAGCCCCAGCCATTTGGGCAGCCTGGACAAAATTATAGTGTTGTGTCCCCTACCCCCATTAATAAGCTATTGCACAAAATATATTGATGAAACCAGTGCAGACATGATTGAATAAAAATCAAATGCACAAAAAAACTAACTATAATAGAAGGGAAACCTACAGTATATAATACATAATGTAGCATTGTTTTACAGCACACATGGGCAAATACTGCTCCACGTTATAAAAAGAAAGAAAGAAAGAAACAAGTGACAAAATTCAGTTTGATAGCAAGTTCACTTTACTTCACACTGAGATCGCAATGTCAATAAATATTCCCTTGCCCTATTTGTAAATGTCAATGAAAATGCTTTAAAATTAAAATGCAGTTTGAGCTGCTACAATTTCTTTCTGTCTTCGCTTGGTGTTTGTGTTTAGAATAATGCAGAGCAAGCCTACGGTGCCATATTATCCACTATTTAATTAATATTTAGTGCAAGTCCTGCATCTGCAAAATCTGGGCCACCTGCAGACACCTCAATCTCAATATTAGATGGTCTAAAGCACTAGCTCTAATTGTAAAGTCATCAATTGCCTGGGAAGGAAACCCGGGCTTTAATTGATTTTATTTTGATTGTGGTCTTAATATATCAATAAAATATCAATGAAATAGCTTGTGACATGATGGCAGGCAACTTCACTGAAAATTCCATTCAGTCACAAATGAGACATCATGTTGGCCCATATCAGCCAAGCAGTTAGGGACAGTATAAACATTAGCAAGTGTATTAGATAATTGTAATCAGGGGAAGCAGTCATGCTGAAAGTGTTAAACAAACATCGTAAAACTGGACAGCATAGTGGTGTTTATCAGCATAGTTAAGTTTATCTGCAGGAAGAATATGAACTTTGATCTCTCTATCTGGGAAAAAATGGAGAACAAGAACTGTGCCAGCATCCAATAGAACTGGAAGAAGAAGATGAGGTCATCCAATCAGAAGGCAACATTGGACTGGATTAGCATCAATAATTTCCCTATGTGTTTCTATAAAAGACTGGGTCAAGGGATAGTTAGGTTGTCAGACTGGCCCGGACCTCTGTAACATTTGTATCTTGAAATGGTTCTATTTGCTGAATACATTTTGAAATTGGAATTTTTCTTCTTAAAGTCTTCATTCAGAGAACACGCGGATCGGCAGTGACACATGTGAGAATATTGCGATCCAACAATATTTTCCAACTTCCACTAAGCTGGGAATCACGGTTGGTAACATTTGCTGATAATAAATTAGCAAAACATACTCTGTTATCCTCCAGTTTTAAAATAGTTTTAGCTAGTAGTCCACTTGCAGCATTTAACATTCTGCTCTCTCCTTGTCTGCTCCTAAGCTAGCTAGTAACACAATGTTACATATTAATTTTAGAGACCTAATTACCTCTGTGTTTTACCTGTTTTGCCTTGTCTTCTTCTGTCTCCTTCTTCACTGGCTGACTGCTGTGTGTCAGTGACTCCATTGAGCAGTCAACTACAACAACTAGCTTTAATATGCTTTACATAAGTAATACTTCTTTCTTGTAGTATTATTAGTAGGATGTTAGTATATTAGATACAAATCATCAATCACTCCATACACTGGTATGGAAATGTGTGGGCGTATTTGTGGTTTAGCAACACAAAAACCACAATGTAAAGCTTAACCTGGACAGGATCGACCCAATGAAAGAGACAGAACAATGTTACCAGCTGGTACTTATAGAGTCCTTTGTAACCAGAACAATGTGCCACCTGACTAGGATAACATGTCCTACTGCAGAGTACAGACAGAATGGGGGGTGGCTCTACAATTACAACAACTGTTATTTGAAAGTAGGATTTTATTGTTTATTACATCATGTCAATTATTCTCCGTAATGCTAACAACTTATTGAGATTCTTATCCACCTTTGTTTTTTTCATAATAGGTTTTGTAACAGTTACAAACCTGAAATATACTGAAGGCATTTTCAAAGAGTTAAATAGCATCCTTTTTAAATTAGTTAATACGTTGTTAAAGTAGCCCTTTATCATGCACAAGTAATGTGACAAATCACTGGATGCTATTGGTGGAAAAAAATTAACTAAAATTAAGGGGATTAATGCAAACCTGGAAAATGGAATTTTCAATATTCACTGATTATGTTTTATATAATCATTGCATTTTCAAATGATTATTATATTACATATTATTATTTTGTGTTAAATTTTTAGAATTAAATAAAAATTAATGAATTAATTAAATGGTATAATATCACCCTTATAAATTCTGTTTAGAAATGTAAACTGGAGCATGTAAACTTGTTTTAGGCTTACATCAAGAACCATTCTTTTCCTTTTCATTGTAACATGCTTCTGCATAGTTGCAGTGCCCTGACATCTCTCATCTCCCTCCATCTCTCTCTCTCTCTTTGTGTGAGAGAGAGAAGTGGGACGCTGCGCCATTCTCCTCTGCAGTCTGGTCTTTTTGGCTCTCTTCCAACTGCTGCTGCACCACTCCATTTGCTACAAACACACACAAACATACACACACAAACCTACACACATGCACGCGCACACACTCACTAACAAGCTTTGAATGTACTGCTCTGAAATCTGATAAAACGCCGCAGAACAGTGTTATGCACATTTGTAAACACAACTTCGACATGATTGGAAGTATGCTAATAACGCTAATGTCATTGCCACATATTGGCCTACATACATATATTATCTATGCATACACACCTATGATTACCCATACACAGTGAAGCAGTTGGGCATTGCTGACTCAGCAGGACTATGACATTAAGGCACTTACTGATGGATGAAATACTGTAGTGAAGCAGCCACTACTTCCTCCCTCTCCCTCTCCCTTTTCTTTTCTATCAGCTATTTCTCCCCATCCTCCCTTTTTCCCCTTTATATTTCCAGTGTTTACATCTCTGCTCTATGACTTCTCAAGGTCAAAGCAAAGAAGCAGGGTTACTGAAGACAGTACTAAAGTGTTAAGAGTTAAAATGTGAGTTGTTAAAAAATATTACAGCAAACAAAGCTGAAACAAATAATATTGACCTAAACGTAAAAACAGTGATGTTCAATAGAAATGTATAAAAGGATTTGATTGCTGCTTTGGAAGTGTGGTAGGAACAGTTGTCAAATGAGTATGAAAAATATGTTGAGTTAATTTAACAATTATAAACCAACACAACACAGTAATGCCAGAAAATAAATCATGCTGTGTTATTTCCTCTTTCTTTTTTTTTTTACAGCCATAGCTGCCCCCCCCCCAAAAAAGAAGAAAACCCCCAAAAACAATTCAATTAGTACAGAGAACTAGAAACAATTAAAAATAAAACTTTACACTTTAGTACATTGTAGTAAATTATTGTGGCATTACAATAATCAATTTACATTTATGATAAGAGTCTGGCATGTACTTCTGGCATGTATAAATGTTCAACACATTTGCAGGTCACATCATCGTCTCAGGGTCATCAGTCATGACTTAGTGTGTCTTACAGATTCAACAAAACAAAATATGTTACAAAATTAAAGGCTGGGAATATAATTACACAAATTACTATAACACATCAGTCACAGAGGGACTTAACTGAATACTCAGCAAAAAAAATTGAGAAAAGCGTGAGAGGAAAAGAAGATAAGCTGATAAAAATCAAATTCAAATAATGCAAATTCAAATAACAGCACAGAACAGAAGGAATAACTAGTGTACTTCTGACACAAGGGAAAACGAACAGAAACTTCTATACATGAGGGCCTGGAAAGACAACAAGGCTCATAGAAATAGAAGGATTGCAAGAAATTAGTTGCAAAACCACCAATCAATACTGTACACGACTATTAGGCGCACCTAAAACACTGAGATTTTCTCAAAAATTGACGGTGCGCCTTATAATATGGTGTGCCTTGTGTGTGGACTGAGTTCCAAAATCTGCTGTGCACCTTTGCTGGGTGCACTACGGTAAACGCTCCGCCAATCGATTATCGGCACACCTATGTGGAAGGATCCCCGAAAATGGCGCCGGTCAAGCGAGACGCGTATGAATGAGGCTTACTTTAAACTGCAGGCCATCGAATATGCGGCTGAAAATGGCAATCGAGCAATCTTAGTGTTTTCGCTTTATGAGGAGGCAGCATCTCTCCATACGCGCAAGGACAACTTTTGCGCAGCGGCTGCCCACGGATTACCAGGAGAGGGTGACCATCTTCCGCACCTACTGCCGCGACAAGATAACCGCGCCCAGCCACATCACCAACATGGATGAGATCCCTCTGACTTTTAACATCCCTTTGACCCACAAAGTGGAGAAAAAGGGACCAGCACGGTGGCGATACGCACAACGGGGCACAAGAAGTCACTGTGGTGAACCGTCGTTCACCGTGGTTCTTGGCTGCCACGGAAACGGACAGAGCGCTGGATGACGGAAGGCGAACACAAAGACTATGAGGCAGCGGTGGGCAAGTTATGCCACCATATGCGGGTGGATTGTAGACACATGGGCTATGATACCATCTTCATGTATTGCAAGAGCTTTCACAAAATCAACGCTGAACCGGAACCGGTCGGTGAGTCCGATTCAGATGATTAAGAAGAGGAATTCGGGATGTTGGACATTGAAATAGTGCAGCTGTTTAATTCAGATAAAGAAGAAGATAACTTTGACGGTTTTGTGGCGGAAGAATGAAAATTTTGTTCAATAAATGTGTCGAAACTCACTGTTTCACTTCCGTTGTCATTTTTTACTGTACGTTTCAGCATGCGCCCAATAATACGGTTCGCCTTCTGTATGTTTTAAATACAGAAATTCTACCCCCATTCTACTGCTAGAGACTCTGAGGACCACAAGTATACAAGCATTCTGAGAGCGGAGCGGTCTATTGGGCTGATAAGGTATCACTAGCTCCTCCAGGTAGGATGGAGCTAGGCCTCTGAGGACCTTATAGGTCAAAAGAAGGGTTTTACAAATTATTCTAAATTTAACGGGCAGCCAATGAAGCGACGCCATTACAGGAGTTATGTGATCTCTTTTGTCAATACCTGTCAGAACTCTGGCTGCAGCATTTTGGATCAACTGGAGGCTTCTTAAAGAGTTGTTTGGACACCCTGATAATAAAGAATTACAATTGTCCAGCCTGGAAGTAACAAAAGCATGAATTAACTTTTCAGCATCATGCCGCGTCAGCAGGGGGCCGATATACAACTACAAACAGAAGTGGCTTTTCTCCCTTCCAGTTCAGATGGGTGATGCCAAGAGTCAGGCTTTCAAATGAACTGGAGCCATATTTTGGTCTAGGATTAATTAATAACTTGGAGTGATAGATTGCTGCCACTCCCCCTCCTCGACCAGTAACACGAGGCATATGATGATTAAGATGGGTAGGAGGAGTAGATTCATTTAAGCTAACATACTCCTCCTCCTGAAGCCAGGTCTCATTAAGACAAAATAAATCAATGTGATGATTTGCTATCAGGTCGTGTACTAACAGGGATTTACACAAAAGAGATCTAATATTTAACAGTCCACAATTAATTGTGATATTAGTTTCTCCAACTTGTGCTTTAGTATGAATTTTAATAAGTTTATGGTGATTGACCGCTCCCCTGCTCTGTGGTTGGTGAACTTTTAACCGTGGAACAGAGACTACCTCTATAGTGTTAAATATATTATTGTTGGTGGATGAGGGTTCTGTGAAGCAGCAGAGAGGTGTGTAAGACTACAACTCTGCATCCTGGTCTGGACCCTGGATTGTCAGGTCACTTTGGGTCTAATAAAATTAGCCAAATTACTAGAAATGAGAGAGGCACCATCCCGTGTGGGATGGACACCGTCTCTCCTAATCAGACCAGGTTTTCCCCAAAAAGTGCTCCAATTGTCTATAAAGACCACCTGGTTTTCGGGGCACCACCGTGACAGCCAGCGACGAAGAGACGACATGCGGCTAAACATCTCATCGCTGGCCAGATTGGGGAGGGGACCAGAGAATGCTACGGAGTCCGACATCGTTTTTGCATAGTTGCACACCGACTCCAAGTTCATTTTGGTGACCTCCGACTGACGAAGCCGGGTGTCGCTGGCTCCGACGTGAATAATAACTTTACCAAATTTACGTTTACGTCTCTCCAGCAGCTGTAAATTTGCTTCTATGTTGCCCGCTCTGGCCCCCGGAATGCACTTGACTATGGTCGCTGGAGTCGGCTTCACGTAGCGCAAAACAGAGTCGCCAATTACCAGGGTCGGTTTCTCAGCGGGTGTGTCGCCGAGTGGGGAGCGTAGCTTCACCTAGCTTCTCCTGGCTACCTGACACAACTCCAGCTAACAACCAGGCCCCCCTGCTGTGGAACCAGCTCCCTGTCCAGGTATGGGAGGCTGACTCCATCTCTACTTTTAAGATTAGGCTTAAAACCTTCCTCTTTGAAAAAGCTTATTGTCACTAATTCTGTAATTCCAGTTACTATCCTAGACAGACAAATTATCATATTTAGGGGGTCGTCTAATCATTAGGTTAACATCTTAGTTATGCTGCTATAGGCCAAGGCTCCATGCTGCTATAGGCCAAGGGTCCAGAAACATGATCACCTGACAGGCCTCTGTCACCCCACTGGGAAATTGTCTCCTCTCCTCTCCTCCCCCTCTCCTCCTGATCACGTAGACTAGTGATTTTATTTCTTGTTTAGTTTTTCCTGCTCTCCCCCCCCCCCCTTCTGTATTCATCTACAGTTATCCCCGCCTTCAGAGCTGCATACTGACCTCCGACCCCGCTGACCCACTCAACCTGACCCTACCGGCAGCCTACTTTACTAAATATAATGTATTTCTGTATGTACTCTGTGGACTATGTGTGCTTATTCTCTCCTCTTCCTTTGCTCTCATCTCTCCTCCTCTCCTCTCCCCTCTCTCCTACATGAGCCTGGTCCTGCTCAAGGTTTCTTCCTGTTAAAGAGTTTTTCCTTGCCACTGTTGCTTGTTTGGGGTTGGGCCCTGGGATTCTGTAAAACGCCTAGAAGCAATTTTGATTGTAAAAAATGCTATATAAATAAATATTGATTGATTGATTGATTGATCGGGTGTAGTTATCTTGTTATATACTGTTTACCCCAGAAGACGGGGCCCTTTTTGACACAACCACTCCTGCACCAGTTTGTACTTGTGTGAGGGATTGTGTGCACATTAAAACGTTTTTTATTCTCTCAACTCTGTTCTCTATCAGAAAATTACAACATTTTGGCGACCAGGAAGGGACCCCGCTCAGCCGAGAGCACAACCGCATGCTGTAGCGGCCTCGAGACCCCCATGCCTGTCACCACAAATCGAAGGTAAAGGCATTTAGAAGGTAGGCACTTTCCTGTTTATTCGAAAAGTAGCGATAGGTGGGTGTTGTTAAATAGTAAAATTAAAGCAGCTGGAATCTGGGTTGTAGTCTCCTCTCCTCTCCATGTAGATCATATTCTTATGTAGTCCCCCCCCCCCCCCCGTATTCATCGACGGGTATCGCTGCCTTCATAGTTGTATGCTAACATACTGACCTCCAACCCCACTGATCCACTCAACTCTACCAGCAGCTTATTTTAATTAATACAATGTATTTATTTATATTTATATCTACCTGTCCTCCCCCTTCTTCTCTCTCTCTACCAGCTACAGCAGCTCTAGCAGCTACACACGAGAGGTATTGCGATCCAACAACTAGTGATGATATTTTTTGTGTAGTTTTTCTGCTTCTCTCTCCCTCCCCCCTGTCTACCCTGTATTCATCTACAGGTATTGCCGCCTTCAGAGCTGCATACTGACCTCTGACCCCACTGACCCCCTAAACTTGACTCCACCGGCAGCAGAATTTAGTTAATATAATGTATTTCTGTATGTATTCTCTGTGATCTATGTCTATTCTCTCCTCTACCTCACCTTTCCCCTACCTCTCCTCTCCTACCCCCTTCTCCTCTCTCTCTACCCGGCCGGCCATCAGCAGGAGGGTTCCCCCTATATGAGCCTGGTCCTGCTCAATGTTTCTTCCTGTTAAAGGAGAGTATTTCCTTGCCACTGTTGCTTGTTGGGGATCAGGCCCTGGGATTCTGTAAAGCACCTAGAAACAATTTTGATTTTAACAGACGTTATATAAATAAAGACTGATTGATTGATTGATTGATTGGATATGAGTAGAAAGGGTGTGGTGAATTGTTGAAGGTGAATTTGGGAGGTAGAACCAACGATGGGACCCTTGGTGTCTAGCCTTGGCACAACTAATCGTGGAGTGGCTATATAATGAATTTAACTTGTAAACGGGCATAATTAACTGTCGATTGTTGGTCCGTTGATTAGGTCGCAAAGTTAAATTGAACAAGCGAAGCTAACTGTACATTGTTGGTCCATTGGTTTCGTCAGAATTTATCTCATAAATGGGCATAATTAACTCTAGATTGTTGGTCCGTTGATTATGTCGCAAAGTTAAATTTAACAAGCAAAGCTAACTGTACATTATCCAAGGTAGTTTTCTCTGTCAACTGGACTGTGTTTCTTCTCTTTGAAGACGTTTCGCCTTTTATCCAGAAGGCTTCTTCAGTTCTGAACTCGATGGGGACTGAGCTTGAAAATATAGCCCCTGTGGACTATTGGCATGTTAAAGATCTGAGTGGTCACCTGAGAGTCGTTGGTGGGGTCGTTCATCTAGTTTCAGTTGAGGTGTCTCAACTTTGTCTGCTGGCTCACTTGGTGGTGAGTCACCAGGTCTCCTGGAATGGTGTGAACGTTTGGCTTGTTGTTGGAAGGAGTGGAGGACTGCATTGCACATGGGTAATAGGAAGTGCCTCAGCCCACCGCCTCTGTTTAAGGATGTTTTTTCCAATTTGACATGGATAGCTTTCCTTGACACCCCTCTCAAACCAGCGGTTTTCTCTGGCCAGTATCTGTACTTGGGTGTCCTCAAAGGAGTGCCCGCTTTCCATTAGGTGGAAGTGGACTGCTGAGTCCTGACCTGAAGAGGTGGCACGTCTGTGTTGTGCCATTCTTCTGTGGAGAGGTTGTTTGGTTCCCCAATGTACAGTTCCTTGCATTCCTCCTGGCACTATACAGCATAAACAAAATTACATTGTTTGTGTCTTAGTGTCTTGTCCTTCGGGTGTACCAGTCTCTGTCTGAGAGTGTTGCTTGGTTTGAACAGAACCGGTATGTCATGTTTCTGGAGGATTCTCTTAATCTTCTCAGAGACCCCGGACAGATAGGGGATCGAAACGCTGTGGCGTTTGTATCTCTCCTCCTCGTCTTTGCTGGGGTCGTTTTCTTGGTGAAGGCCCAGTCTGGGTAGCCTCGTGTTTTGAGAGCTGTCTTAATGTGGTCCTGTTCCTTCTTCCTGCCTTGGGATGTGGTGGGTATTTCTTTGGCCCAGTGTTGGAAGGTTTTGATTACTTCCAACTTGTGTTCCAGTGGGTGGTGAGAGTCAAACTGGAGGTACTGGTTAGTATGTGTAGGTTTTCTGTATACTTCGATGGTAAAGGCCAGACTGTTTCCTTTTACATCTTCCGGGGTGAATTTTACATGCTCATCTGTTTTGTTGAGGTGATTCGAGAACGCTTCCAATTCTTGTGTTCGAATTTTGACCCAGTGTCACAGCCCCTTTTCCCCAGTTCCCTCCTGTCCCAGTACTTTTCCACTGCCCTGCTCACACCACACCCTCTGATCACCACACCTGCTCTCAGTCACTGATCACCACACCTGCTCTCAGTCACTGATCACACACCTGCCCTCACTCATCAATCAGCTCACCTACCAGTGTATATATTCTCCAGCCTCACAGTCACTCAGTGCCAGATTGTTCTTCTGCTTTCATGCGAGACTTTCCAGCGTTGTTTCCCTGCCGGATTACCCGTTACCGACACTGCCTGTCTTCGTTCTGCCTGCCTTGCCTGTTCCCCGGACAACCTACCTGCTTTCTGCCCCTGACTACGACTTCTGCCTCTGCGTCTCTGGTTCCTGTCTGCTCACCTGGTTTAGACTTCTCCGCCCGGCCCCGACTTCGCTGCTGCTCGTCCCACTCCCCGAGCCTGCAACCCATAGACTTTGTGCGGGCCCAGAGCCTGAAGAACGGACTATTTCCTGTGTTTCCTTGTCTGCCTGAGTTCCTGTTTGCCCGTGTGTTAATAAAAGTCATTACTACGGTCCAGCTTTCCAGAGTGCTGCATTTGGGTCCAAACTGCACCCGTCACACCCAGGTGTCATCCACATATCTGAACCAGTGGCTTGGTGCAGTTCCTGTGAAAGATGTCAGGGCCTGGGATTCCACCTTCTTCAGGGGTAACTGAAAAATTCAGACCTTTAGCAAGCACTTCCTCTTCGGTTTGTGTAAGTTCCCTGCCTGATAAGTTTTTTTTTACCCATTTCTCCTGTTGTGCATCAGACAAGGATGTATCCTGTTTTTCTGTCATGGAGAAGGGGTTGGCTCCGTTGGGGTTGTGCTTTGCCAGTAGGGTGGTGAATTTTTCCTTGGTCCTGGTGTGTTGGGTGGCCTGAGTCCTGGAAACAAATTTGGCTACTTCTTCCATCACTTCAGAGGGGAACAGCAGGTATAGCTCCTCCCTTCTTTCATCTAACTTTACTTCCAGGGCATTTATGGTAAAATGGATTTGTCTGTTCATTGAGTAAACGTTTTTCCGCCGTGTGAAGAATTACATGGGTTCTGTGTCCTTTTACCGTTGATCTGATGCGGCAGGTGGGAGTAATCATGATGACCTGGATGATTGAGAATCTACACAGACATCTAACTGTACATTGTTGGTCCATTGGCTTCATCAGAATTTAACTTGTAAATGGGCATAATTAACTGTAGATTGTTGGTCCATTGATTATGTCGAACGTCTGTACTAAATTGGTAAATAATGCTTATAAAATAGGTGCACCCAAACAAAATTTACATTTGGACATGATGAAGCGTCAATTGGCAAGGCCGCCTGAAAATGATTAAAAAAAACAAAACAAAAAAAAGATACGGAGAAGCAACAGTAGGTATTTTGGAAGGAATCTGAAGTGAGGTTTAGGGGTTTGGATGAGACATGAACCATGATGCAGTTGTTGAAAATAATTGTGGAGCAGAAAAGTGTGAAAGAAGACAGGGAAAGTGAACAGAAAAGTTGCAGCATGTTTAGAAAACGGAAACTGAAAAGTGAAATGAGAAAAGCAGATCTGTTAAAATGCCAAGCACAGGCACTTAGAGATCTCCAAATGACACAACGTGCAGTGGAGAAATAGCGGGAAGAAGACAAAGAACAAATGGAGCAGTAGGTCTCTCGAGACCAGCACTGCCAGCCACCACCAGATGGCTTCTTATCAACAAATCATAAAATAGGTGACTCCTTTACCCAGTAATCACGGTAGGGACAATACAGCTAGTGTAGTGAAAAAGGGTAACAGGCATAAGGCGGTAGAGGCACAATGTGTGAATGTAATGTTTAACCTTTGAGCTATATTTAGACCTTCACAGTTAATGATTATGCAGACAAAACTTACTAGCCATTGTCACTGTTCGAGCACCTGCTATATGTATACGTGTCACTGCTTAAATGTATGCTTTAAGATGGAAAGTCCGGGGAAGTTGTTAGAGGGTTAATGGAAAGTATGGGAGTAGCCAAAGCATGGTCTGTGGAGTTTGTTTAAAAAAACCATGTAAGGTACACCTGACTTCTGATAAGTAAGGAAAAAGGTACCTAACGGTGGAAAATGAGTAAAAATAGCTAATCAGAAGGAGGAGCCCGGGGCGGGGTAGCCCCAGGCTCCAAATAGTATAAAAGAAGGACAATTCTTGTCAGTATTCAGACTTAGCCCGGGCTACTTCTCATGCATGGTGATTTGTGGATCAACAATAAACCATCGTTTGGACCGTGAACCAGCTGACCCTGACTCATCATTCGACTTTGTTGTGGTATCCCCGCACTTCAATTCATTGGCACTGGCATAGGTATATTTGACTTAATGAAAGCATAAGTTTGAGTGTTTTAGCGTAGGGGAAAATCCACTACACTAGAGGGAGGGATCACAGACTTTGAGGAGGCAACTGTTCCTCCCCTTCCTCCCCCACCAACTGAGCCTGTTAGAGCAACAGCACCCCTCCTTTTAAGAGCACAAACCCATTCATTAGTCAAACAAACCCCACTACTAGTAATGTGAAGTGGATTAGACAACACATGGTGGATGAGATGTTTAGTTCAAACAAAGAAAAAGATGATTTGCAACAACAAACAAAAGACATACAATGAGAGATGGAACAATTGGGAAAAAAAAAACAAAAAAAAAACTAACCACCAAAGACAGGTACAACAAGAAAGTGAATAATCTATTCCATCAGCGGAGGATGATGATGACAAGCCTCAGACATAAGCAACGGACGTGCGACAGGTCACACATTCCCACACTTCCGGTGATCCAGAGGTACGTAAGCGAACCACATGAACACATAAACAAGTCCCAAATTTGCAGCTCCCTTTGGTGGGACAACCTGCAACAGCACATTTGAATAACATTTTTGTATCTTTGAGAACTGTGTTTCCAGTAAGTACTACGGCGCTCACAGCCTTTTCGCATCTATGGACTGGTGATCCTAACATCACACCTGAAGTGTGGATGCACGCATGACAAGAAAAGTGGATTGGCATCACTAGTGAGGCACCCGAGAACAACACAACAGCTCTAGAATTGTTAAAAGGTAAGATGATGGATGGTGTTCCACCGTCAGTAAAGCAGCAGATGTTAGCTGATTGGACTCAGACTGAGACAGAGGATGTCTTTACATCCCCCAGTCACCCAGAATTCACATTTTACAAAGTCCAAACTAGCACCTTGGTAGTCTTAGCACATCAGCAGCTTCAAATACATCGCGGTGCGGAGGACAATAACGATCCAGAAGCTGAGGCAGCCCTGGATGAGCTGCCGAGTTCCTTGTAGGTGTCACACCAGGCAAATGGGGGTCTACTCTCGGTAAGTCCAGTTTCCTTTGCCATTGACCTTTCTACTTTGTCAATCATACACAATATCCAATTTGGTTTGAAGCCTTAGATGGCATCAGAGACACCTTAGAAGGCCTCTTACAGGCTGGTGTCGTCTTTCCTACTACATCACCATGGAACATGCCCATTCTGCCAATCCAGAAAGCAGATGGCAAAACTTACTTACAGAATGGCACATGACCTCAGAGCACTTAATGCACTGTTCAAAGAGCCGCCTATGACATGCCCAATCTGTCTACTGCACTGTCTAATTTGACTCCACATCAAACATGGTTTACAGTCATTGATTTGGCCAATGCTTTTTTCTGCCTGCCATTAGATGAAAGGCTCCAACCTATTTTTGCAATCACACTTCAAGGTCGACAGTACACTTATTCTAGGATGCCACAGGGCCTTTCTCCAACACCTGGCATCTTCAACATCATTCTGAAAACCTTGCTGCAGGGGTCTTCTCTGCCTGAAGGCACAATATTGGTCCAATAAGTAGATGACCTTTTGATTGCATCACATAGAAGAGAGGATTGTCAGCCCGCCTCCATCAGTCTCTTGACCTATCTTAACACTATTGGCTTTTGTGTTAAGAAATCTAAAATCCAACTGGTACGACAACAAGTGCAATTTCTGGGAACAGTTCTTTCTAGAGAAGGTTCTGAACTCACAGCCTCACAGCAAAAGACTACTCTGACACATAAACAACCTTATACTGTAAAAGAGATGTAGGCCTTCCTGGGTCTGAATTTTTCCAGACATTACATTCTTATCTGAAAGAGCACATTCTCTGAGAGTCACTCCCAAACAAGTTGGTCTGAACTGCCCTAATGCTGCCTTAACTGGGCAGAGGTAGCCAGACAAGATTTTGATGACATTAAAACTATTTTGTCCAATACTGAAGCACTAGCAAGACCTAATTATGCACTCCCTCTCTATATGGATGCTAGTGTAGCTGACACAGGCCTGACAGCTAACGCTTGTCTGTATCAGCAACAACAGGGGGAGAGACATGTGTTAGGGTACTACAGCATAATATTGGATCCCATTGAAGACAGAGCACCACCATGCACTCAAATTATAGCAGCAAAATTGATTAAGAAACTGAGCTTATAGTACAGAAACACCAACTCATTATAAACACGGACCATGCAGTAACTGCATTTACAGAGTGCTCAGCATTCAGCATCACATCTGGAAGAGGAAAAAACACTATTAAGACACTGACACAGCCACACATCTCTTATTGCAACAACAGAGTAAACATGGCAGACAACATGAGCATGACACGTGAAGAAAACCAACATGATTGCATTGAAAGAACACTAGAAGTGATGAAGGCAAGAACAGATACAGAGACAAAACCTCTGCCTGACTCAATGAAACCAATGAACCTGTACATAGATAGCAGTTATCACAGAAACACAGTGGGTTAATGAATTAGTGGCAGTATTTGCTGTGCTAAAACTCATGGCAAGTGATGAGGTAAGTCCACCGTCATTGGAAAACAGCTGCAGGTATAGCCCCTAAACATGAGGATCTGCTTAGGAGCTTCCTCACAGCCCTAGGAGGCCCACACAAATTGGCAGTAATTAAAATTCAAGCCCACACAAAAGATGGGGCAATACAATCTCGAGGCAATGCAGAAGCAGTCTTGGTGGCAAATGTTGGGATTGATGGAATGAAAAGATTATTTAAAACATTTTGGCATCCAAGTTTGGCCAAGGAAATTGATTGCATTGCTGATAAGTGCAAAATCTGCACCAAAGATCATGCCAAAACAGGAATCAATCTCATTCCAGAAATGTTCCCACTAGCCACTACAAGTGGATAATAAATGATAATAGATTTCACAGACATGGGAGAACAGGCAAAGGGTAAACGGTATTTACTAGTAATGGTAGATAGTTACTCTGGATGGCCCGAGGCTTAATCCTACCGCAAAGGAGGATGCCAACTCAGTGATAAAGGCTCTGCTCAACTATTATATTCCACAGCATGGATTCCCCAAAAGAATTTGGTCAGATAGTTAGTGTTATTAGTCTGTTTGCATTTGCCATTCATCCGGACACCCACCAGGCCGGCCTAGAATTATATGTCCTCTTTCAGAGGCAAACAGAATTGTAGGGATATTCCTCTACTAAATCTTTATTGTCTTTGTGTGTAACTAAGTAGTCATGCGTCTCTCCCTAAAAGGAGATGTTAGTAATACGATCTGATTTGTATATTTATATTTGTATATCATCCAGTGGACGTAGTTATCTTGTTAAATACTGTTTACCCCAAAAGACGGGACCTTCTTGACACAACCACTGCTCCATGAGTTTGTACTTGTGTGAGGGACTGTGTGCAAATTAAAACGTTTTTTATTCTCTCAACTCTGGACCACGAGTGAGTTTTCGCAATAAGAAAATTACAACACCGTCACTTTAAAAGCATGACCTATCGGTTGTTTCATCTCTGTCAGCAGCTTCATCGGATGTTATGTTAGGATTGTATGGTCTTTCATACTATATTGTTTATACATATATGTTATATGGCGACCCAGAGATCGAGGACCCACATGACTACATCCCTTGATCTTCAAAGAACAAAAGTCAAGGAGCCTTTGATTGCCAAGCAACATCTGTCCGGTGTTTAGCCACATCATAGTCACAGCTGCATATTACTATATATATATATAGTAATATGCAGCTGTGACTATGATGTGGCTAAATTAGTGGCAGTATATAGTAATATATATATATATATATATATATATATATATATATATATATATATATATATATATATATATATATATATATATATATATAGTAATATGCAGCTGTGACTATGATGTGGCCAAATTATATATAAATTATATATATATAATTCTTCCAATTATGTCGCAAGCTTGACTGACATGGCTTTGCCATGTAACGGTACTTCATTTTGAATCATACGGTAGTGGACTGTCTAAAGAATAGAAGACAGAAGTAGAGTTTGAGGACTTTATTGGGCAACAAATCAGGTTTGCCCCACTTATGTGGAAAATTAAATCTGGTTTTGAAAGTAATGAAATGAATTGGACATTTGATTACTTGTGACCAGTAATTCTGGGTTGGGAGTGTGGTGATCTGTCATGCTTTTGTGAACTTATGCTTAAACCTTTGCCAGCTGAGAAAGAGTGAGGGTACTAGAGTGTTAAAATCTTCAAAAATCTCAGAAAGGTTTCACTGTCAAGTTCATGTACAGGCAGATTCATATCAAAATAACAACAACAACAACAATGATTCAACATTATGTTGAAGTAACAAAACATTTTGGGAATAAAACAAAAACCTTCCGCTGCAACAGAAAGACACCCTAAACCTATGCAAAATGAACCACCAGTCAACAGAGCTGACTTAAACAGAGCAATATGGGAACCAAAATTGTTAGTTTAGTCACGTTGAGAAATTGTCCTTGCAATTTTCACAAGCTGCAGAAAGTGTTAAACTTTAACCACAGGTACTTATGTCATAAATTTAACTTGAATTCAGTCAGAATATATTGTCATCCTATTGAAATAATGGCCTAAGTCATTTTCTGATAAAAAAAAATGATGTACAACAACCCAGCAAAGAAGGGCTGGACAAGTGAGGAGAAAGGCATGTCTTTTCAGCATCTGATTTGTTCAATTTAGGTTGGGGCTATTTACGGTTTGAGTTTGCATTATGGAATTACAGGACAGTTAATGGTGAGGTTTCAAAAAATTGCCAAAACTGCATTTTAAAAATAGGTTAATTTCAATAAAAACCCCAGCAAAAACGACATGGAGAGCTGAGGAAAGGGACTGCCTCCTGACCAATTTGATTTGCCTGACATTTGTTTAATTTAACCCTGGGTAATTTCAGTTTTGAGTTGACACTATGGAATGAAAGTACAGTTTAAATCAGGTTTAAAGTTGCCCGAGATACACTAGAATGTTAGAAAAATTGGCCGAAGTTACTTTCATATTCTTTAATGTATAACTGACACACAGTGCATGTCAGCAGTCATCCACTTTGAAAGCCTTTTTGATTGAAATTATTAATAAATATTGCATGCTCTGTATTTTTCGCGTTTTCTCAAGAACTTGAAAAATTACTTGGGCTATTGTTTTAATAAGGTGACAATACAAAATATATGTCGGCCTATGTCTTAAAAGAGATCGTTACAGTAAATCGGTATTCCTCTGCTCTGAGTGAAAACAACACGTTGAAATAGAAACTGCAGCTTCAGCACCGAGAATAGTAAGCCCGTGATTTATTTTAAGGATTTAATGACAAATCATGTGATCCCTTAATGTATGTTGTCAATTCAGGCTAAAAATAAGACGCGCCGTTGAGCCACGCCTTTAAAAGACTGCCGATTACATTGCATTCGCCAATGTAAATTCTGCTTTTATATTAATTAATAATAATGCGTGTGTGATCTTGTGTCCCATCGGCCTGTTGATCAGAAAATCTGCAGCGAATTGTTTTTTCTTGGATTCTTACCGGAGATCGACATGAGAAGCAGAGGCAATAAGAGCGGCCGTGCTGCGGTTATCTTTGGGCCACAGTTCTGCGCGGGGGAACGCATCTTGTCTCGGTCCAACCAAAACGAAACACGACAAAATCAATAGGATAGGCTTAGTTCTACAGAGAAGACAAAGACGTCTTTCAAAATATGATCTGTTTCTTTAAAGAGCACGACGTGGACGGCAGTGGTAGTACTATTACGCTGGTTGGTCTCCCGGTTGATGGACTGGTGATGGAGGAGGAGGGAGGGCGTGAGGGGAGGTCTGCTTTGATAAAATTAATTTGAGTCACAGATCGATTCACAAGCAACGATAAATGATGTAACAGAAGAAAGAGGGAAACATAACTGACTAACCAGCACGTGTTTTGCGTGTTTATATTCTGTATTTTCCACATTATTACAAAGGAACAGTGTCTGAAAAGATTGATGACAATCCCGAAGTTGTGCATAGGAAAAAGGCTGCTGCAATATCGTACAAAAAAATAAAAATGCCAATCACTTTTCAACCCATCTTTGTGGCAAACAACTATACACAAGGCAGAAAGGCTGTACGCCACTTCCCGGTGGCCACTCGCGGTACTGCAGATAATCACATGGGCCCTCAAAATGGATTTTTCCAATAGGCTTACATCGAAAAAGAGATGTCTCTCAAAGTGTTGATAGTACCTCTGGAGCTACAAACGTGAACAATTCTTGATCAGTTGCTACTCTACTTCTTGAACTATATTTTTAGTTCATGGATTTTTCACTTTTGAATAAACTTCCAAAGCTCAGAAAACGTGTTTAATTTTGCATCAAGATGTAAAAAGTATCCAAAAGGTTATAGTTAGACATTGTTTGTCTGTGTGTGTATTTCATGAGCAAAGTAGTATAAAACAGTAAAAGACTAAAGATCAGAGGAAAATGTGTAACCCTGATTACCTTAGTGCAGGAGTGCCCAATACGTCGATCGCGATCGACCGAAGGTACTGTGGGTCGATCGAATGCTTTTTCTGACAGAGGGGTCACTGCACATGCGCACATAATGGCACGTTCTAGCAAGCTAGTGAGTTAGCCTCCAATTTATTTCTTCTGAACTTAAGGATATAAAAATGAGTGGGGGAGCTGGACCAAGTAAAAAGCCAAAAACGTACCATTTCCATACAGAATGGGAGGTGGACTTTTTTCCCCCACTATGTCGCTTTCAAAATGCGTTTGCCTCATCTGCCAGTCTGTCATCGCTATACCGAAAAAGGGAAATGTGGAACGGCATTTTCGGGCTGTTCATAAAAGCTACGATACTAACTTCCCGCCAAAATGCGATCTGAGAAGGAGAATGGCGAAGGAACTAAAATCCCAGTTGTCCGAACACCAGTCATTTTTCTCACAGCTGACTTCAAAAGCAAAGGCAGCCACCAAAGCTTTGTTCCAGGTCAGTAACTTAATCATTAAGAACAAGCAGCTAATGTCCAGACTATGCATCCCTGGCTGATTCCATTCAGTGCAAGTCTTCAGGGTAAGGTAATGACAAAAAATGCACAGATTTGTATTGAGCAATATGGATTCATGTAGTTATGCGAGTTAAACCAACATATATGGATCATATAAAGAATTCTCAATATATTTATGAATAAATGTGTTACGGACAGTCAAGGAGGCCAGGACCCAGATGCAGAGTAAAAGAAAATGGTTCTTTATTGATAACAAAAATGCAAGGCGAAGCAGTTCACGGAACGAAGGAATTAATCAAAGTAGCAACAGAAACTCTAGCAAAGTGACAACGAAAACTAATAATCACCACAAAGGGGAAAAAACCGTCGAGAAAAGTTCAAACGAAAAGCAGTGACGAGGCACTGGTACAACTCACAACACTGGAAGTAGGCACGGGATAGCGCGAGGCGAAAACTGGAGATCTCAGAGGGTTGGAGCTAGACGCTGCAGCAAAGACAACAATCCGGCACCGGAGGCAAAGAGAGGAGAGCTTAAGTAGCCGCCGAGTTAAGGTAACGAGCTGCAGGTGCGTCAGCGGCTCAGCGCTCCCCAGGGATCAGCCCGCCCCTGACTGCCGCTCCTGCAGATGGGGGAGGAGGGGAGAAACCCGAGTCATGACCAGGAGCCGAACCACAACAAAATGTATGTTTTGCAAATTTATAGTAGGTAGATCTTTTTGACCTGGTCATCAACAGAAAATATGAGAAGGCTAACAGATTCCAGGAGGCATGATAAATTCAGCTGGGGAAAATGGCAAACAACCCATAAGTCTAAGTTGCACTGTTGAGCATTCATCATCAAAGCTAAAGCAATCTGGAGCACTTCTGGTCCAGAGGTGCTGCAATGGACCCTCCCACAGTCAATGAAGTAAATCAGACTCATGTCCAGGTGATTTTAATGTGAACAACAATATAAACTATCTATTTGGTATAGGTTCATCAATGGAAACTGTTCTCATCAATAAAAAGACATTCTGAGGATATTCCTTTCTTCCTCACATTCCTTCAATCATCACAATGACAGTTATTACAACACGGTTATTACAAACAATCGATAGGTGTTTACTTTAGTGCACAGGGATTCTTTTTTCAGAGGTGTTGCTACCCAGCTAGCCAGAGCATCACCATGACTGGACCACCATCTCGCCCTCACCTCTGTTGCCGTGGTAACTGTTATTACATCTGGGATGTCCTGCTTCCTCCTTTTTCACTATCATCCCAGTTTGACTGCAGAGACATATTGTGTGTGTCTTCTGTGTGTGTCTGTGTGTGTGTTCATTTAGTTCAGTAAATTAAAATCTTTTTTTACCAACACACAAACCCAGAAAATTGAGATGTAATGTCCTGTAGTTTCCATGGTTACATCTTTGGAAGGGAAATGGGGTGACTAAAATATTACATAGACTGTTTATAAAATAATAAACAGTCCATGTAATGTTTTATTTAAAATACATTTCATATTATTTATTGCCTTACCTTTTCCTGGAAATAAAATCTGTATGCCCATCCTTCTACAGCAGCCAAAATAGCCTGTGCGTTCACAGTGCCCCTTGTCTTTGAGGTACAGTACTGTGCCTCAGCATGCTTTTTTTTTTAACTATTGTTGTCCAGTAAATATGCTAAAACTGCTATCAAATACAATCCAGATTATGCAAAGTCAAGGGTTATAAAAGTGTCTGCAGATAATGACATGATTAACCTACAGAGAAACAGCAAGAGACATGTGCCAATTACATACTTCAACCAAATTTGTAAAGGATTTTGCAGTCCATGGTGAGGTAGGGTGAGTTGGCGCCTCTCGACGTCCTTATATATACTGTATATTTGAACTGAAAATGTGCAAATCAGCTAATTTTTCCTTTAAATGACATTGAAGTGTAAAAATTCAATTTATATTACAAAGCAATGAACAAATAATTACATCCTTTACTTTTTTTTTCTCATTTATCCTACACGCTACCACGCTACCCTGATTTATATTCATATACATACATGTGTATCGAGAGTGGATGGGGGAAAAGACCCTACAGACACTTTTCTTGAGGGGGCTATCTGATTCAATAAAAGAAGAGTTGGCGGTAAAGAACGATACTCAGTCTATGGAATAATTTATTCATTAATTAATTTTCTTAGCCATATGATTTGACAACCATGGAGAGAGAGTGGGGGACAAACTTTGGCGAACGGAACATGCTCCCCAACAGCAGATCAACACAATCTACAATTTACTTTCCTGCATCTTTCCACAAGAGGCTGCCACCATCCAACAGCTCCAAACCCTCATCTGCACACCTGAAAACAAAGGGCTATAGAGGAGTGGTTCATGCAGAATGCTTGTTTGGTAGAAAATAACAGACCCTGCAAGACAACTGAAGAGACACATGCATGTTGTAAACTATTTGAATAACTATAGAATGTTCCTGAATGCTGAGATAAAACACTGTAATAGAATACTACGAGGTCATCTGCTATCTCCCGTAGAGGGAGGTTTTCATCAGACGGTTAAAAAAAACTCAGCGGTAGCTTCGCTCAACTTTCAGACGGTGCCAGTGTGCAAATGTGACTTGTCTCCATGCTGCAACAGAATAAACGTTTGTAATCAGATGCTTCCTGTGTAAAATTTGTTAACAGATAATTCATCTGATATGTTCCAACTCATTTCAACAACAGCCCATGCATTTGGGAATATGTGGTTGACTCAAACAGAGCATCACCATCAGATTAACATTGGCGAAGGTGGTCCGATACATCAGTCACTTCACTTCCTTGCTTTCTGTCCTCACTGGCCATAAACACAGCCTCATCAGCTAATGGAGGGGTGCTGGTGAGCTGAACCTCTTCCACCCCCACTCAGACAAGTTACCTATTAATGCATTAGAAGACTGTGGCAAAAACCTCATAAACTCTGAACTGTGTTCTCAGGCAAAGCTTCCTATCTTTAGCTAGACCAAAGAATGTGTTTGCATTAGAAAGACTTCTGCTTTCCTTGGACAACTACTGTACTTCTACAATCCCTGCGATCACCTAGAATAAATTCCACTCTGCAGCATTCCCTCTAGTTAATTTGCTGGTTAAAGCTGCACAACCCACATATAGACTGTAAAATGTCATGTATCTTTAATTGTAGCATGTTCTGTCTTGGATGTCCTCAAATCTCCTTCCGAGGTCATGGTGTTTGTTCCTAAACATCTGCGGTATAGATTAGATCACATGATCGCTCAAGATCGTGTTTCCTTAAGTTCTAGCCTCTTTGTTATGAATCTTGGAGTAACTGTTGACCAAGATCTGTCCTTTAACTTACACATTAAAACAGTCGCTAGAGGGGACTTTTTTCATTTGAGAAATATTGCAAAGATTAGGAAATTATTGACCCACCATGATGCTGAAAAGTCAGTCCAGAAATTATTACTTCCAGGCTGGACTATTGTAATTCATTATTATCAGGATGTCCTCCAGCTGATCCAAAATGCTGCAGCTAACTTTCTGAAAGGTATTGACCAAAGAAATCATATAACTCCTGTACTGGCCTCTCTTTATTGGCTGCCTATCAAATTTAGAATAATATTTAGTCAGAGGCCTAGCTCCATCCTACCTGGAGGAGCTAATGACATCTTATAATCCCAATAGACTGCTCTCTTCTCAGAATGCTGTTTTTGCTTGTGGCCACCAGAATCTCTTCCCTGGGAGCTTCTCTCACTTGTCTCCTCCATGATGGCATCCATAATGAAACAGCTTCTCTGATCCATTTCTGAAAATTAATCACCCCCTTCACAGTCATCATGACTGACTTACAAAGATTAAACACAGGTCTGCTTGTGGTAACACAAGATACTGTAGCTTTGTGCTTGAAAATTTTAGAAAAATGACAATACAATATATCCAGGATGATGTTAGGGCCATGGGTAGAGCCAGTATCTCTGTACAAACCACAATCTTTATCATAAGTCTCTGGGGCAAAGAGACTCTCCACGCTGGTGGGGACAAACTGGTGACTAGGAGGTAAAGCGCTTGAAGAATGTTCCTGTAGGAGCCTAAATACTATTTCAGTTACCGTATTGGCCCGAATATAAGGCGGTGTTTTTTGCATTGAAATAAGACTGAAAAAGTGGGAGTCGTCTAACATTCGCGGTCTAGACATTATACCCATTCGCAATGCTAGATGGCGCCAGATATCTTTAAAGCGAATGCTGAACTTAACTCCCCAGGCCAAAGCGAACCCCTGTCACGAAGAAGAAAAATAAAAATAGCGGTAGCACAAAGAAGAAAAATAAAAAAATAGCGGTAAGAAAGAAAAAAGAAAATAAGAGAAGAGATAGCAGAAAATAGAGAAACGTAGCAACAATCTGGAGAAAAGTGGGTCGAAGATATAATCATTTGTTTCAGAAGTACTGTAATTATTTTCTGTATAAAAATTAAATTTGGTGTTCAAAAAGTCTTTTTTCAAACTTGAGTCTTGAAAAAGAGGGGGTCATCTTATAATCAGGGTCGTCTTATATTCGGGCCAATACGGTAATTAATGTTTAAATAATTTCATTTTGTCATGCTAAAATAAGTCCATCCATCCATCCTCTACTGCTTATCCGGGGTCGGGTCGTGGGGGCAGCAGCCTAAGAAGAGAAGCCCAGACTTCCCTCTCCCCAGCTACCTCTTCCAGCTCATCCGGAGGGATCCCCAGGCGTTTCCAGGCCAGTCGAGAAACATAGTCTCTCCAACGTGTCCTGGGTCTTCCCGGGGGTCTCCTACCGGAGGGACATGCCCTGAACCCCTCACCAGGGAGGCGTCCAGGGGGCATCCTAACTAGATGCCCAAGCCACCTCATCTGGCTCCTCTCAACGCGGAGGAGCAGCGGCTCTACTCCGAGCTCCTCCCGGATGGCAGAGCTTCTCACCCTATCTCTAAGGGAGAGCCCAGCCACCCTATGGAGGAAGCTCATTTCAGCCGCTTGTACCCGTGATCTTGTTCTTTCGGTCATTACCCAAAGCTCATGACCAAGATCGACTGGTAAATTCACCACTACGGACCGGTGCAGAGTCCGCATTACTGCGGACGCCGCACCGATCCGCCTGTCGACCTCCTGCTCCATTCTTCCCTCACTCGTGAACAAGACCCCGAGGTACTTGAACTCCTCCCTTTGGGGCAGGATCTCCTCCTTGACCCAGAGAAGGCACTCCACCTTTTTCCGGTTGAGAACCATGGCCTCGGATTTGGAGGTGCTGATAACCATCCCAGCCGCTTCACATGCGGCGGCAAACCGATCCAGTGATAGTTGGAGGTCACGGGCCGATGACGCCAACAGGACCACATCATCTGCAAAAAGCAGAGACCTGATCCTGAGGTCACCAAACTCGAGCCCCTCAACACCATGACTGCACCTAGAAATTCTGTCCATAAAAATTATGAACAGAATCGGTGACAAAGGGCAGCCTTGGCGGGGACCAACCCTCACCGGAAACGAGTTCGACTTACTGCCAGCAATGCGAACCAAACTCTGACACCGATCGTACAGGGAGCGGACGGCCCGTATCAGCGGGCCCGACACCCAATACTCTCGGAGGACCCCCCACAGGACCCCCCGAGGGACACGGTCGAATGGCTTCTCCAAGTCCACAAAACACATGTGGACTGGTTGGGCAAACTCCCATGCACCCTCGAGGACCCTGCTGAGGGTGTAGAGCTGGTCCACTGTTCCACGCCCAGGACGAAAACCACATTGCTCCTCCTGAATCCGAGGTTCGACTATCCGGCGGACCCTCCTCTCCAGTACCCCTGAATAGACCTTACCAGGGAGGCTGAGGAGTGTGATCCCCCTATAGTTGGAACACACCCTCCAGTCCCCCTTCTTAAAAAGAGGGACTACCACCCCGGTCTGCCAATCCAGCGGCACTGCCCCCGATGTCCATGCGGAGTTGCAGAGTCGAGTCAACCACGACAGCCCTACACCAGAGCCTTGAGGAACTCTGGGCGGATCTCATCCACCCCCGGGGCCTTGCCACCGAGGATTTTTTTTTACCATCTCGGCAACTTCAGCCCCGGAGATATGAGAGCCTATCCCCAGGTCCCCAGGCCCTACTTCCCCGCTGGAAGGCGTGTTGGTGGGATTGAGGAGGTCATCTAAGTATTCCTTCCACCGATCCACAACATCCCGAGTTGAGGTCAGCAGCACACCATCGCCACTATACACAGTGTTGACAGTGCACTGATTCCCCTTCCTCAGACGCCTGATGGTGGTCCAGAACCTTTTCGAGGCTGTCCGAAAGTCGTTCTCCATGGCCTCACCGAACTCTTCCCATTCCCGGGTCCTTGCCTTGGCAACAGCCGTAGCTGCACTCCGCTTGGCCTGCCGGTACCTATCTGCTGCCTCAGGAGTCCCACAGGCCAGTAAGGTCCGATACGACTCTTTCAGCTTGACTCAATGTCCCCCGCCTCCCCCGGGACATGGTCAAAGCTCTCCCGGAGGTGTGAGTTGAAGCTCCTTCTGACAGTAGACTCTGCCAGGCATTCCCAGGAGACCCTCATAACATGTTTGGGCCTGCCGGGTCTGTCCGGCATCCTTCTTCACCATTGGAGCCAGCTCACCACCAGGTGGTGATCAGTTGACAGCTCTGCCCCTCTCTTCACCCAAGTGTCCAGAACATGCGGCCGCAAATCCGACACAACCACAAAGTCGATCATCGATCTGCGGCCTAAGGTGTCCTGGTGCCAAGTGCACATGTGGACGCCTTCATGCCTGAACAAGGTGTTTGTTATGTACAATGTGAGACGAGCACAGAAGTCCAATAACAAAACACCACTCGGGTTCAGATCAGGGGGGCTGTTCTGAGCATTGAACCCAGGAGGACGAGAGAGCCCCCAGAAGAAGCACTCTCCAGCACTCCCTCTAAGGACTCCAAAAAGGGTGGATACGCTGAACTGCTGTTTGGGCCATAGGCACAAACAACAGTCAGGATCCGTCCCCCCCACCCGAAGGCGAAGGGAGGCTACCCTCTCATCCACCGGGGTAAACTCCAATATACAGGCACCGAGCTGGGGAGCAAAGAGAATTGCCACCCCTGCCCGTCGCCTCTCACCATCGGCAACTCCAGAGTGGTAGAGAGTCCAACCCCTCTTGAGAAGACTGGTTCCAGAGCCCTTGCCGTGCGTCGAGTTGAGGCCAACTATATCTAGTCGGAACTTCCCAACCTCGCGCACCAACTCAGGCTCCTTTCCCACCAGAGAGGTGACATTCCATGTCCCTTGAGCCAGTTTATGCAGCCGGGGATCAGACCGCCAAGGTCCCTGCCTTCGGCCGCTACCCAAAACACAATGCACCCGACCCCCTTGGCCCTTCCTGCAGGTGGTTAGCCCACGGGAAGGGGGTCCCATGTTGCCTCTTCGGGCTGTTCCCAACCAGACTCCATGGGCAGAGGTCCGGCCACCAGGCGCTTGCCAACGTGCCCCACCCCCAGGCCTGGCTCCAGGAGGGGGCCCCGGTGACCCGCATCCGGGCAAGGATAAGTTGGCACCAATGTTGTTTTTCATCATGGGGGGGTCCTGGGCTACGCTTTGTCTGATCCCTCACCTAGGACCTGTTTGCCATGGGTGGCCCTACCAGGGGCATATAGCTAAAATAAATTTCTATTGAATCTGATAAAAACGTTTACCTACCATATTTACAAGGGAACAGTTCACAGGGAAAGTTATTATTTCATTTATTTGACTCACATGTGTGTGGAGGATTTTATGTTAAAATTGCGTATATGCCCTTTAATGACATTTCCGGTCGTTTACGCACAAAAGACTGCGTATCATGCAGCGTCATTTAGTTGTCATGGAGTTGAGCCACACAGTTTCTTAACCTCACTCGCTAGGTAAGTTTTTGCCTTTTAACATTGATTTCCAAGCCATCCAATTTTTTTTTTTTTTTGTCATGCTGGATCTTTTGTATCCTGTTCAGTTTTCGGAGTAAAACATGAAAACTAAGAAGTCATTTGGAGTGCTTTTTGTGGACAAGGTGGACAAGAAGAGAGGAGAGCGTCAGGCTCGTGGCTTCAACTATTAGGAACCTACATTTAGTCAAGAAACTCGCTCTTCGTGGAGTTTTGGAGTGTGGAACTGTCTAACTGGAAACGGAGAATAAAAGAAGAAAAAGTCACGGAGACTATTGAAAAAGGAAAGTTACAAGCTGCATGAGGGAGCTCGTCAGCCTGGCATGGGATGTTAATTGATCCAAGTATGCTCGTTGAGATAGGTGAGTAGACAAGGAAGGATCGTTGTTCGGCTGACTAACGAGGTGAAACACCATGGTGTTTCAGCGTTTTTATTGAGTGGAAAGTGGAAATAATAACTGTTCATGGAGGGAAAGGACAGTGGAAAAAGGATAATAAAAATGACTGAAGGGCATGGAAGATCAGAAGTCTAGAAAGATCCAGGCTCGCAAGCGCAAGCTCTCACAGCTAACTAGCTTGACAAAGCAAATTGAACAGCTAATGGAAGATAATGTGAATGTGGACACTGTAAACAATAAGCTTCGTGTTGACTTCAGTGGCTCACAGAGGGACTTTTTGGAGATAAACTTTTGCCTGCAGAAATTTATGGAAGAAGAGGAATTTGTGGATGATCAAACTGCTGGTCTGATCCAATAAACAAATCTATGGACATGTTTTTCTGGAAATGTGAGGAGTGGATGAAAGAGGGTTTGAGGCGTGCTGAGCATGCTGAAGAATGTGACAAACATAACACCCGCAGACAGTAGATCAACTACAAAAGTGAGCACTAGAAGTAAAGCTACATCACAAAGTGGAAGCTCAGCTTCATCAACATCTTCAGTCAGATTGAAGGCAGAAATGGAGTGAGCATCATTAAGAGCAAAGGCTGCAGCTTTACAAAAAAAAAAAAAAAAACTGGCCATAGAACAGGAAGAGGCAGACTGGTATGCAGAGAAAAGGCAGCGTGAAGCAGAGTTTGAAGCCCAACAAAAGAGGAAGGAAGCTTCAATAAAAGGCTAAAAAAGAAATGCATGCCATGCAAACTGCGCTGGCCGAGTCCGATGCTAAAATGGAGGTGCTGCAAAATTATGAGGCTGCAGAAGAAGAAAGTGGCACAGTTAAAGCTGGTGAAAAAGATGAAAAAACACACACACGGCTTACCAGTCAACCTGCCGTTCAGCTGTCACCAAGACCCACATCACAAGCACGCAAACTCACACCAAGTGCTCCAGCAGCAACTTCTCAGCCGGTTACATCTGCACCAAAACCTGAGACTATAGACCCACAGGGAGCAGTGCTCGAAGGACTTTTCCAAGCTATTTCCCAGCAAGCCAGTGTTACGGAATATCTAGTGAAGAGTCATTAAGCTTTGCTACTTCCAGACCTCAGCATTCCAACATTTAAAGGGGACCCACTGGAATATAAATATTTCAGTAGAGCCATTGAACATGGGATTGAAGGCCGCACAAGTGATGATCGTGATCGTCTTCAATTTTTGCTGCAGTATACAAGTGGACAACCACATGACGTGGTTAAGAGCTGCTTGCACATGGACTCTACATCAGGATATGCCAAAGCAAAAAGAATGTTGAAGGAGTTCTTCGATGACGACTTCAAAATAGCAGAGGCATACATAAAGGAGGCTTTGGACTGGCCCACAATCAAGCCAGAAGATGGTGTTTCTCTTCAGTCCTTCGTATTATTCCTGACCGGCTGCTCCAACACAATGACAGATATTAGCTACATGGAAGACTTGGCTAGCACAGCTAATATAAGGGCACTGGCAAACAGACTTCCATACAAGCTCAAAGAATCCTGGAGGAAGTCTGCTTGCAACCTGCAAGAAAGAATAAAGAAAAGAGTCAAGTTCAAGGACTTTGTGAACTTTACAAATCAGCAAGTAAAAGTATCTGCTGCATCCACTCTATGTTAACATTAAAGAGAACATCACAAACACAAAAGACCCTACAAAACCGAAACCACAAAACTCAGAGACATTCGAGTCAAGAAAGGTGTTCACAACAGTCGTGCCCACCAAGACTGCGAATGAAAAGCAGACGGTAACAAAGGCACAACCTGTCTCAGTGGATGGTTTCAACAAACCTTGTGTTTACTGTGAAGGAGAACCTCACAGCTTGCAAGAAATTCAAGAGCAAACCACACAAAGAAAAGATTGGTTTCTTGAGGAACAAAGGTCTGTGTTTTGCATGTTTAAAGTTTAAAGCACGGGCCAATGAGCAGCAGCTGCAAACAGAAGCTTCAATGTGAAGAATGCTCCAGACCGCATCCCACACTGTTGCACATTACCAACAAAGATCCAAGAGAAGAAACAAGAAGAGACAATTGTGAACAGCAATCTGTATCAAGTGCCCTTCTACAAACTGCTGAAACTTTTGGTGTCACAGGGGCCGTAAAGAAGGTTGTGCTCTTTCAATCATTCCTGTGTGTCAAGGCACAAAAAGGAACCAAGACAGTGACAACCTATGCATTTTTGGATCCTGGTAGCTCAGCTACTTTTGCTACAGAGTCGCTGATAAACCAACTGAACATGAACGGACGCAGTGTGAGCATCTTATTGCGAACTATGGGGAATTAATCAGTAGTGAACACACGCATTGTGGCTGATTTAGAGATCAGCAGTTTGGACTGCAACCACTTTGTTGAGCTTTCAGAGGTGTATTCACAGAAGAACATTCCCATAACTAAGGACAATATTCCCCGTCAAGAGGATATTGACAGTTGGCCCCAACTTAAGGAGGTAAAAATTCCCACTATCCAAGCAGAAGTCGGATTGCTCATTGGAGCAAATGTTCCCAAGGCTATGAAGCCGCTGCAAGTGGTTAACAGCGTGGATAATGGACCATATGCCGTGAGGACAATACTGTATTAGGCTGGACAGTGAACGGACCCCTCAGAAGTGGAAGTGACACAGTGGAGGCCAACACACTAACAGGAATAAATGCAAACAGAATCTCAGTGGCTAAGCTAGAAGATTTCTGGCAGCTACAATTTAAGCAGGACTTTCCTGACGCTGGACAAGAGGAAGGCATCGAGATGTCTAAGGATGACCATCAGTTTATCAGCATAGTGTCTCAGTCTGCTGTACTTGAAGATGGTCATTACAGTGTTTGCCTTCCAGTGAAAAAGAAAGGTTTGTGTAGGCCGAACAATAGAGCAGTTGCAGAACAACGTGCTTTGAACTTACGGAAGAGGTTCTCCAGAGACAGCAAGTTTTATGGAGATTACATGGCTTTCATGGACAACCTGCTCAAGAAAGGTTACACCGTGAAGCTTGATGGTGATGAGCTTGAACCTGCTGAAGGTCAAAAGTGGTATCTGCCTCACCATGGAGTCAGACATCCAACTAAGCAGAAGTTGCACGTAGTGTTTGACTGTGGCGCAAGCTTCCAAGGAACATCATTGAACCAACAGCTCCTGCAGGGTCCGGACCTCACAAGTTCACTGGTGGGGGTCCTCGTGAGATTCCGCCAGGAGGTTGTGGCGGTCATGTTCATACATGGAGGCCATGTTCCACCAAGACACTTGTTAGAGCCAATTTAGTTTTGATGTTTACTTGGGATAAGATTTGTGGGCCTCAGGCCACGTGCTTTTATTTTGACACAGGCTTTGGTCACGTGACCAATTAAAGATGGCTGCCCCTCCCTTGGCAGTCAGTTCTCAGTTAAAGGAATGGTTAGTGGTGATATAGTTTTTTACCGCTTAGAGTTGGTATCTTTGGAAAGTAAAGGCTTTTTTGAACTTAGAAACGAACACTTTAGTTTACTTATTCAAACCTTTTATGTTGAGCCATTTTATTTGGATTATTTAGCCTTAATTTGGAATACAAACATTTGGATTTATGCCACTGTGTGCCACCTGCTTGCCTGCCTGCCATTTTCCCCCTCTGCTTGCTTGCCTGCCTGCCTGCCATTGCCTCTCTCCCTCTGCCCACCTGCTACTTACCTGCTTGCGGCCTACTCACCAGCTTCCTCCATGTTGAACATCTTCAACCATCAAACCAAGGTATGAACAACAGCTGTGCACAGTGTTCAAGATAGGCGCGTAACAATAACTATACAGCATCTTTCCTTTGAAGTTGAACAGAATTGAAACAACACTCACAACACTGATCTCCTCAGATTTTTGTGGTGGTGGCCTGACGGCAACTATAAGCAGGATCTCATTGAACACAAGATGATGGTACATATCTTCGGCACCACATTGTCATCTAGTGTTGCCACCTTTGCGCTTCAGAAGTGCGCAACAGACTTCGCAGAGGAGTTTGGCCCTGAGACGGCTCAAACAATAAGGAAGAATTTCTATGTAGACGACTGTCTTAAGCCGGCTCTGGATGAAGATAAAGCCATCACTCTGTGTGCAGAGTTGAGGAGCATGTTGGCAAAGGGAGTATTCAGGCTGACAAAGTGGTCAAGCAACAGCAGGAAGTTGCTGAACTCTATCCCAGAAGATGAAAGAGCTCAAGGGTTTCAAGATTTGGTTTTGGATGAGGACAACCTGCCCGTGGAGAGAGCATTGGGTATCCAGTGGTGTGCCGAATCAGATCAGTTCATGTTCAAGATCAACCTCAAAGATTGACCACACACTAGGAGAGGCCTGCTTTCTCTGGTCAGTTTGATTTTTGACCTGCTGGGCTTCCTCGCTCTAATGATATTGCCCGCTAAAAGAATCCTGCAGGATTTATGTCGGCAGAAGTATAGCTAGGATGAAAACCTGCCAGAGACTGGGGTCAAGAGCTGGAATAAGTGCATCTCAAGTTTGCCACAGCTTGAGAAGTTTGAAGTCGACAGATGTGTCAAGTCAAAGCAGTTTGGTGCTCCAGTCCTTGCCATCACTTTGCTGACGCGAGTGAAGATGCCTGCGGAACCACAAGCTACCTACTGCTGCGATCTTTACCTAGTGAAGCTCAATCAACTTTGATCCTGGCAAAGACAAGGGTCGCTCCCTTGAAGTCTCCGACTATCCCCAGGATGGAATTGACTGCAGTAAAGATGGACAAGCTTCTGAGGAAAGAGCTGGAGTTGGAGCTTCATGAGTCAATCTTTTGGACTGATAGCACAGCCGTGGTAAAGTACTTAAACAGTGAGAGCATCAGATTCAAGACGTTCGTCGCAAACAGGGTTACAGCAATCCTGGATCACTCTCAGACATCTCAGTGGAGATACATCAACACCACTCTGAATCCCGCTGATGTTGTCTCAAGAGGACAGACTGTGGAAGCATTTTTGAAAAATCAGAGTTGGCTCTCGGGACCAAGTTTCCTGCTCAGCTCCCAAGACCAGTGGCCTAAGAATCCAGATCCTGGCACGCTGGATATCGACGACCCAGAGGTCAAAAGAGTGGCTCAAGTGCATGTCATCCAGACACAAGAGCTTGAGGATTCAGTGGATCAGTGGATGAACCGCTACTCTTCTTGGACAGCTTTGAAACGTGCTGTAGGCTAGCTTCTGAAGCTTAAGGATTTGAAAGAGCTGAAGGATAAGAGAAAAGAGCTGCAAGCAGTAGATGGAGACAGCAGGATGATGGAGTTTAAGAAGGCTGTCAAAGGAAAGCGTCTGACTTGTGACGACTTGACTGAAGCAGAAACAGAGATTTTGAAGTACTCGCAGAAACAAGGTTTCAAGGAAGATTTGGCTATGCTAAAAGAACATCAGAGAGTAAAGAAAAGTAGCTCACTCTTTAAGTTAAATCCAGTACTACAAGATGGAGTTATGAGAGTGAGCGGAAGGTTGAGTCGTGCCGCAATGCCTGACGACGCCAAGCAGCAGGCCATCTTGCCCAAGGATTCACACATCACAAAGCTTGTGTTGAGACACATTCATGACATCACAGCTCACGTTGGAAGGAATCACATGTTGGCTCAGCTACGTCAACAATTCTGGATCCCCGGAACCAATGGAGCTATCAGAAGGTTCCTGTTCAGGTGTGTCATCTGTAAAAGACAACATGGGGCCGCAGGCAAGCAGCTCATGGCAGACTGCAGGGTCCTGCCAGATGATCCTCCTTTTACAAGAGTTGGTATTCTGTCCTGGATAACACGTCAGGTGTATTGTAGACAGATAGCGAACAACAAAAGACCTCGAAGACTTGATTCCAGGTTGAGAGTTTACTGAAATCTTCTGAGACCTTACATTTCTTTGTTTGTCTTGTTGTAAAACTGCAACACAATAAATACAGAGAATGTTACAATTAAATCAAATTAAATATATGCAACAGCACTGGTTACACTTTCTTTTTTCCCTCTTTCCAGGTTACATATCAGGTAAGTAACAGCATAAACACAGTAAACAGCAATAATAGTTTTCACATAAACACCATAAACAATGTGAATCAGGCTTAGCAAGCAGTTAAATCTGCCGTACTACTAGCTACTGTAGTCCGCTATCATTAGCATTAGCATGAACCCGCGAGCATTGTTTACCAAACAGAAAACATATAAACAATTGTTCTTAACTTAAATGCACCTTTAACAGCCTTAAACTTAACTTAAATGAGTTCACGATCAGCTGTACTTACTGATGGATCTACTCCAAGGTTCAGACAACAACACTGCGGTGGAGCACAGCCTGCATGTGACACGTACTGTAGGTGGCTTCTCAAAAACAAACTCGTGGTAGGTGTAATGCCCTAAGACGCCAGTGGGGGGGTGCTAAACATAACACAAACACTGACAGGAGTCAGAACAGTCAGCATCGATTACTTTGGTCCATTCTTAGTGAGAAGAGGAAGAGTGCAAGTAAAGAGATACGGCGTTATCGTCACATGTCTTGCCATTCAAGCAGTGCATCTGGAGGTCGCATCTTCTCTGGACACCGATGCCTGTCTCAATGCAATCAGAAGATTCATTGCCAGAAGAGGCCAAGTCAAAGAAATGTATTCGGATAACAGCACCAACTTTCGATCAGCTGACAGTGAGATGAGGAAATCAATCAAGGAATGGAACACCATCAAGATTGAGAAACACTTGCAACAAAGAGGTGTTCAGTGGCATTTCAACCTGCCAGCAGGTTCTCACCATGGAGGCAGCTGGGAACGATTAATCCGTTCAGTGAGAAAAATCCTGAACATCACAGTCAAGGAGCAACAGCTGGATGAAGAGGGTCTCCATACTCTGCTTTGTGAGGCTGAATCGGTCATACACAGCAGGCCCATCACAAATACATCATCTGACCTCAACGATTTAGAAGCCCTCACACCCAACCACTTGTTGTTGCTCAAGGTCAAGCCTGAGTTACCACCAGGAGTATTTCACAAAGAGGACCAGTACGTCAATTGCAGATCGAAACAGGTTCAATACCTCGCAGATGTCTTCTGGAAACGCTGGTGCAAAGAATATCTCACACAGCTCCAAGAATGTCAGCGATGGTCTTCACCCGGAAGAAACTTCTGTGTTGGCGATGTGGTGCTGATGGATGATACATCATCCAGGAACCCCTGGCCACTTGGAAGAATTGTGGAGACTTTTCCTGATAGACATGGACTGGTTCGTTAGGCTAAAGTGAAGACCAAGACCAACAAGCTTTGTCGTCCTATCACAAAGCTATGTCTTCTGCAAGAATCAGAGGATAACTGATGGACTGTTATGAATAGCTCATCTTGAATAATGAGCTTCTTTCAATAAGTGACTGAGTAATGTACAAAGTGATAGTAATGTTATTCGGCTCCTTTGATTTAAGTTTACACTTTTGAGGTAATTGTTTCAAGAACGTTGATAACAATTACGGGCTGGTAATGTAGGAGCCTAAATACTATTTCAGTTAATTAATGTTTAAATAATTTCATTTTGTCATGCTAAAATAAGTTGCTGTTGAATCTGATAAAAATGTTTACTTACATTATTTACAAGGGAACAGTTCATTTTAATAAGTTATTTCATTTATTTGACTCAAATGTTTGTGGAGGATTTTATGTTAAAATTGCGTATATGCCCTTTAATGACATTTCCGGTGGTTTACGCACAAAAGACTGCGTATCATGCAGCGTCATTCAGTTGTCATGGAGTTGAGCCACACAGTTTCTTGACCTCACTCACTCACTCTTTTGCATCCTGTTCAGTTTTTGGAGTAAAACATGAAAACTAAGAAGTCGTTTGGAGTGCTTTTTGTGGACGAGGTAGACGAGAAGAGAGGAGAGCGTCAGGCTCATGGCTTCAACCATTAGGAACCTACAGTTCCGATGTAACCAAGCTATGATCAGCCTGTGACCAATTACATGTAAAAAAAAAAATACATCTCAGGGTCTAGAGATCACCATATATTATAATTATGCCCCAGTTCAGAAAATAAAGTTAAAGCTAGGAACTTAAATCGATTTTTGCTGTATTATAAGTTAGCTTCACGGCATATATGCTCTATATATACACGTATATATAGTGCATATATCCTGTGTCATACAAAAGTGTATACATATACATACATACCCACTCAACTTGACTCCACCGGCAGCACAATTTACTTAATATAATGTATTTCTGATGATTATCTATGTCTATTCTCTCCTCTACCTCACCCCTACCTATTCTATCCTCTACCTGTCCTCTCCCCTTCTCCTCTCTCTCTACCCAGCCGGCCATCAACAGGAGGGTCCCCCTACATGAGTCTGGTCCTGCTCTGTCACAGCTGCGGGCAATCATGCCCGTGAATCACTTCGCCCCGCACACCTGTTCATTAGGACTCTAATGAGAACTCTTCTTAATCCCCAGAGGCACACATGCTCCCTGCCAGATCGTTATTCCTTCCCGATGACTTTCCAACGTTTTCCTGTTTGCCTGCCTGCCCAGTTCCGACCTTGCCTGTCCCCGACTATTCTGTTCTGCTCGCTCCCCGGAGAATCCTGTCTGTTGTCTGTGTCCGACAATAAAGCGATGTTCAGCCAGACTCGTGTGTCGCACTTGGGTTCTTATCTGGTTTCTGACATGCTCAAGGTTTCTTCCTGTTAAAGAGGAGTTTTTCCCTTGCCACTGTTGCGTGTTTGGGGTTCGGCCCTGGGATTCTGTAAAGCGCCTAGAAACAATTTTGATTGTAAAAGACACTATATAAATAAAAATTCTCACACACACACACACACACACACACACATACCTACTTAGACGACAATTGGGAGCGGATGAACGAACACCCCACCTTTCCGAACCCAACTTTCTGAATGGTTTAGAGAGAAGGTGCGACCATTTTCGGATTCAGAAAAAAATCCTTAATACGAAAATCGTTTGATTTGATTTTTTAAAGCCTTTTTTCCGCAGTCTGATTTTTAACAGCAGTTTGGGGACAATCAGGGACAAACCTTTGGGGACATTGATTATACACATTTCCTAATATAAGTTATCTTTGGGGTCTTATTTCTTTCAAGTCAGTTAATTATGATAGTCAAGTTTGAATTGGACTTTTTGTTTATGGCAAATGACCACTACAGAGATTCATGTCAACGCAGGGCCAGAGCTTCCTGAAATCAGTTTAATGCTCACTGAAGCAACACAAAAGAGAACGATAGTTGTAATTGTAAAGTGCTCCAAAAAAGAAAAGGGGATCCACATGACCTGCATGTGGATCAGAACACAGGTAATAACAACATTGGGCTTTTCATAACAAAATCAACACTTGCAAAATGATTTCAAAACAATTACAGACTCTCCAGCTCTGAATTATGTCCTGCTGCTCCTGGAGTCTTCAGGAAAGTTGACATTTATGTATGTATGGTAGGTATGAATGTATATATTGGTACCTCCCCCAATTCCGAATTCCACATGATGATCTTCATCATTTGAGGTACACATTATTTGAATTGAAGGTTCTGCTGTCTCTGGGCTAATTGATGAATTGACTTTCTTATGACGGAGTGATGTGTTCCTCTTTCTCTTTTGGCTGATTGTCCTTTTCCCTGTTGGTCTATACTTCCTTCCTGTGTTGTCTTCTTCAGTGCTACAGTCTTTGTTTTGGCTGAGAGCTGAGCTGCTTTCTTTTTTTGAACTATTATCAACTGGCATTAATTGAAGCAATCGTAAAGTCCGTAGTTTGTTTTCGGAGGACAGAAATGTACTGTCATCAGAGCCAGTTCCAGTAGAGTCACGGATGTAATCAGCATCACTGTAGTCAGTATCACTACTTTCATCCATCGATTCAGCCGAAGTATCTTCTTTGGACTAAAAGAAATAATAAAAATAATCAATTATTTTCCACATTTGATTGTACATGATGCCATACAATAATGCCAATGTAGACAAATCAGCATGATTCAGGCAGTAAAATACTAGAGTTTAAACAATTCAAATCAATTGAGACTTTGTAATGCAGTATTTTTTTTTTTTACTGCAATTTGAATTGAAACTGCAGAACTGATTAACACATTCAGATTGACTCCTTGATTCCCTTCATTAAATAGGGCCAATAAATAATTTTCCCCTACATAGTGAGAGATGAAGAAAACCACCTGACTTTGTCCAGATTTTAGTTTTGGGTTAAACTCATGAGTTACTGCACGAATCCATGAAATTCACATTTTTGAGAATTTGGCAGTAGATGGTAGAAGCTGAAACCTGGTAATTGAAAAACATACAAACAATGTTATAAATCATATACCACAATTAAAGTAATTCAAAAGAAAAATGCACATAAAATTAAAATGATCTTAAATGACCAGTTTCAATATCTTTTTGTACAACAAATGAAAAGTTTTTAAAAGGTTGTATTGAAACATATGAAGTAAAAATGAAGAGAGGCCATACAAATACCTAGATGATACTCACATTATCCAACTCTTCTAGCTGTTGATCAAGCAGCGCACGCTGGTGCAAAAGAAAGGCACGTCACCTTTCAATTTGAGTTTGTTTTTTCCCCGAGTTTAAGGTGCTACACTTTAATGACTAATGGAAAAGATTGAACAAATAAATTATGCTAATTTAATCTCATTTCAAGTAGTAGTTACATCATTATGGTTAATCCTACAGGAAAACCATGAAAAAAACTTACTGTGTTGCCATTGTAGGGCGAAGGCTCTACACATTCAGAAGGAAGCAGCGACTGATGGCTGCTGTCCACGTCCTCATCCAATGATGGAGTGGTCACAGGGCAAGAGTGAACCTGCAGTTGTAGAAAGGGATTAATACAATGTTTGTGAAACCAATATTAATGATGGCTGACATGTTCTTCTCAAGATAAAGCTGCTTAGACACCAACACCTACGGCTATCCTACTAATGGGGACACTTACACAGACACTTTCTCGTTGAACCAAAGTGGGGACACTTGCGTGTTTAGATGCAGTTGTCAACCTGTTGAGGTCTATTATAAGGATGTTGCTCTGAGCAAATACACCCATATTATCTGAGACACCCTCAGAGACATGGTAACACTAACTAGAGATGAGAGAAGCCATCTGGATTTACAGTGTGCTCTCATATGTCCACTGATCAGGTGGTGACCTCAGCATAAAGCTTAAACACAAGACTAAATGATCAGATATGATCAATAGTTACCAGCTACATGCATTTAGATGCAAAGTTACTTACTGTGTTGCCATTGTAGGGCGAAGGCTCTACACATTCAGAAGGAAGCAGCGACTGATGGCTGCTGTCCATGTCCTCATCCAATGATGGAGTGGTCACAGGGCAAGAGTGAACCTGCAGTTGTAGAAAGGGATAAATACAATGTTTGTGAAACCAATATTAATGATGGCTGACATGTTCTTCTCAAGATAAAGCTGCTTAGACACCAACACCTACGGCTATCCTACTAATGGGGACACTTACACACACACACACTTTCTCGTTGAACCAAAGTGGGGACACTTGCGTGTTTAGATGCAGTTGTCAACCTGTTGAGGTCTATTATAAGGATGTTGCTATGAGCAAACACACCCACATTATCCGAGACACCCTCAGAGACATGGTAGCACTAACTAGAGATGAGAGAAGCCATCTGGATTTACAGTGTGCTCTCATATGTCCACTGATCAGGTGGTGACCTCAGCATAAAGCATAAACACAAGACTAAATGATCAGATATGATCAATAGTTACCAGCTACATGCATTTAGATGCAAAGTTACTTACTGTGTTGCCATTGTAGGGTGAAGGCTCTACACATTCAGAAGGAAGCAGCGACTGATGGCTGCTGTCCACGTCCTCATCCAAGGATGGAGTGGTCACAGGGCAAGAGTGAACCTGCAGTTGTAGAAAGGGATAAATACAATGTTTGTGAAACCAATATTAATGATGGCTGACATGTTCTTCTCAAGATAAAGCTGCTTAGACACCAACACCTACGGCTATCCTACTAATGGGGACACTTACACACACACACACACACTTTCTCGTTGAACCAAAGTGGGGACACTTGCGTGTTTAGATGCAGTTGTCAACCTGTTGAGGTCTATTATAAGGATGTTGCTCTGAGCAAATACACCCATATTATCTGAGACACCCTCAGAGACATGGTAGCACTAACTAGAGATGAGAGAAGCCATCTGGATTTACAGTGTGCTCTCATATGTCCACTGATCAGGTGGTGACCTCAGCATAAAGCATAAACACAAGACTAAATGATCAGATATGATCAATAGTTACCAGCTACATGCATTTAGATGCAAAGTTACTTACTGTGTTGCCATTGTAGGGTGAAGGCTCTACACATTCAGAAGGAAGCAGCGACTGATGGCTGCTGTCCACGTCCTCATCCAAGGATGGAGTGGTCACAGGGCAAGAGTGAACCTGCAGTTGTAGAAAGGGATAAATACAATGTTTGTGAAACCAATATTAATGATGGCTGACATGTTCTTCTCAAGATAAAGCTGCTTAGACACCAACACCTACGGCTATCCTACTAATGGGGACACTTACACACACACACACTTTCTCGTTGAACCAAAGTGGGGACACTTGCGTGTTTAGATGCAGTTGTCAACCTGTTGAGGTCTATTATAAGGATGTTGCTATGAGCAAACACACCCACATTATCCGAGACACCCTCAGAGACATGGTAGCACTAACTAGAGATGAGAGAAGCCATCTGGATTTACAGTGTGCTCTCATATGTCCACTGATCAGGTGGTGACCTCAGCATAAAGCTTAAACACAAGACTAAATGATCAGATATGATCAATAGTTACCAACTACATGCATTTAGATGCAAAGTTACTTACTGTGTTGCCATTGTAGGGCGAAGGCTCTACACATTCAGAAGGAAGCAGCGACTGATGGCTGCTGTCCATGTCCTCATCCAATGATGGAGTGGTCACAGGGCAAGAGTGAACCTGCAGTTGTACAAAGGGATAAATACAATGTTTGTGAAACCAATATTAATGATGGCTGACATGTTCTTCTCAAGATAAAGCTGCTTAGACACCAACACCTACGGCTATCCTACTAATGGGGACACTTACACACACACACTTTTTAGTTGAGCCAAAGTGGGGACACTCCTGTATTCGGACCCATCCCCCACCAATACACCAACGTATCCGACAACTAGGGACACTTAAAACACACTTTCTAGCTTAGCCAAAGTGGGGACACTCCTGTATTTGGACCCATCTCCCACGAATACACAAACCTATCCGACAACTAGGGACACTTAAAACACACTTTCTCGTTGAGCCAAAGTGGGGACACTTGCGTGTTTAGATGCAGTTGTCAACCTGTTGAGGTCTATTATAAGGATGTTGCTATGAGCAAACACACCCACATTATCCGAGACACCCTCAGAGACATGGTAGCACTAACTAGAGATGAGAGAAGCCATCTGGATTTACAGTGTGCTCTCATATGTCCACTGATCAGGTGGTGACCTCAGCATAAAGCTTAAACACAAGACTAAATGATCAGATATGATCAATAGTTACCAGCTACATGCATTTAGATGCAAAGTTACTTACTGTGTTGCCATTGTAGGGCGAAGGCTCTACACATTCAGAAGGAAGCAGCGACTGATGGCTGCTGTCCACGTCCTCATCCAATGATGGAGTGGTCACAGGGCAAGAGTGAACCTGCAGTTGTAGAAAGGGATAAATACAATGTTTGTGAAACCAATATTAATGATGGCTGACATGTTCTTCTCAAGATAAAGCTGCTTAGACACCAACACCTACAGCTATCCTACTAATGGGGACACTTACACACACACACACTTTCTCGTTGAACCAAAGTGGGGACACTTGCGTGTTTAGATGCAGTTGTCAACCTGTTGAGGTCTATTATAAGGATGTTGCTCTGAGCAAATACACCCATATTATCTGAGACACCCTCAGAGACATGGTAGCACTAACTAGAGATGAGAGAAGCCATCTGGATTTACAGTGTGCTCTCATATGTCCACTGATCAGGTGGTGACCTCAGCATAAAGCATAAACACAAGACTAAATGATCAGATATGATCAATAGTTACCAGCTACATGCATTTAGATGCAAAGTTACTTACTGTGTTGCCATTGTAGGGTGAAGGCTCTACACATTCAGAAGGAAGCAGCGACTGATGGCTGCTGTCCACATCCTCATCCAAGGATGGAGTGGTCACAGGGCAAGAGTGAACCTGCAGTTGTAGAAAGGGATAAATACAATGTTTGTGAAACCAATATTAATGATGGCTGACATGTTCTTCTCAAGATAAAGCTGCTTAGACACCAACACCTACGGCTATCCTACTAATGGGGACACTTACACACACACACTTTCTAGTTGAGCCAAAGTGGGGACACTCCTGTATTTGGACCCATCCCCCACCAATACACCAACATATCCGACAACTAGGGACACTTAAAACACACTTTCTAGCTGAGCCAAAGTGGGGACACTCCTGTATTTGGACCCATCTCCCACGAATACACAAACCTATCCGACAACTAGGGACACTTAAAACACACTTTCTCGTTGAGCCAAAGTGGGGACACTTGCGTGTTTAGATGCAGTTGTCAACCTGTTGAGGTCTATTATAAGGATGTTGCTATGAGCAAACACACCCACATTATCCGAGACACCCTCAGAGACATGGTAACACTAACTAGAGATGAGAGAAGCCATCTGGATTCACAGTGTGCTCTCATATGTCCACTGATCAGGTGGTGACCTCAGCATAAAGCTTAAACACAAGACTAAATGATCAGATATGATCAATAGTTACCAACTACATGCATTTAGATGCAAAGTTACTTACTGTGTTGCCATTGTAGGGCGAAGGCTCTACACATTCAGAAGGAAGCAGCGACTGATGGCTGCTGTCCACGTCCTCATCCAATGATGGAGTGGTCACAGGGCAAGAGTGAACCTGCAGTTCCACACAGAAATAGACCTGAAAAATACAGCTGCCACAAATCCTTTGCCATTTTAATCAGTTTTGTATGGTCGAATTTTGAATATCTAGGAATAGGTAAGATGAACTCATACTTCAAAAGGTCTACATATTAGAAGAATGGTGCATTATAATGTGCACATCACTTGTCTATGGAACATTAATTGCAACTTTCTGCATTTTTTCACTATTATAAACTAGACAATGGGTTAAAGGTTATCATACCTGTTTGCGCCATGGCCATTCTGAATCTCCATCACCTTTGGAAGAGCTGACAAATACCTCCCTAAGAACTGCCTTGTCAGTTTTACATTGTATATGCTTTTCTGCATCATGTTGTGGATTCAGCCGCGGCTTCCTCCTGGAAGGATTCTTTAAATTGGAGCCACCATCAGCCATTGTTAAATCTGTTCACAAAATAAGTTTTTTTGCACAACCTTAGCTCACCAAAGTGGTATTCCAAAAACTGTTCACAAAATTCTATTTACTTTATGTATGACCAAATGCAAACTCGGACTAAGAAATGGATTTAGATATGGATGTAATATCCAAAGTTATATAAACGGGGTACAGTTGTCAAAGTTCATACTGTAACAAATTAAATTAACTTAAAATACATAAATAAAATGCATAATAAATGTATGAAATACCTCTACTGTGCTCATTAGACATAATCCAAGTGTGATAAAGCATCTAATTTATTTAACTATTTTGTGTTTTGCATGCTCAACGCATATCTCTGAACCACGTAATTAAAAGGGCCTTTAAAGGGCCTTGCTTCGCTCACTTCCGGTTGAGTACGCGACACATTAAGATTCAGATTTGCATAACAACTTTAACAAAACGATAGAAATTAGTTGTCTAACCTGGTCGATTTTATGTGACGATCTTAGCCAAACGTGCAGATGGTCTATAATCAATTTAACAAACATAACCAAGTGCTGACGTAGGGAAAATGGCACGGCCTAACCGCGGGTATGAAGTGGGTACCTGGACTGGCCAGGCTGCACGCGAATCGAGCTCAACCGATAACGAACTAGCTCAAGATGTTGGTGTAAACGCTGATTTTCTGTGTGCTCACATTATCCACAAACCCCGAAAGTATGTGGTTTTTAAGTGTTTAGTTTGCATGAAAGGGTCTTTAATTACCTGTCTTTGTCGCGCTGACTCCTCCCAACTGCTCCAGCGGTGCCTCCACTTTCGCGAGACTTGATCAAACCAAGTTACGGCGGGGGTGGGGGGTTGATTAAGGCTTGGCACAGAAAGTGGAATGTGCCAACTTGCGATATCAGGTACTGTATTGCAATACTGTGTGTGTGTCTGCTGCAGTGACCACCAGAATATATATATATATATATATATATATATATATATATATATATATATATATATATATATATATATCTATACAGTATGTGTGTATGTGTGTACATAAGAGTTTTTTTTCTTTCTTTTAGTACTGTACACCACGGGCTACTTCTGTAACATGTGAATTTCCCCGATGTGGGATCAATAAAGTTTTTATCTTATCATCTATCAAATCTAAACGGGGGAAAATGATCTTGAATATCTTTCCTGATAAAAAGTAGGTGATGTATTAGTTACAAAATGATGCCACATAATTTGATAGAAATTAAAATGATCAACCTATAGAGGGGGGAAATCAAAGACACCCGATCTCCTCCCAGATCTGGACCAGGGCATCACTGAGCTCCTGGACAGTCTGAGGATAAACCTGGCAGCGCCAGATGGACCTAAACATAATGTCCCAGAGGTGTTCTATTGGGTTTAGGTCAGGTGAACGTGGGGGCCAGTCAATCGTATCAATTCCTTCATCCTCCAGGAACTGCCTGCAGACTCTAGCCACATGAGGTCGGGCATTGTTGTGGACTAGGAGAAATCCAGGTCCCACTGCAGCAGCGTAGGTTCTGACAATGGGTCCACGGATTTCATCCCGATACCTAATAGCAGTAGGGGTGCATCCTTCCAGGGATATGCCTCCCCAGGCCATCACTGACCCACCACCAAACCGGTCATGCTGAATGATGTTGCAGGCAGCATAATGGTCTCCATGGCATCTCCAGACCCTTTCACGTCTGTCTCATGTGCTCAGGTTCAACCTGCTCTCATCGGTGAAGAGCACAGGGCACCAGTGGCGTAGTTGCCAATTCTGGTGGTCTATGGCAAATGCCAAGCTCTACGGTGCCGGGCAGTGAGCACAGGACCCACTACAAGACGTTGGGCCCTCAGGCCACCCTCATGGAGCCTGTTTCTGATTGTTTGGTCAGAAACATTCACACCAGTGGCCTGCTGGAGGTCATTTTGTAGGGCTCTGGCAGCGCTCATCCTGTTCCTCCTTGCACAAAGGAGCAGATACCGATTTAAGGACCTTCTACGGCCCTGTCCAGCTCTCCTGGAGTAACTACCTGTCTCCTAGAAACTCCTCCATGCTCTTGAGACTGTGCTGGGAGATACAGCAAACCTTCTTGCAATGGCACGTATTGATGTGCCATCCTGGAGGAGTTGGACTACTTGTGCAACCTCTGTAGCGTCCAGGTACCGCACCATACTATCAACACAGATGTTGATCCAAGCCAAATGAATAACTACAGCAGTAGAAAGTCAGTCACTAAAAAATCAGCCAAAAGAGATGAGGAGGGAAAAAAAGTATCAGTGGCCTCAACCTGGAAAGCCATTCATGTTTTGGGGTCCTTCTCATTGTTGCCCCTCTAATGCACATGTTGATTTCATTAACAACAAAGCAGCAGAAAAGGATTAACAACCCCCTCTGCTACTTAACTGACCAGATCAATATCCCAGAAGTTTGACTGATAAGTTGCGATACTCTGATTAAAAAGTGTTCCTCTAATTTTTTGAGCAGTGTATGTAATTATTATTATTTGGCTCAGCCAAAATGTGATCATGAAGTATTTTGATAAAATGGAATTTTTTTTTTATTTTTTTTTTAATGTATTTTGCAAATCCCTAAAGCTAAAAAAAATGCAGTTTGTCAATCACTGTTTGGGCACCAGCAGGCCTTTTTAAGGGCAAAGGTCAGTCAAAAGATGGTTGTAAGGCCTTCATTGAACCCAGATAATCTTACCTTTATCCATTTTTTTCCCAAATGCAAGTGGGCTGAAATGTATATATGTTTTTTCCAAATAGACATATATTTTTGATAGATATATTTATTAGCAGGAGGTGCTGAGCCCATGTTGAGAGCACCGGGCCCACTCAACCTTCTGAGGGTGCAACGTCGGCCAAAAGATTCAAAATTCCCTTTTTTCACTTTGCAAAGCTTCTGAAGTGCAAATCTTCCCAATCTATAGGATTAGGTCTTATAAGTTTAAAGAGCAGAGGAGATACACTTTTATCTGAAAGTTCATAGTGAAATTGGGGACATGTGCATGGTGTAGTTCGATACACTTCCAGTAGGGGGTTACACACAGATTTGTTGGGGGTGGTGGTGGGGGGGTACACACACTTACACTCAAAAAACGGAAATGTGTAATTTTTTGGGACTTCGCCCAAAATTCGACAGAAATGCTTGTTGGAGCTTGTAGAATACAAAAAGAATGAAAACTAAATCGGGACAGTGATTTTTGTCCCCAATTGCAAAGGTGACCAGAATCAACTGGTGTGTATTCTGAAAAATGTCCCAAATTTTGACATAAGTAAACACACACACAATAATACAGTATGTCAATGATGAGGTTTTAAGGGAATAGGCATCATCAAGCACAACAGCTTGTATTAGCATGGCGGAGAAGACGAGACCAGGTGAGCAGACAGGAACCAGAAACGCTGAGGCAGAAGTCGTAGTCAAGGACGGAAGGTGGCTGGGTTTACCGGGAGACAGGCGGTGCAGGCAGGTCAGGGACAAACAGGTTCGGCAACAGGAGGTCAGGCTGATAAGTGCTGGAAAGTCTTGCATGGAAATGCTGAAGAACAATCTGGCAAAGACTGAGAGTGCAGGGGAGGCTTATAAGCAGGGCTGATTGGGAAACGGCTGCAGCTGTACTTGCAGGTGAGTGGAGTTGAGCTGACGGGGTGGGAGTGGCTGGCAGGAAGAGTGGAGCAGAGGTGGCGAGAGCAGAAACTTACTGGGGCAGAGGGACAGGAGGGAACCGGGGGAATGGGGCTGTGACACATCTTCTGTATCTGAAATTAACAAAATGAATCCGAAATGGCTTTTGCAAAAGCCGGAAAGCATTTACAGATTTTGGTGAGTTTTGGAACTCCGTGCACACATAAGGCGCACCGTATTATAAGGCGCCCCGTCCATTTTGGAGTAAATTTAAGACTTTCAAGTGTGACTTATGGTCACGAAAATACGATAATTAGCCCGTCTTTAATAATCACTGGAACTACTACAGTACAGAATTACTGTACTATCCTGTACTCTCCTCCTCTCTCTCTACCCAGCCGGCCATCAGCAGGAGGGTCCCCCTACATGAGCCTGGTCCTGCTCAAGGTTTCTACCTGTTAAAGGGGAGTTTTTCCTTGCCACTGTTGCTTGTTTGGGGTTCTGGGATTCTGTAAAGCGCCTAGAAACTTTTATTTTAAAAGAGGCTAATTAAATAAAAATTGATTACAACCACACTTTCTGCCCTGGATGATACAGAGGAGCTGGGACCCTGCACCAACTTACCTGCCTTTGAGAATGCCAGGATGAGTGCTGATTTACCTGAACAAAGGTGAAGAGCCAGGTCTCTGCCTCGCCACTCCGTACCAGATGATCAAAACTCACCTAAGTTCAGACACGAATGAGTCGTAAGAGGCCGACACCGGAGCGCGATGCTCAAAAATCACATCGCCCACTGAGCAGCCCGGCCTGACAAGAGATTGACCATGAACCTGATCTTTGCTCTCTGAAGCATACAGGAGAGGTTGCAAATCAAAAACTGTAACAGAAAACTACGACAGCACCCTCGCTCACCGGAGTAAGAGCTTGGGCTTACGGGAGGTAGCGGAACCGAATAAAGATGGCATCTGTTGTGACGGGTGCAGTTTAGGACCCAAAAGCAGCACTCTGGAAAGCTGGACCGTAGTAATGACTTTTATTAACCCACGGGCAAACAGGAACTCAGGCAGACCAGGAAACACAGGAAATAGTCCGTTCTTCTGGGCCCGCACAAAGTCTATGAGTTGCAGGCTCGGGGAGTGGGACGAGCAGCAGCGAAGTCAGGGCCGGGCGGAGAAGTCTAAACCAGGTGAACCGACAGGAACCAGAGACGCTGAGGCAGAAGTCGTAGTCGGGCAGAACGCTGGTAGGTTGTCCGGGGAACAGGCAAGGCAGGCAGAACGAAGACAGGCAGGGTCGGTAACGGGTAATCCGGCAGAGAAACAACGCTGGAAAGTCTTGCATGAGAGCAGAAGAACAATCTGGCACTGAGTGAGTGTGAGGCTGGAGAATATATACACTGGTAGGTGAGCTGATTGATGAGTGAGGGCAGGTGTGTGATCAGTGACTGAGAGCAGGTGTGTGATCAGTGACTGAGAGCAGGTGTGTGATCAGTGACTGAGAGCAGGTGTGGTGATCAGAGGGTGTGGTGTGAGCAGGGCAGTGGAAAAGTACTGGGACAGGAGGGAACTGGAGAAAAGGGACTGTGACATCTGTGGAACCAAGCTATTGGTGGCCATACAGGCCAACAACACTGAGGGGTGAGCTAAGGGAACATGAGACCCTTGGAGTGTAGTGAAGAAGGGTAGAAGGCATAAGGCATCAGAGGGACGCCTCAGAGGCAAAATGTGTGGTTTCAATATTTACCTTTTGACCTAGTGAGTAGGCCTTGTGATTAGGGCAGCTGAGTGCTTAAAATGACATATATAAGGTAGAGAGCCAATATAATCTGTGTGTAACCCATACTTAGCCTACCATAAAGCATACTTAGAGAATCGATATAATCTATGTGTGACCTATACCAGATGCACGAGCCATCACTATTACTGATTGATTACCGGCAGTAAGTGCATGTCACTATTTGAACTCCGGTGGTAAATTACCATGTATATGTATCCCTGTTTGAAAACATGCTGAAGATAACAATGGGTTAATAGAAAAGTAGGAGGGTAGCCGAGGTGTGGTCTGTTTGAATAAAGAGATGTCTGTTTTAAAAAAAAAAAACCCTGTAGGGTACACCTGACCTCTGATAAGAATGTTAAATGGTACTTAAGGGTGGAAAACGGGTCAGGAAAACTAACCAAATGAAGGTGTCCGGGGCGGAGTAGCCCCAGACTCCGAATAGTATAAAAGAGGGGTGATTCTTGTCAGACTTCAGACTTAGCCCGGGCTACTTCTCATGCATGGTGAATTGTGGATCGACAATAAACCATTGTTTGGATCGTGAACCAGCTGACCCTGACTCATCATTCGACTTTGTTGCGGTATCCCCACACCTCAATTCATTGGCACTGGCATATTGACTTAATGAAAACATAAAGATTGAGTGTATTAGTGTAGGGGAAAATCCACGACAGTTTTGGCGAGCCAGCCAGGAGGCAGCGGCTGGACCTGACGGCTGCGGGTGCTGAGCGGAGGCTGGGAACCCCACGGGCCCACTTATCCACCCAATAACAGGTGAGATACCAAAATTCCTTTTTATTTTTGAAATTAATGGGAATCCGGCCTCCGTCGGACACCTGTGGTTCGAAGGTACCAGTAAAACTGTCTCCTAAGAACCTAGAACATAAAAATAAAAGAACACGAATTGTGTGTATGAGCAGTAATAGCTGGTAAGCGAGCCCAACATTGAATGTGTGATTGGAACATAGATGGATGTGATTGAAAAATGTGTATTTAATCTGTTAATGTGTTTGGATTGCCCTATCACTTACAGGTACAGGAACAATAGTGTACATGTTGGTGGTGCACGGGAAGAGCGAACAGGGAAAGTTCAATCAGATGGGCTGGAACGAAAGTTATCCAGGGAGAGAATAGAAAGACGGTGTAAGGAACAAGTAGGCTAAGTAAAAGGTTGTTTTGTAAAGAGTTGTGTTATTAAGGACAATCATACAGGGGTATGTATTGATCAAAGTTAAAAGTACCGCCTGAGGAGACGTCAACCACTGAGCCTTTTCGAGGAGTGGTCCTAGGCAGGGAAAGAGAAAACTGCAGGGAGCAGTGAAAGGTAAAACGTTTTTTAATGTGTTGAAATATTGTATTGTTGTTGTGTGAATAAGTAATGTGAGTGAAAGGATATAGATGTAGACATAGAGAATTGAACATAAAGGCATAAAGATAAATATAGTGAAGTGTAATAGTAAACATAAACTAATAAAGAAAAGTAGTAACGTTGAAGTGACTAACTAAAATCACCAGTCTTGTACAGATGAAAGTAAACTGAGTCTGTGTTGGTCAAGAGCTGGGGCGGAAGGAGGAAAAGAAAAAAAAGGGGATTAAAAGAAAGAATCTGTGAGGTCACCAAAAGGTCACTGTGAACTGCCATAAAACATGGGTTCCAACTCAAGCAAAAATACAAATGAAATAACGCCAGTAAAAGTAATTCTTGCCACGCATCCGGCGAACAAACGAAAAATCCACAAATGTATGAAAAATTGGCATAAGATTACATCAGGTAGAAATAAATGGCCTCTTGAAGGCAGTTTTGATCCGAGGAGATGTGATAAGGTGGAGGAGGAGCTAAGAAATAAAGATAAAAAGTATGAAGAAACTCACATGTGGAAAAGGCTGGGAAATGCTGAGCAGAGGGACATCCTGCAATACTTCAGGATGGAGGCCACGCGGGACCCGGGAGTACACAAAGGTACTGACAACAGGCCCCCACCTTACTCACCAGACAGGGCAGGACAGTTTGTAATAAGGGATGAGGAGAGAACAGGAGGAATGATTACAGGTAAAATAAGGGTGGTAATAAATGAGGATGAGGAAGGAGAGAGGGAACAGCCGAGTAGCAGCCAGAAGGATGCGTGCACCACGACGTCACAATCACACCTGAGTGAGGGAGCATTTAGAAAGCACACACATAAGAGTGAGGACAAGAATGGTAGGGAAAGGGAGGAGATGCAGGAAAAAGAAAATGAGAGAATGAAAAAAGAAAATGAGAGAATGAAAAAAGAAAATGAAAGAATAAAGGAAAGAAGAAGAACGGCTACAAGAGTTAATGAAAGATAGTGAAGCGGTGGGGACTAAAGTTTCACAGAAAAATCTGCCAGAAGTTTCACAGAAAAGTCTGCCAGACGTTTCACAGAAAAACCTGCCTGACGACCGGAAGGAGGAAGACAAGCCGGAGAGCGAGTTTTAAGAGGAGGATGACGACCAAGGAGAAAGCGACAGTAATGCGGACCAGCAGAGTGAAGACACCTCCGAGGGAAGCTGGTTGCTGCCATACCGAGAGAGGAGTGGAGATGTAGTGGTGTCCAGCACTAAGAGGTCAGAAAGAACCTATAACCTACAACTACAGATGGACAGAAGGGGAACAGAGAGTCGGATGAGGCTGCGACAGCGAAAGGAACGACCCCGAGACACTGAACCAGATGAAATATGCCAAGGGATGTGCCCACTGATAACCAAGGGAGCGGAGAACGACTATCGGTACGTACCATGGTCATTTATGGACATGATAACGCTTGCAGGAAAACTGACTCCCATGGCAGAAGGAGCTGACAGATGGATCGAAAAACTGGAGGAGATCACTGGAGGAATCAAGCTGGCAGCAGGCGACATCAAAGCATTGTTGATAAAGACGGCAGGACAAACAGCGACGGCGGAGATCTTCAGAGATGCTGGATACGGTGCGATGACAGAGTCACACCAGCATGATGGGGTATCTTTCGACCAACTACGCACACGAGTGTGGGAGATTCTGAGGGAAAAATACCCCTCACGGATGGATCCCTCCAAACTAGATAAGGAGACCCTAAAGGAAGAAGAAAGTCCCTCTCAGTTCCTGCACAACTATCAGAAGATGTGGAGGGCCGAGACTGGGAGTGAGTGGGACAGTACAGAAACAACGAAAGCGTTGTTCATGATGTATGTAAAGAATGCCATGCCCAAAGAGGTGCAGACCAAGTTGAACGGGGTGGTAGGATTGATGAAACTGACATGGCCCGTTTTCTCTGAACATATAATACACTATGTAAATGCTTACAGGGCTGAGAAACAGGCCTTTGAAAACCAGAACAAGATGATGGCGAATAAACTGACTCAACTGCAGATCGGGGAGCTGGCAAAACAAAAGAAGGAGCGCGAGCCCAAGTCCCAAGCAGCTGTGAGAGCAGCCAACCCAGAACCCGAGAAGGAACTAGAAATGGAGAGGGTAACGCAAGCACCTGTAGTCACACCTGTGATGTCTCTACCTCCCGCTCCCCAGGCGGCACCTGTTATGCCCCAGATTCTCCCTGCAGTGCCCCCTACTGGTCTACCTCAAGCCCAACCGATGCCACCAATCCATTTCTACCTCAATCAGGGAGGAAGCACCCAACAACCAACAGCTGATAGAGGAAGGGCGGCCCGCCCATGAGAGGAAGATGGAGGAGACCTCAGGGACCACAGCAAAATCAAGGGCCCCCACTAGGACCAGCGCCGTTGCAGTACCCGAACGTACTCCAGTGTTGGGGATGTGGACAAGCAGGACACATGCAACGACAGTGCCCAGTTAACCCATGGGCAGGATCCCAGAATCCTGGCCCAGGGTCCATCCAACCCGGAACCGTGCCAGCTGTACAGACCAATGGACCATGGATGGGTCCAGCGGCGTACTGGCAATAGGGGTGCCCAGAGGAGCCAGAAGGGAGGGGAATTATGCCTATACTAACACAGCGGCCAGACGCAGAACCTAAAATAAATGTGATTGTGTGCAATCGTAGATATCAATTCATGATAGACACAGGGGCCACATATTCCTGTATAGGTAAAGACAGAGCCAACCTTCCCCTCTCACACTCCAAAATTCGAACCATAGGCTTCTCTGGGAAAACTCAAGTGATACCAATGACTAAACCGGTTCCATTGCAAATAGGAAAGAGAACGATCCACGCATCTCTTCTATATTCAGCAGAGACGCCGACCAACCTTTTGGGAAGAGATGTACTGTGTCAACTACAGGCAGAAATTAAATGCACACCCGACGGCATCTACTTTGAAGTAGCAGGCGAACAGCCAAATGGAATACCTATGATGTCACTAACAAGTTCTACAGAGTCTCCACAGATGATACACCATACCGCAGAGGCTCAAGTCTTCTGGTTGAGATTGACAACATTGGATTCTTTCCTCTACTACGAATGGGAATCCTGGAGACCTTTGGTAATGAATCACTACGACACATCTAAAGTGCCGACACTGCAATTACATTGCACAATGTTGTATGATGAGAATCACACCCACGAGGAATACGAACAGAGTTGGGATGAGAAAGTAAATAACAAAATCACAGTTCTCCAGTATGAAGACATCGTAGTGGGACGACAAGGAGCAGCTGCCATAGTAAAATTGCAGAATGATGTGACCGATTGGTTCCAAGTCGCAGACTCAACGCCACACGTCACTCTGCTGATAACAGACGGATATGAGTCACAAGATCTGGGACCTATGGTAAAGGAGGCAAGGCAGATCAAGGACTGGATAAAAACAGACTACCAACCAATCAGCGTGTCTCCTGATGGACAATTCTTCAAGATCGCATTCAACCTTGCAGACGAGGCTGTAGCAGAAAAGGTTAGACTTCCAAGGGAAAGAGTTAGGCACATGCTAATAACAGAGGAACATGCCACACTGTTAGAACAGGTTCCATCACAAGTATGGTCTCAGCATAAAACTGATGTAGGTTTTGTTAAATCAGCTGAACCGCAGAAGTTTAGCGTAAAACCAGGAGTTAGATTACCCCATCAGAGACAGTACCCCCTTAGTCCAGATAAAATTGAAGGTATAAAATCTACCATAGCAGGGTTAGAAAATGCAGGAGTTCTGATAAAGACGCGTAGTGCATGCAATACCCCGATTTTTCCTATCAAGAAACCTAACAGTGATGAGTACAGGTTAGTGCATGATCTCAGGGCAATCAATGCTTTAGTGACTGAAGAAACTCCAATCGTGCCTGACCCTCACACGTTGTTCTCAAACATACCCCCGGGTACTAAGTGGTTCACAGTAATTGACCTATGCTCTGCATTCTTCAGTGTTCCTGTTCATCCGGAATCTCAATATCTGTTTGCGTTTACTTATATGAATCAACAGTACACGTACACTCGCCTGCCACAAGGGTTTGTGCACTCCCCCTCCATCTTTAACCGCATTCTTGCTAACGATCTTAACCATCTAGACATTCAATCAACTACTTTGATGTATGTGGATGACATTTTGATTTGTTCAGATTCCAAGGAACAGTGTGAGAAAGATGCCATTATTGTGCTGACCGCGCTAGCTGAGGGTGGCCACAAAGTAAGTAAGAAAAAGTTACAATTTTGTCAACAAACGGTGGAGTATTTAGGCAGACAGCTAAGTGGGGACAAGAGGCACATAGCCCCGTCCCAGTTGGAAGCCATAAGCAAAATACCAAAACCGCAAACGGTTGGTCACATGTTGTCCTTTTTAGGTATGGCCGGGTACAGTAGACCATGGATTTGTGACTATGCTCTCAAAACAGCCCCATTACGAGCCATGATCCGTGCAGCAGGACAAGGGTCACAATCAGCCCAGCTGCAGTGGACTGACGAAGCAGACGGAGCATTCCGTCTGCTAAAGAAAGACCTCCAGACTGCCCCGGCGTTGACCAATCCAGATTACAGTAAACCATTCCATTTGTACGTAGCAGAAAGACAAGGATATGCATGTGCAGTGTTGATGCAAGACAGCCCCACAGGTAAACAACCAATTTCGTATTATAGCACCAAATTGGATAGTGTGGAGGAGGGGCTGCCACCCTGCTATCAGGGATTGGCAGCAGCCGCCTTTGCTTACAAAAAGGCCTCAGTAATCACAATGGGCCATCAGGTGTTTTTATATACGTCTCATCAACTGCATGCAATGCTCACAAGTCCACGATTTGTGATTACTAAAGCACGTCGGACGGGGTATGAGATCCTGCTATCAGGACCCGACCTGACCATACAAAGATGTACAAATATCAATCCAGCTACAAGAATGGTGCTGCCCACAGAAGGGGTACCACACGATTGTCTTACAGAAACAGAAAATTTTATGAAAGTAAGGGATGACTTGTATAATCACCCCGTCCCATCTGACCTGACACTGTTCGTAGACGGATCATGTGTCAGGGGAGAAACGGGCACCAGGGCAGGGTATGGCATAGTACAGCTCAAGCCGGACGGCACGTATAGTAGAGTACAAACGGTTAGCCTAGACCAACCCTGTTCGGCCCAATTGGCTGAAATCAAAGCGTTGACAGCGGCTTGTGAATTTGCAGCCAATAAAAGAGCTACTATTTATACAGACAGTGCATATGGTTACGGTGTATGTCACATTAATGCAAGCATTTGGAAGCAGAGAGGTTTTGTGCGTGCAGATGGCACACCTGTAGTACATGGCCAAGCAGTAAATGAATTAATACGAGCCATGCAGCTTCCCACGGCATTGGCCATAGTTAAGTGTGCAGCACATCAAAACAGTAAATCACCAATTGCCATAGGGAATAACTTAGCGGACGAAGCAGCCAAAGAGGCAACAGGCCCATGTTGTTTGAAGAAGATTGTGCCCCCATTACCAGTTTGGCCTCATTGATTGAAGCACAGGACAAAGTTTCCGCAGCAGAAAAACGCCTTTGGGTCCAAGTATAATGTTCGGAAGATGTTCACTCAGCCATTGGCTCACATTCCACTACCGGACGGCCCTTTTCGACACCTGATTATGGATTATGTGGATATGATTGATCGTGTGGAAAGAAAAAGATATATGTTTGTTGTTGTTTGTAGGTTCAGCAGATGGATTGAGGCATGCCCCACCTCTAAAGCTGACCACAAGTCTGCAGCAAGGTTTCTGTGTAGAGAGGTGTTTCCTAGATTTGGGATGCCAGATACAATATCCTCTGATAATGGCCCACATTTTGTCTCTCAAGTTATACAGGAGATGTTCAAGCTCTTAAGAATCAAGCAAAAGTACGGGTGTGTGTACCATCCACAGTCTCAAGCTTCGGTCGAACGAGCCAATGGCGTTCTGAAAACCAAAATAGCTAAGATCATGGCTGACGGCAACGGAAAGTTAATGTGGGTGGACGCCCTGCCCATAGCCTTAATGGCTATGCGTTCTCAAACTAACCGACTAACCCATCTAACTCCTCACGAGATGCTCACAGGTCGACCCATGCCTCTTCCCCAGATCAGAGGTCCAGTGGAGGGTCCAGCTATAGCACAACTGGAGCGTGAACTGGGTGACTACTGAAGAGAATTGTCTTTATTTTATTAGCATGTGTTGTACCATATGTTTCTGTTTTCTGTTATAAGCACTTTAGAAGTTAGGAATAGTAGAATGTTTAATCAATGGAATAAAGATAAGCAGTCAGTTGACCCTTCCTTGACATGAATGTTGTTTAGACAGTTGGAGCCAGGAGGAGACAGTCAGAAGGAAAGTGGTAGACCCCCATCGTAAAACGTGACAGAATAGTTTACTGGTGTTGATAAGTTCCTCGGCAGGAATGACCTCTGACCTGGCTATCTGGGAAGATAATGGAGAAGAAGGACTGCACCAACACCAAATGAGGCGGGAAGAAGAAGATGAGGTCATCCAAGAAGAAGGACTGGATTGGAGTGAATTAGCATCAATAATTTACATATATTGTTCTATAAAAGACTGGGCCAAGGGATAGTTAGGCAGTCAGACTTCATGCCCTGACAATTGACTCTGTTGTTTGTAGGGTTATGAACTGGCCCAGAGCTCTGTAATATTTGTATCTTGAAATAATTTTATTGTAAATACATTTTGAAATTGGCATTTGTTTACTTGAAGTCTTCATTTAAAGAACACGCGGATTGGCAGTGACACACAAGAGGTATTGCAATCCAACAATTTGGTGACCCCGACGTGATGAAGACAGAAAAGACATCTGAGGCAAAGAATTCAACAACGGTCACTTCGGAGGACAACTGACGACAAAGGGATCCCTAATAAAAGGTAAGCAGACACCTGTTTAATCAAAAGTTCTGCACATTGGCAATTTCCAAAAATTTGTCGTCACTGTCAATTGAAGTGTCCTAGTTATAAATTCCAGATACAAATATTGCAAATATTGAAACGACTGTAGTAAGTACGGTTAGAGTCCGTAGATTTGAACGGTTAGAGTCCCTAAGTACGGTTAGAGTCCGTAAATTTGAACGGTTGGAGTCCGTAAAGTTGAACAGTTAGAGGCCGGAAGTACTGTTGAAAAAACAGGGAATAGACGGTTAGAGTAAACCGGAACTAGTACAGTGCTGTATTGCATATACAGTGCACTGTATATGAAAAAGATTTGGGTTTGGACTCGGAGCACAGTTGACGGGACGGACACTCCCGACGCCCGAGATTTGTATTTTTGTGTGGGTTGGAAAAGTGACAGAGTGAACGTGAATTAAAAGGCTCTTTGTCCTTGGGAATTAACCCCCAGAGTGGAACCGGATCAACGGAGTTTGGTCTAGAAGCTTGTTTCACTGAGGCATTGAGTTGACCGTTGGAGTCATTCACATTCAATCTCACTTGGGAGCATAGTTAAAGATGGAACTGGAATGTGGTAAAGCGTGTTGGGATCAAGGAGAATGTGCTCCCTATCCTCGGTCTGTGGAAGAACAGTGGAAGTGGACTCTTGATCAGGTGGTGAGTGGCATGAAAGAACAGGACAGGGAAAGAGAATTGGATGCAATAAAAAAGTTGTGGAAGGAAGCTCAGAAGCAGAAGATACTTCCCCCTCCAGAGGTGAAGGTTAATTTAGCTGAAGCATTGTGTAAGTGGGAGTCAGAAATTCACACTAGATTACAAGATCATTTGGATAATCCAAAATTAGGCTTGATAGCAGGAAAATCATGGAAAAAACAGGGTAAGGAGTTAGAAGATAAGCGCCGAAGGATACATGTTGTGGCTGTGACATGTGCAGTGGTGCACTATTGCAGAGCTAGGGGGGTTACACGAGTGCCCAATGTAGAGAAGCCTCCATCAGAAGATCCAAACCAGACACTGACACTTAACACCACTCTTTATCCATCATTACCTACTACCACTTCCCCACCCCCATATCAATTGCCAGTTTTGACTACTAATAGTGGTCAGTTAGATGTGGACAGAAATGAAGAAATGCAGGAGTTACGTGAGACAGTGTGGGACCTTCGGAGACAGGTTAGCAGGATCAAACAGAGACAGGAAGAGGTTGAGGATAGCTTGGGAAAATTTGAATTTAGAGAGAAAGGTCAAGTGGTTCGCCCTAAAATCTCCCAACAAACTATATTTAAGAAACAGGACAGTCAAAAATCTGCATTAAATGTCTTTAAAAGACTTAACAATCAAACAAAACAAGAGAAAAGAGCTGATCCCTCAGGAGGATTTGCCAGGGCTGAGCTCAGGGAGGAGAAGGCAAGACTGATTTATGGCAGTGATAAAGAGGAGAGTGAGAGTAAGACAGACACCCTCAAACTTCCAGCTACATTTATTGGAGAGTCGGATCTTCAGGAGCCCGTTGAAGCTCAGACAAAATTATATGAAAAAGACCCAGCTTCAAGTATGGAAAATTATGAATCAGAATCAGGGGAAGAGAGTGAGTGTGAGTACAGAGGTGTACCGTTGACAGGGGCCATAAATAATGAGGAGGTGGGTCAAACAGGAATACACACGCGGAGTAAGGGGCCCGTTTCAGGAATGCCGCAGCTACAGGCCCCTCTGATACAGAAAAGAGGAGGACAGGAACCAGTATATGTTCCGTTTGCTATCACAGACATTAATTGTTTGGTGGATAAGATGCCCCCACCTGCAGAGGGAGGCGGCAAGTGGATGTCTACCCTTTTCAGTTTAACACAGAGCATGCAGCTGGCGATGGGAGACTTTAGAGGAATTTTAGGGAGACAAGTATCTCTCTGGGATTTGGATAAGGTCGAGGTAGCAGCAGGTATTAAAGACAGACCTAACGCTGCACGTTTTGGCCCTTGTGCAACCAGGGTTGGTGAAGCTATGAGACAGATATTTCCAGTATCTCCAGGAGCAATGCAGAACTTAAGATTTAAGTGGGAGGAAAGTGAGTCAGCACATGGATTCCTTGCGAGGTGGAAAGAGGAATGGATGTGTGCCACAGGGTGCCATCCTGGCTCAGATAATCTACACACCACTTTGTTCCGTCAGGCAATAATTTTAGGACTTCCACAGTCAGTGAAAGAAGTCATGGAAGGAAATCCTGACCTTCCAGGCAGCACAGCGGAAGTCTGGGAGAGACATCTCTCTCACCACATCAACACATTTAAAGTTAAACAACAGGGAAAGAAAGAGGAGGTGATGACAGCGCAGGAACAGCTCCTAAAAATACAGTTAGATGAAGCACTGAAAAAGCTTAATGATAAACAAAAGGAAGAGAAACAGATGGTTCAGCAGTTTTCTCGGCAGGTGCAGCCAGATCAGTTATGTCCGCAACAGGATTTTGCTCTGATAAACCCGTATTGGGTCAGTCCAAGGGGAGGCATGTGTGGGAGACACGGCGGGCAAGGATACGGCTTGATAGGCGGGTACTTAGGCCGAGATCAGTGTCACGCCTGCAAAGGGTATGGTCATTGGCAAAGGGACTGTCCATATCACAACTACGCGGAGGTACCAGGCAGTGTTCCACCATCTCATGGAATTTATCACCGGAGCCGATCTCATCTGACACCGTCGAGCTTGTGGGGTTCTCAGGAAGCCCGGAGAGACGGCCGTTTTCTGGGCCATTAGTGACTCATTTTGCCGGACAGACTGTGTTGCACCCTTTTTTGATTTCACCACATTGCCATATCAACCTGTTGGGACGAGATCTCCTGGTGAGGACAGGAGCAGCTATTCTGTGTGGAGATAAAGGTATTTTGGTGCAATTTCCTAATGGAATGAAACTGAACTGCTGTATTTCACACCAAGGTGTGAAGGGACAAATGCTGATGAGTCCGACACCCTCGCCAGAACAGGGGGAGTGGGCGGACATTTATTGGGGAGAACTTGAGCCTGAGACCTCACCTGGTGTCGGTGTTGTGGCATTGTTTCAGAGCTGGAGGCCCTGGCTGTCGATGCTGAGTCCCTTTGCCCCGCCAGTTGATCCCTATCATGTCACCCTATTTTACGACCATGAGAATAATGAGGTGTATCAGGATGCGTTTAGAGAAAAGTTACAGGGAAATTTCTGGATGATTACATCACCGTGTTTGTGTGTTGGGCCTGAAGGTGTGGCTGCGCAGGTCGACTTTGCTGAACAGAATGAGTGGCATGAGAGACTGTAAAGGAAATGTTGTCATTTCTGGGTCTCGCGAGCTATAGTAGACATTTTATTCCTACATATTCAGAAAAGACTATGCCCCTACGTGCAATGGTAAATGAACAGGGAATGCGTGATTTGGCAGCTCGGTTAACATGGACAACTGAGGGAGAGAAAGCGTTCATTGCTCTTAAACAGGCACTCACCACAGCTGCACATTTGGCAGTTCCAGATTATAAGGATACTTTCTTTTTGGATGTTTCTGAAGGAGAACATACAGTAAATGGTGTTCTCTTTCAGAAAAAAGGGGGTGAAAGGAAAGTATTAATGTATGCAAGGATAATACAGTGTAAGGCATGTAGCAGGGGTAGCAAAACTTTTACAAAAACAGCACATTTAGTTACGCTCTGACAGTTCTTACAACACATAGTGTGGTATCACTGGTCAGCTCAGCAGCATTCACCTTGACCTCACTGACCAGGATGGACAAGATTTTAACGGCACCACACATAACATACACTCATGAAGGGATAAAATATGGCAGATGGTATAGGAGAGGGTGAACCACACAGATGTGAGAAGAAAGTGAAGAAAGATGAAAGAATCAGAGTAGACCTCAAGGCGGAGCTGTTAAAGGATCCAGATGAAATACTATTCACAGATAGCTGTTGTTTCAGAAACCCACAGGAGGGGCTGAAAGCTGCCTAGGCAATAGTTAGAAAATGGAAGTGGAAACAGGAAAGATAACAGGTAAAGAGTCAGCACGACTTGCAGAATTGAGGGCAGTTATTAGAGCATTAGAAATATCAAAGGGAAAGAGAGTGACCATCAATACAGATTCAGCGTATGTAGTGGGAGCGATTCACTTAACACAGCATCAGGCTTTCTTATAAAAAATGAGGCAGATATGAGGCAATTGGCACAGGCACTCATGGAACCAGCGGAGGTCACAGTCGTAAAATGCAAAGGTCACAGCAAAGAGAACTCTCTGGAGGGAAAAGGTAATGAGGCGGCCGATCAGGCAGCAAAGAAGGCTGCAGGTTATAAACTAAGTTACAATTTGTTGATGGCAGAGAAAACAGTTCATGAAATCCTTCCAAGATACGACAGGGAAAGACTTGGTTGTGATCAAGAAGAAGCTTCTCCACAGGAAACAGTTTGGAAGGAAAAGGGGGGCAATGAAAGTTGAAGGAATTTGGCGGGGCCCAGACGGCAGACCTGTTCTCCCGCCTGGTCTGGTAGAGGCCGTTCTGGAAGAGGCCCACGGCCTGACACACTGCGGGAAACCACGAATGATGCAGAGAATGTTCAATATGCACACGATTTAATGTAAAATCAACAATTCGACCACATGAGGGCAAGTTTCCATGGCAGGGCAAGGAAAATTATAGATTTCACCGATATGATAGACCGAGTCAATGGGTTCCGATACCTCTTGGTGGCAGTGGATGCATACACTGGCTGCCCAGAGGCGGTTCCCGTAAAAGCAGAAGATGCAAAAAGTGTTATTAAATTTTTGATTAATCCGACACATGGTTTCCCCAAACAAATTAGGTCTGATAATAGAACTCATTTTAAGAATAAAGATTTACAAGAAGTAGAGAAGGCGTTAGGCGAAGGTAGAAAGAATGAATCAAACACTGAAGAGCAAAATTGGCAAGATATGTGCTCACAGTGGAATGAAATGGACACAGGCGCTTCCAATTGCCTTGATGTCAGTAAGAAGCTCTGTTAAGCTCCCGAACAGGATTCACCCCCTTTGAGCTCGAGTGGGGTGTTCTCTTTCCGGGACCAGGAGCAGAAAATCCATAGGCCAGCCCAGCACTTGTATGAAATATAAATCTTATTTTGTTCAACTAAAAACAACTCTCTCAGTTTTCTCCCAACAGGCAACCTCTGTAACAACAGTCAGTGAGGATCCAGGAATTCCACACACAGCTGAGTGGGTTCTTCTGAGAGTCATCAAGTGAAAGTGGTCAGAGCACAGGTGGACTGGTCCCTTTGAAGTTGTAGAGTGAACATCACATGTTAACCCTAACACCCTAACATACTAACACCTTAACACATTAACCCTAACTCTGGTATCACTGGTAACAATGTATCCCAGCAGATAATCCACAGAGAACGCTTGGACAGATCCAGGAACATCCAAAGAGGATGGCACCATGATTAAACTTCTATTATTCTTGATTACAGCAAAGGGAGCGGTCAATGAATTGTTATATTGGCCTAGCGTAGGCTAGGCCAAAAGGGGGATTGAAGAGAATTGTCTTTATTTTATTAGCATGTGTTGTACCATATGTTTCCGTTTTCTGTTATAAGCACTTTAGAAGTTAGGAATAGTAGAATGTTTAATCAATGGAATAAAGATAAGCAGTCAGTTGACCCTTCCTTGACATGAATGTTGTTTAGACAGTTGGAGCCAGGAGGAGACAGTCAGAAGGAAAGTGGTAGACCCCCATCGTAAAACGTGACAGAATAGTTTACTGGTGTTGATAAGTTCCTCGGCAGGAATGACCTCTGACCTGGCTATCTGGGAAGATAATGGAGAAGAAGGACTGCACCAACACCAAATGAGGCGGGAAGAAGAAGATGAGGTCATCCAAGAAGAAGGACTGGATTGGAGTGAATTAGCATCAATAATTTACATATATTGTTCTATAAAAGACTGGGCCAAGGGATAGTTAGGCAGTCAGACTTCATGCCCTGACAATTGACTCTGTTGTTTGTAGGGTTATGAACTGGCCCAGAGCTCTGTAATATTTGTATCTTGAAATAATTTTATTGTAAATACATTTTGAAATTGGCATTTGTTTACTTGAAGTCTTCATTTAAAGAACACGCGGATTGGCAGTGACACACAAGAGGTATTGCAATCCAACACTACCTACGTGCATTAACTCAAATCCACAGACTTTTGTTTCAACAGGTGAAAGAAGCCCACAGCACGGACGAGACACGCATCCCTGTTGACGTCCGTGACGTTCAAGTGGGGGACCTCGTGTTCATACGAGTGTTTAGACGCCAGTGGAACGAACCGCGTAGGGAAGGACCTTTTAAAGTTGTACTTACCACCCCCACTGCCCTAAAAGTTGAAGGTAAGCCCTTCTGGTTCCATAAGAACCATTGCACCCTTCACAGACCTCCCGACCCCCCTGGACACTTTCCAGGTCCATCGGAGTCTGAGCATGCTGACAGGGAGACGTATAGTCACCCTCTGGCCGACAGTCCACCGCACTCCTCCACAAGCTCCTCCACCACCTCTTCCTCGCGCTCCCCGAGCACTCACTCCCGCTCCCCACATGGGGAACGCAGGTCCGCCAGGGTGGCGGCCCGACGGCTCCGCCAGTCACATTCCTCTGATTCAGAGCGTGTTGCTACTCCCACTGCCAGTCCTGCGCCTGCTGTATCACCGCTTCCGGACCGCCCACCCACGCCTGGGAAAGACATTCGCCTACATCCTTCTGATGGCAGTGATTCTGAAGATTCTGCCATGGATTCGTCAGCTCCGTCCCCCTCGCTGCCGGGGCCGAATTGGCTTGCTGATTAGTTGCATGATAATGATGTTAACCCTTAACGGCTTAACAACGGGGGAACTCTTGAGAACAACTAACTCAAACGCACACCACACACGAGCACTAGACACGTGTGCCTTGGCTATGATCACACTAGCAACTCACAAAGGAATAGTGGATAGAAACAATGGAGAAATCAAACAGATAATGCATGTCAAAGCAGATACTTATGATTTTGTACTAACGGAAATGTTGGGAACCGAGTCAATAGGTAAGCATTGGCTGGGATATCCCCAAAGCATGGACTGCCGTGGGGAAGGGACGGTGATCATACAGGTGAGATGCACACAGTCAGGATGTCAGAATGAGCAAACAGGAAAAAGGCTGACAGTAAAGGAAGCTGAAAGTAAAGTAAAATTGCTAAATTCAAGACGGAAAAGGGACTTAGATAAGTTAAAAACGTCACATTGGGACACAAACATGTTCCAACAGTGGATAATGTACTCGGCGAAATCAATGTTTGAAGCTAGCCAACGGAAGAAACAAGATTGTATTGCTTGCTATAATGCTAAAAAACTGCCACAAATCCAGGGGATACCAGGAGGTGAGCTAGGTGAATGCCCGGACATCACTAAGTGTTTTGCCCTCTGTGCAATGCACAATGGCAGGAGGCTTACCGCCATGGGATAATGATAGAAAAATCTGCCCCACATTTCTGTCAGACGACGATTATGATGTAGTAAAAGCACTACACCCAGTGGTGCACAAAACGGCTAACAACATCTTCCCTTTCTGTATAGCTCGAGGGCAGGAGGTGGAAGAGGTTGTCCATAGAGGGTCTCCAAAATTGTCGGATGCGGGAGGACTGGTGAGATGCAGCAGAATCGAGTGGTACCCGGAGCTAACCTACGGGAACACCACAGCAACCATCAAACTATGTGAGACCGGCCCAAAGGCCCAAATGCAATGTAAACAGATAGTACCAAACGGGGGAGCAATAATCTACGAACAAACTTCATCCCACATAGCTCAATACAGTTTGTTAGACTTAACGGGTGGCACAAGGCCATTGGGAGATGTCTTCTGGACTTGTGAAGGTAATGACACCCTGATGCTAACTTTACCTCCAAATTGGGAAGGGATATGCGCCCCATTAATGTTAACGGGACAGTTGTCATTGATTACGCAAAGGGCGCAACCAAATCAGGCACCTCCTAGAAAAAAGAGAGACACCCAGGACACCTTTGAAAATTGGGACTGGGACTGGAAAGCAACAAATGAAATTTATATCACATGGGATCAGGTCCCATTTGGTGTACCAGAAAATCAGGTAGCCATAGGCTCCACATGGATAAAAGCCGGACGAGGAGCAGGTTCGATTCCAATTTATGGTTCAATTGCAAATGCTCAGTATATAGCTCGAAATAGTCGTTGGATAAATTATTTGTGGTACAATCAGCAAAGGTTCATGAATTATACTGTAAAAGGAATGTCATTAGTACGGGACCAATTGCACGCCACGTCAATGATGGCTTTGCAAAATAGATTTGTGATAGAATCACGCATGGCAGGAGATCAAGGCATATGTGATGAAATTGGGGAGGACTGTTGCACTCTAATACCAATGCACACAGGTGTCAACGGCAGTTTGACAGGAGTTCTGAACGAAATGAGAAGGATGCGCGACGAGCATACAAAAAATTCCAACTGGAACACTCAAGTTAAGAGCTTTTGGGATTACAGGCCTCAGGCTTCAAAGGGTCAGGACGACAAAGCCCTTTGTCAGAGTCTGTCCCTCCACTATGCCCGCTTTGACACCTCGTCAGCCATGCCCAACACCTCCCCTCCCCCCAGTGCCACTGCCCCCATGGACCTTACTCCATCAAAGGCAGTCCCCTCCTCCTCCCCCCCTCCACTCACCATCAGTCCCCCCCCCCATCACTTACCACCAGTTCCCCCCTCCTCCCCCCCTTCATTCACCATCAGTGAATAGGATGTGCGCAGGCAGTTCGCCAGGCTGAACCTGCGCAAGGCCCCTGGCCCGGACGGCGTGTCTCCCTCCACCCTGAGGCACTGCGCAGAGGAGCTGACTCCTGTCTTCACAGACATCTTCAACTCCTCCCTGGAGTCGTGCCAGGTGCCAGCCTGCCTCAAAACCTCAACCATCGTCCCTGTCCCCAAGAAGCCACGGATCACTGGGCTTAACGACTACAGACCTGTGGCGCTCACCTCTGTAGTCATGAAGTCCTTAGAGCGCCTGATCCTGCCACACCTCAAGTCCATCACCACCCCCCTCCTGGATCCACTGCAGTTCGCCTACAGAGCCAACAGATCTGTGGACGACGCGGTCAACCTGGCCCTTCACTCCACCCTGCAGCATCTGGACTCCCCGGGAACCTACGCGAGGATCCTGTTCGTGGACTTCAGCTCTGCGTTCAACACCATCCGCCCCGCTCTGCTACAGGACAAGCTGTCCCAGCTTAGTGTGCCTGACTCCCTCTGCAGGTGGATCACTCACTTCCTGACGGATCGGAGGCAGTATGTGCGGCTGGGGAAGACTGTCTCCGACTCCGTCACCATCAGCACCGGATCACCCCAGGGCTGTGTACTTTCCCCCCTCCTCTTCTCCCTGTACACAAACTGCTGCACCTCAAGCCACCAGTCTGTCAAACTGATCAAGTTTGCGGATGACACCACCCTCATCGGTCTCATCTCCAATGGCGATGAGACTGCCTACAGGAGGGAGGTGGCTCGACTGGTGTCCTGGTGCGGACACAACAACCTGCAGCTGAACGCTCATAAGACAGTGGAGATGATTGTGGACTTCAGGAAAGTTACAGCCCCTTTGCCCCCCCTTGCCCTTATGGACTCCCCCGTCACCATCACGGACTCCTTCCGCTTCCTGGGCACCACCATCACCCGGGACCTTAAGTGGGAGCCAACCATCAGCTCCCTCATCAAGAAGGCCCAGCAAAGGATGTTCTTCCTACGGAAGCTGAGGAAGCTCAATCTGCCTCCCAGGATGTTGGCGCAGTTTTATACGGCCATCATCAAGTCCATCCTCACCTCCTCCATCACCGTGTGGTTTGCTGGTGCCACCGTCAGGGACAGACTGAGGCTGCAGCGCGTCGTGCGCGCTGCCGAGAAGGTGATCGGCTGCAGGCTCCCATCCATCCAGGACCTGTATATCTCCAGGACCCGGAGGTGTGCAGGTCGGATCACGGCCGACCCTTCCCACCCTGGTCATGGACTGTTTTCCCCCCTCCCCTCAGGCAGGAGACTACGGTCCATTCGGACCAGAACCTCCCGCTACACTAACAGCTTCTTCCCCTCTGCCATCAGGCTGCTGAACACCAAGTGACTTATCACTTAAGCACCATGTACAGCAGCCAGCCGGACTCATAAACAATACACTACTCCTCATGGACCTGCACTATTTCTCACCACTCACTATTTATGTAATACTGTATATAAGTCTTATTTTATTTTATTTATCTTATTCTAGTGTGGTGTTGATGTCTAATGTTATGTTGAATGTCGCAGCGGCACACCACGACAAATTCCTAGTTTGTGTAATACTGTGTATTACATGTACAATGGCAATAAACCTTCTTCTGATTCTGATTCTGATTCTGGGGATGGGAAAGTTGGGATGGCTAAAGTATCTAAGAATGGCTGGGATAGCATTGGGAGGAATAGTGATGGTGGTACTGTTGGTGGTCTGCTGCATCATCCCATTACTCCGTATACTAATATCACGCATTTTGATTAGTATAACTGGACAGTTTCCGGTAGTACAAGTGCAAATTGATCCAGAGTCAGAGTATGTTGAAATTGAACCAGAGTCAGAGTATGTTGAAATTGAACCAGAGCCAGAGTATGTTGAGATTAAACCAGAGTCGGAATATGTTAATTTCACAAGCACTCAGGAACAATAGGGAAAGAAATGAAATGATCGCCGCCCACTCCCCACAAGGTATGTAACACTAGTAGCGTAAATATGATAGGAAAAGACTAATACTAATCAAATAGGTAGTTATAATCAGTAGAAACTCATGTAGAGAGATTGAAATAAGTTGTTGTTATGAGGAAACTTAATGCCATGTCTTCATCACTTTTGAAAATGGCGGAGGCTTTCTATACTGGACCCCAACTGACCTTGGACGATTGGCAACCTCACAGCACTGATACTAGAGACGAACACACATACACACCCCTAGGAACACGACATGTAGAGGCAAACACACATACTCCCAACAGGTACCCAAGATGGAGCGAGGGAGTCCCTGACCCGCTGATGGAGGGATCGGATGGACACCAGACGGGAGAGCCAGCAAGTCTCCTGCCAGGTCTACCTGCGAGCCAAGGAGGGTTGGTGCCCCCCGGATTCCAGTACAGCCCAGAGAGCCCAGAGAACCCAGCGGACCGGGGCCAGCTCGTGATCCATGATGATCAACCAACGGCAGTGGTTCCTCCTATGGCCAGACCATCAGCACCCAGACGACTACCTCCCCTGATCGTCGTCGGCAACGAGGACCGAGTCCGTCTCTCCAGTTTCCTGTGTCGCCCTCTTGAGCAATACGAGCCAGAGGACCTCCGCGCTGAGATCGGTGGAATGCCTACCAGAGTATATACCGCCATGAAAATAGGCTTGACCCAAGCAGCCCGACAACAGGTTCAACGTGTTCGGAAACAGGCGTACCAGCAGACCCGAGAACGAAGCCTGAGGAACCTGCAGAATGAACGTAACACGCTGACTAAGCAATTGGATACAGCAAGACGGACAGCTATCGACCTGCACAACAGGTTGAAGCAACTGCAAGAAACGTATGATCGAGCAAAGGATACCATATCACACCTGCGTCAAGCCCAAACAGTCCTCATGCGATTTTGTGAGGCCAGATTGCCACGGGGCAACAATGCCTTACCTGGACTAAATAGTCACCCACGAAGGGGGGAGGAAAGAAGTTCCCTGCGAACACTACCTAGCCACCGTCCACACACCCCCGAATACCGTCCAAGCTCTCCCAGCTACCAACCCAGAAGCCGGCGTGAGGAGAACTGATTGTGACAAATGTTATTAATTTCTGATGGAATAACACGGTGATGACCTATGCTAATGTTCATGGCTAACGATTAATGGTTCTGGAAAAATTATATAGTATGAGTGAGAGTGTGTTATTTATGATAAGGCGATTTTAACGGGTAGATACGAATGAGTATTAGGAAAAGGGAACATAAGCTCCAAGGTTATGAGGGTTTCGCTTGAGAGGTGTCTACCTGTATCGGCCTGCCTGTTTAGCGGATGGGCAGCGTGCTGGGTACAAACAAACGCGAGCAAAATCCCAATAAAAAAAGAGTCTCAAGAGGAGAATTCCTCATAAGTGTACCGGGAGATACTCCCAGAACAAACTAAGGGTAACTGGCTGTGTAAACAGAACAGACTAGAGTTTGTTAAATGTAAGGTTATAATCAAATATACTCAATGTGTGCCTTAGATAGAAATATATATATACTGTGTGATGTAACGCTACCTTTGCCACCTGGTTGGGGTTTTACCTCTCACTGCCAAATGAGAGGAGGTTTCCCTGATCATGTCTGCAGAGTGTGGCTAGGGGCCCGTCAGTAACGATCACTGAGGCATCAGTGCGGGACTGTTCCTGGATGATCTCTGGGTGGGGGCATCTGGCTGCCTTTGCAGTTGGACTCCTGTCCTGGGGTGATCCTTACTGAAGGGTAGAAAAAGTGTACCAGGATACTGGGTATAATGGTGTATGCCATTCCTGATGGCTGTAAGACGACATGCCTAAGAAAGATTATTGGTTACGTGGTCCTTGTCAGGACCATAGGGGGGAAATGTAGTGAAGAAGGGTAGAAGGCATAAGGCATCAGAGGGACGCCTCAGAGGCAAAATGTGTGGTTTCAATATTTACCTTTTGACCTAGTGAGTAGGCCTTGTGATTAGGGCAGCTGAGTGCTTAAAATTACATATATAAGGTAGAGAGCCAATATAACCTGTGTGTAACCCATACTTAGCCTACCATAAAGCATACTTAGAGAATCGATATAATCTATGTGTGACCTATACCAGATGCACGAGCCATCACTATTACTGATTGATTACCGGCAGTAAGTGCATGTCACTATTTGAACTCCGGTGGTAAATTACCATGTATATGTATCCCTGTTTGAAAACATGCTGAAGATAACAATGGGTTAATAGAAAAGTAGGAGGGTAGCCGAGGTGTGGTCTGTTTGAATAAAGAGATGTCTGTTTTAAAAAAAAACCCTGTAGGGTACACCTGACCTCTGATAAGAATGTTAAATGGTACTTAAGGGTGGAAAACGGGTCAGGAAAACTAACCAAATGAAGGAGTCCGGGGCGGAGTAGCCCCAGACTCCGAATAGTATAAAAGAGGGGTGATTCTTGTCAGACTTCAGACTTAGCCCGGGCTACTTCTCATGCATGGTGAATTGTGGATCGACAATAAACCATTGTTTGGATCGTGAACCAGCTGACCCTGACTCATCATTCGACTTTGTTGCGGTATCCCCACACCTCAATTCATTGGCACTGGCATAGGTATATTGACTTAATGAAAACATAAAGATTGAGTGTATTAGTGTAGGGGAAAATCCACGACAGGAGTAACCCAGCAACATTGGCAGAGGGCTCCTAAAGGGAGCTAAATATTTCGGATTAAACGTTGTCGTGCTGCCCAATTGCATCTAGGGAAACCAGTTCATGATGAAGGGATTCGCTGTCTGAAGAGTCCATTGTGGTCAGATTGTTTTTGATACGATTGAATGAAACAAGGGCAGGACCCCAGTGAACGGTTTATTAACAAAGTGCAGGTGAAAGTCTATTTACAATGTGCAGGTGAAAAGCAGTCAGTTGACCCTTCTTTGACATGAATACTGCTTAGACAGTTGGAGCCAGGCAGACAGGAAATGGTAGATGTTAGGTTCAAACGACCTGAAACACGAGAAACACAAATGAGGCAAAGACAACAGTTTTGAATTTTACTTGCAAGGAGAACGGAGAGATGTGCTCAGTTACAGATCTCCAACACGTCCTGACGCACACCTCCCACCATCCTTGTTTTATTGAGATTAGGAGGTCCCTAGTTACAGAAGTCAAATGTGTCTAAGGGAGGGGGAAAACACAAGATAGCAGGTCTCAAACAGAGCAAGAGACTGTAAATCATAATGGTGAGATTATACGTAGGCCTTCACTGATTTGATTAGCTTAGCTCACAAACAGCACATTCTTCTATATCGGACAGATATCAGAGATTGACAGAGAATCGTGTGTGGAACCCAACTCTGAATGATGTATTTCAACAGAGGGGGAGTGGAGACCTTGAGGAGAGAAAAGACACAAAGTTAATACAAGTTAGCGAAACAAAGTCGTAGAGTCAATAAACACTCTGTTACCAATAGCAGAGATTAAAATTAACCAGTACCGAAGGGCTGGCGTTGACTGCTTGAAAGGATTCCTAATCAGGACAATTAGCCACAGGTGAGACATAGCCAGCGCAAGACAGGAAAACAGTTCAACCACGCCACCTGCAGGAAACAAGGAGAAATTACAGAACAAACACCCAAAATCCAGACAAAGAGTGGGTTACAAACGTGGGTTGTGGGAATTGTTTCTAATCTTTGCAGTGATGGAGAGTTGGAGATGTTGGGATTTATTGACAGGGTAGTAGTTGGAAGTCGTCGCATCATATATTCAGGCAGGATCAGAGATTGTTGTCTTTATCTTCTTGTTACACTGTTATATAGGTTGTTTTGTCTTGTCATTCGAGAAAACAATTTGAAAAGGATGCCTTTCAACATGTTTTAATTAAGAAAAAGACATTTTTTAGTTTTAAAATCTTCCTCAGTCATATGTGTGTGTGTGTGTGTGTATCAATCAATCAATTTTTATTTATATAGCATCTCTTACAATCAAAATTGTTTCCAGGCGCTTTACAGAATCCCAGGGCCTTACCCCATACAAGCAACAGTGGCAAGGAAAAACTCCCCTTTAACAGGAAGAAACCTTGAGCAGGACCAGGCTCATGTAGGGGGACCCTCCTGCTGATGGCCGGCTGGGTAGAGAGAGAGGAGAAGGGGGGGAGGACAGGTAGAGGATAGAATAGTGTTGGATTGCAATACCTCTCGTGTGTCACTGCCAATCCGCGTGTTCTTTAAATGAAGACTTCAAGTAAACAAATGCCAATTTCAAAATGTATTTACAATAGAATGAATTCAAGATACAAATATTACAGAACCCTGGGCCAGTTCATAACCCTACAAACAACAAAGTCAATTGTCAGGGCATGAAGTCTGACAACCTAACTATCCCTTGACCCAGTCTTTTATAGAAAGACATATGTAAATTATTGATGCTAATTCAGTCCAATCCAGTCCTTCTTCTTGGGTGACCTCATCTTCTTCTTCCAGCCTCCTTTGGTGTTGGTGCAGTCCTTCTTCTCCATTCTCTTCCCAGATGGCCAGGTCAGAGTTCATTCCTGCTGAGGAACTTATCAATCACCAGTAAACTCTGCTGTCACGTTTTACGATGGGGGTCTACTGTTAGATCCATTATGTTAAAGTTATCTCTTATTTGCTTTTGCCTTGTTATATTCTTTATTCTTGTTATATTGTTTCACATTACTTAATGTTTCCTGTTATTTGCTAATGCTTAATGTGCATGATGCTTGATATGTCAACTTGAACTTCTCTGATCAAGGGCGACAGAAATGCGGCGGCTGTTGGAGAAGTGGCATTGACTGGAGACCGAACTGCAAGGCATGACCCAGAAGCTGTTCTTTTAATCTGTCCGATATAGAAGAATGTGCTGTTTGTGAGCTAAGCTAATCAAATCAGTGAAGGCCTACGTATAATCTCACCATTATGATTTACAGTCTCTTGCTCTGTTTGAGACCTGCTATCTTGTGTTTTCCCCCTCCCTTAGACACATTTGACTTCTGTAACTAGGGACCTCCTAATCTCAATAAAACAAGGATGGTGGGAGGTGTGCGTCAGGACGTGTTGGAGATCTGTAACTGAGCACATCTCTCCGTTCTCCTTGCAAGTAAAATTCAAAACTGTTGTCTTTGCCTCATTTGTGTTTCTCGTGTTTCAGGTCGTTTGAACCTAACATCTACCATTTCCTGTCTGCCTGGCTCCAACTGTCTAAGCAGTATTCATGTCAAAGAAGGGTCAACTGACTGCTTATCTTTATTCCACTTACTAAACATTCTACCATTCCTAACTTCTAAAGTGCTTATAACAGAAAACGGAAACATATGGTACAACACATGCTAATAAAATAAAGACAATTCTCTTCAATCCCCCTTTTGGCCTAGCCTACGCTAGGCCAATATAACAATTAATTGACCGCTCCCTTTGCTGTAATCAAGAATAGTAGAAGTTTAATCATGGTGCCATCCTCTTTGGATGTTCCTGGATCTGTCCAAGCGTTCTCTGAGGATTACCTGCTGGGGTACATTGATTCCAGTCATACCAGAGTTAGGGTTAATGTGTTAGGGTGTTTCATATTTGCTGGGCTGGCCTATGGATTTTCTGCTCCTGGTCCCAGAAAGAGAACACCCCACTCGAGCTCAAAGGGGGTGAATCCTGTTCGGGAGCTTAACAGAGCTTCTTACTGACATCAAGGCAATTGGAAGTGCCTGTGTCCATTTCATTCCACTGTGAGCACATATCTTGCCAATTTTGCTCTTCAGTGTTTGATTAATTCTTTCTACCTTCGCCTAACGCCTTCTCTACTTCTTGTAAATCTTTATTCTTAAAATGAGTTCTATTATCAGACCTAATTTGTTTGGGGAAACCATGTGTCGGATTAATCAAAAATGTAATAACACTTTTTGCATCTTCTGCTTTTACGGGAACCGCCTCTGGGCAGACAGTGAGCGCATTGGTGAGTGAGTATTGCGTCACTTCCTGTCTCTTCTATCGTTCGTTGGTTGCATTGTGCACGGGGTGCCGTATTCACTTAATATTGAACACTTGGTGTGTTGTATTCACTTAATATTGAACACTTGGTGTGTTGTATTCACTTTACTTAAAATTTTGAACACTTGAGACATTCTAGTCACCTGATATCAACAGTAAGAAACAACCCATATTAAACAAATACAGGGCTTCGCCGATCACTAGCATTAGCATGGCCTCACCGTCTGTTTCACCCGGTGTCTTTGTCTGTTCAGAGTGTGAAATGTTTAGTTACTCCTCTGCCTCCCTTAGTGAAGGGAATAGGTGCAAGAAGTGTAGTTTATTTATGGCTATGGAGGCGAGACTTAGCGAGCTTGAGACGCGGTTCCGCAGCTTGGAGTTAGCTGGAGTTGCGTCATGTAGCCAGGGTAAGCTAGCTGCTGCGGAGCCGCCTAGCGTAGCTACAGCTAGCGGTCCCCCGGCAGCAGCCGAGCAGCCGGCTAGCCAGGGCGGCTGGGTGACGGTTCGTAGGAAGCGTAGCCCAAAACAAAGGCCCACGGTGCACCACCAACCGCTTCCCGTGGCTAACCGCTTTTCCCCACTCGGCGACACACCCGCCGAGAAACCGACCCTGGTAATTGGCGACTCTGTTTTGCGCTACGTGAAGCCGACTCCAGCGACCATAGTTAGGTGCATTCCGGGGGCCAGAGCGGGCGACATAGAAGCAAATTTATGGCTGCTGGCGAGACGTAATCGTAAATTTGGTAAAGTTATTATTCACATCGGAGCCAACGACACCCGGCTTCGTCAGTCGGAGGTCACTAAAATTAACTTGGAGTCGGTGTGTAACTACGCAAAAACGATGTCGGACTCCGTAGCATTCTCTGGTCCCCTCCCCAATCTGGCCAGCGATGAGATGTTTAGCCGCATGTCATCGCTTCGTCGCTGGCTGTCACGGTGGTGCCCCGATAACCAGGTGGCCTTTATAGACAATTGGAGCCCCTTCTGGGGAAAACCTGGTCTGATTAGGAGAGACGGTGTCCATCCCACTCGAGATGGCGCTTCTCTCATTTCTAGTAATCTGGCTAATTTTATTAGACCCAAAGTGACCTGACAATCCAGGGTCCAGACCAGGATGCAGAGCTGTAGTCTTACACACCTCTCTGCTGCTTCCTTAGAACCCTCATCCACCAACAATAACATATTTAACACTATAGAGGTAGTCTCTGTTCCACGGTTAAAAGTTCACCAAGCACAGAGCAGGGGAGCGGTCAATCACCAAAATCTTATTAAAATTAATACTGAAGCACAAGTTGGAGAAACTAATATCACAATTAAGTGTGGACTGTTAAATATTAGATCTCTTTTGTGTAAATCCCTGTTAGTGCACGACCTGATAGCGGATCATCACATTGATTTATTTTGTCTTACTGAGACCTGGCTTCAGGAGGAGGAGTATGTGAGCTTAAATGAATCTACTCCTCCTACCCATCTTAATTATCATATTCCACGGGTTACTGGTCGAGGAGGGGGAGTGGCAGCAATCTATCACTCCAAGTTATTAATTAATCCCAGAACAAAACATAGCTTCAGTTCATTTGAAAGCCTGACTCTTGGCATCACTCATCTGAACTGGAGGACAGAAAGGCCACTTCTGTTTGCAGTTGTATATCGGCCCCCTGCTGGGCCACATTCAGAGTTCCTGTCTGAGTTCTCTGACTTCTTATCTGACTTGGTCCTTAGAACGGAAAAAGTCATTATCATTGGAGACTTTAACATCCATATGGATGTTATAAACGACAGCTTTAGAAATGGCTTCATTTCATTACTTGAGTCAGTTGGTTTCCTCCAGCAGATAAACCAACCAACTCACAGCTTTAACCACACCCTAGATCTAGTCCTGACTTATGGTGTTGAGGTAGAACATGTGTCAGTGTTCCCTCGGAACCCAGTCCTGTCAGACCACTCTTTGATCACTTTTACATTTATGATTAAGGATTCTTCTATGCTCAGAACAAAGTCTTACTATAGCAGATGTCTTTCAGATAATGCTGTAGCTAAGTTTAAGGAAGTGATCCCTGTGCTGATCCCAGCACCACCATGTGTTTCCCCAGGGATCAATCATTATAATCTTAGCCCTGCTGTGGTTGACTCTATTGCTGAAGGTGCAGCAACCTCACTGAGAATCACGCTTGATTCTGTTGCCCCCCTGAAAAAGAAAATAGTAAATCAGAGGAGGTGTGCCCCCTGGTATAATTCACATATCAGGACCCTCAAGCAGAAAGTGCGAAGACTGGAAAGGAAGTGGCATTCCTGTAAGATAGACAGCTACCATGTAGCCTGGAAAGACTGTCTATTAGTATACAAAAAGGCCCTTCGCAAGGCTAGAACAGCTTATTTTTCTTCTTTGATTGAGGGAAATAAGAACAACCCCAGGTTTCTCTTCAGCACTGTGGCCAAATTAACCAAGAGTCACAGTGTTTTAGATCCACGTATCCCTTCTTCCCTGAGTGGTGAAGACTTCATGAGCTTCTTCACTGATAAAGTTCTAGCTATCAGAGAGAAAGCTAACCAGGCCATCCCTACAACTGGACCATCACCAGATGTGCCGACTGTGGGAACATGCAGGGTCTCCAACGAGCCCTTAAGCTCCTTCAGCCCTATATATTTTTCTGAGGCGTCATCGCTAATTCAGAAATCCAAGACCACTACGTGTCTTTTAGATCCCATCCCAACACACCTGTTGAACGATGTTCTACCACTGATAGGCAGTTCTATCCTGGACCCTATCAATGGTTCTTTAGTGTCAGGTTATGTACCCCGGTCCTACAAGGTGGCAGTGATTAAGCCGTTGCTTAAAAAACCATCACTGGATCCTGATGTCTTGGCAAATTATAGGCCAATATCCAACCTTCCTTTTATCTCTAAAGTTCTAGAGAAGGTGGTGGTGACTCAGTTACTGGAGCACCTGCAGAGGAACAGCCTGTTTGAGATGTTTCAGTCAGGCTTTAGAGCTCACCACAGCACAGAAACAGCACTTCTTAAAGTCACTAATGATCTTCTCATAGCTTCCGATCATGGACTGGTCTCTATGCTGGTTCTGCTGGACCTCAGTGCTGCTTTTGATACAGTTGATCACAGCATCCTGTTACAGAGACTGGAACATGTGATTGGGATTAAAGGGACAGCACTAGACTGGTTTAGATCATATTTATCTGATAGATACCAGTTTGCCCATGTCCACGGCGTTCCCTCCTCATACAGTAGGGTTAGCCATGGAGTTCCTCAAGGTTCCGTACTCGGACCAATCCTCTTCACCTTGTACATGCTTCCCTTAGGGAACATTATTCGGCAGCATGGGATAAATTTTCATTGTTATGCTGATGACACTCAGCTCTATTTATCCATGAAACCCGAGGAGACAGAGAAGTTAGTGAAGCTCCAGACCTGTCTTAAAGACATAAAGTCCTGGATGTCTTCAAATTTCCTCCTCCTTAACCCAGGAAAAACTGAGGTCATGGTGTTTGGTCCTGAACCTCTCAGGGATAGATTAGATCACATGATCACTCTAGATGGTATCTCATTAACATCTAGTCTCTCTGTGAGGAATCTAGGAGTAACTTTTGATCAAAATCTCTCCTTCAACTCACACATTAAATTAGTCTCTAGAAGTGCCTTTTTTCACTTGAGGAACATCTCAAAGATCAGGAAGCTACTGATGCAGCCTGATGCTGAAAAGTTAGTCCATGCATTTGTTACTTCCAGGCTCGACTACTGTAACTCCTTATTATCAGGGTGTCCAAACAACTCTTTAAGAAGCCTCCAGTTGATCCAAAATGCTGCAGCCAGAGTTCTGACAGGTATTGACAAAAGAGATCACATAAGTCCTGTAATGGCGTCGCTTCATTGGTTGCCCGTTAAATTTAGAATAACTTTTAAAACCCTTCTTCTGACCTACAAGGTCCTCAGAGGCCTAGCTCCATCCTACCTGGAGGAGCTAGTGATACCCTATCAGCCCAATAGACCGCTCCGCTCTCAGAATGCTGGTCTACTTGTGGTTCCCAGAGTTTCTAGGAGTAGAATGGGGGGCCGAGCATTTAGCTACCAGGCCCCCCTGCTTTGGAACCAGCTCCCTGTCCAGGTACGGGAGGCTGACTCCATCGCTACTTTTAAGATCAGACTCAAAACCTACCTCTTTGAAAAAGCTTACTGTTACTAATTCAGTAGTTCCAGTTACTATCATAGACAGACAAATTATCATACTTAGGGGGCCGTCTAATCATTAGGTCACATTCTAGCTATGCTGTTATAGGCCAAGGCTGCCGGGGTCCGGAAACATGATCACCTGACAGGCCTCTGTCACTCCACTGGGTCATGGTTTCCTCTCCTTTCCTCTCCTTTCCTCTCCTCATCAAGCAGACTAGTTAAGCTGATTCTTGTGTAGTTTTTCTGCTTCTCCCCCCATCTATTTGCAGGTATCACTGCCATCGGAGCTGCATAATGACCGCCGGCCCCGTTGAAGTGATTGTGCATATTTTTTGTGTGTGTTTCTGTGCTCTGTGCCTCTCCTCTCCCTCTCCTCTCCTCTCCTTCTCCTTTTCCTCTCCCTCTCCTCTTCTTTCCTCTCCTCTTTCCCCTCCTCCTCCTTCTCCTCTCCTCTACCTCCCCTTCACTCTACCTCTCCTCTCCTCTACCCCTCTCCTCTCCTACCTATCCTATCCTCTACCTGTCCTCCCTCCTCTCCTCTCTCTTTACCCAGCCGGCCATCAGCAGGAGGGTCCCCCTACATGAGCCTGGTCCTGCTCAAGGTTTCTTCCTGTTAAAGGGGAGTTTTTCCTTGCCACTGTTGCTTGTCTGGGGTCAGGCCCTGGGATTCTGGAAAGCGCCTTGAAACAATTTTGATTGTATAAGACGCTATATAAATAAAGATTGATTTGATTTGATTTGATTCAGGCGGTTAAGGTTGTCTAATGGGCTTTCATCATCTTTCTGGCGCGTTTGGGAAATTTTGCCATAGGCAAAATTCTCTCCGATTCTCTCATACAGTGGTCGTAAGGCTTGTTTCAGGGTTGGGTGTCAGCTTCCAAAACCTCATTTCGGGCGTTGGCGCCGGTGAAATTTCCTCCTATAGTGTGCCACTTGTTGCTGAATAGATTCATAAAACATTGAAACATTTCATGGCCATTCAGATGAAAACTTAATCTGGTCCCTTCTAAGGCTCTTATGAACTCCTCAGGTCCCTCCTCTATGGGAGGAATGTCTTGCAGAGCTTTCTGTCTCTCTTCTTTCGTCCATGGTCTGTACACTAACATAGTACGAGGAGTCTGAGCATTGGCTCCTGCATTTGGGTGTGCTACTTCTACCATGGGATAAACATCTATGAATGGGTTTGACGGGTGAAAAGTTTTTTTATGTTGCTCCAAGGCAACGAAGGGATAAACGTTATCTTGTTTTGCCTTTCTTGCACTTCTTGTCTCTACTTTTAAATTATACGGACATGGAGGGGGTAGGAACGGTTGAAGAGTGGAGGCCAACTGTTGTTTGGGTTTAGCTCCTTTCTTCGCTGCATTCCCTTCTGTTATTTGTGGGGATCTCGTGCAGGGGGAGGCACGATAAACTCTGTCTGCTCCGGAAGTGGTGCATTCTCTTCCTCCTCTGTCGCTGCCTCTGGGGGCTGTGGCTCCAGATCAGGGGGTTGCCTTTTAGCAGCGGTCTCATCTTCTGCTACTGCTATTTTCTCCTTTCTGTTCCGAGCCCTTTCTTTCTCTTCCTTGTTTTTAAGGGTACTTTGTTCCAACCATTTCTCTGACAATTTATACTCTGCCTTGCTTATCATGCTTCTCCTTCTTCTTGTCTATACTTAACAACTGGAGTACTCCAGTATGTCTTGAAGAGAATTATTTTATCTTGTTAGCATCTTTTATCTTATTAGCATGTGTTATACTATATGTTTTGTTTTATGTTAAAGTTAGTTTAGAAGTTAGGAATACTATATACTCTTTAGTAGGAATACACATAAGCAAGTCAGTTGACCCTTCCTTGACCTGAATACTGGTCAGACAGTTGGAGCCAGCCAGACAGGAAATGGTAGACCCCCATCGTAAAACATGACAACATAGTTTACTGGTGTTGATAAGTTCCTTGGCAGGAATATAACTTCGGACCTGGCCATCTGGAGAAGATAATGGAGAAGAAGGACCACACCAACACCAAAGGAGGCTGGAAGAAGAAGATGGGGTCATCCAAGAAGAAGGACTGGATTGGACTGAATTAGCATCAATAATTTACATATGTCTTTCTATAAAAGACTGGGTCAAGGGATAGTTAGGTCGTCAGACTTCATGCCCTGACAATTGACTTGTTGTTGCTAGGGTTATGAACTGGCCCAGAGCTCTGTAATATTTGTATCTTGAATTGATTCTGTTTGCTAAATACATCTGTTTGCTAAATACATCTGTTTGCTAAATACATTTTGAAATTGACATTTGTTTACTTGAAGTCTTCATTTAAAGAACACGCGGATTAGCAGTGGCACACGAGAGGTACTGCAATCCAACAGTCTGCAGTGCAGACTTTGCCTGAAAAATTAAACTTTCTTCTCCACCTTCCTTGACTTACTGTCCCTGAGCCTGTCATGCACCCCTCCATAAACTTTTCATCTTCGTCAAGCTCAAAATCTTTTTTCTTAAACAGTGGCATTTTAACTTTTCACTACTGGGTCTCTCAGAAAACTTCTCTGGTACACAAATCAGAGGAAGGACACTGACATTCCCTTCTACTGTGCGCTACTCACACAGCGGTGCCAGTTTTCAGGGGCAGAACCCGTCCTTTTGTCCTCTAATCACCAGTACTTTGTTTTCTTTGAGTAAAACAATAAAACACAGGACTAGCAGAGTTCTTCTATCAACTCTTTCAATGGCTTAGTCCTCCATTGACACACAAACACAATTTCCTATTTTCTTAACTTAATTACGGCTAAGTTATAACCTACTTAATCATTGGCTAAGTATAACCCACTTAATTATGGCTAAGTTTAACCCACTTAATTTCAGCTAAGTCTAACCCACTTTTCAGGCAAAAGTCTAACCCACTTACTGACTGCTAAGTGAAGCTCACTTAATTACGGCTAAGTTTATCCCACTTAATTACGGCTAAGTCTAACCCACTTAATTACGGCTAAGTCTAACCCACTTAATTACGGCTAAGTCTAACCCACTTAATTACGGCTAAGTCTAACCCACTTAATTACGGCTAAGTCTAACCAGGTCTCACCTCTGAGGCAACAATTTTGTCGTGAGGAGATGCGTCGTCAGAACGAATTCACGTCCTCAGGTCTTTCTCTCTCACCCATCCTCAGGAGTGGCTGTGCAGGCTTCGGCGTCGTTGCTGGCGTTGGATGATGTCTTCAGGATCGCACTTCTCGGGTTCGTGATCTCAAAAGAGATCCGGCTCGAAGGACCAATTTTATGTTGGGGAGAAAGTGATCAGTTTTCTTCCCATGCTGTTTCCATCAGAGGAATGAGACGGAAGCTTCAGTTTACTTGCTGCAAGGGCAACCACACGTCTGCAGTGTGGGCTACAAGTGTGGGCCCTGGTGAGGTTTATTCTTATACTAGCACACGAACATGTAAGATTACAATAAGAGTAAGTGTAAGCGTCATATGATAAAGCATAAGCGTCACATGATAAAACAAAGCATGATATATACAAAAGGAACATATAAGAAAATGGGTGATGGAGTGTCACAGGATGTTCAGGTGGTCCCCTGCTATCCTGAGGTGATAGCTAACCCTAACCTAAATAACACCTCCAACAGCACTCCTCATATACATCAAGTTATTCTGTTATTACACTTATGGACAAAATGTAGATCACAATAAAATCTCACCGATTGCCCTAAATTGTAAAGATTTCATGGTGTTTTATCTGCTTAATATTATGTGTGTTAAGTGTTAATTTTTCATATTTATAAGATTTGTTCAAAATAAATATTTCTGTTGTCAACAATAGTAAAATAGGGCTTCTCTCCTTAGGCTGCTGCCCCCACGACCCGACCCCCGGATAAGCGGTAGAGAATGGATGGATGGACAATAGTAAAATCATATGGGTTCATTTTCAACCCAAGCAAAAAATGGGAATTTTATTTGCAAAATAGAACATGAGGATCATGATGATCCTCGTGTTTTATCATCATAACAGAATCAGTAAAATAACCTCATAATACCGGTAGTTATTTATTTTTAATATATCATGAGATATTTGAGCATTTAGTCAGGGATTTCTTGTGCTACTCATCGTGCTCTTGTGCAGTATGCATGTCGTATTTCCTGTCCGGTCCTTTTCCTGTCCTGTCGTAAGCCATGTTGGATTGCAATACCTCTCGTGTGTCACTGCCAATCCGTGTGTTCTTTGAATGAAGACTTCAAGAAGAATAATGCCAATTTCAAAATGTATTTAACAATAGAATGTATTCAAGATACAAATACAACATAGCTCTGGGCCAGTTCATAACCCTACAGTCCATTGCCAGGGCATGAAGTCTGACGACCTAACTGTCCCTTGACCCAGTTTATAGAATATATGTATATTATATATGTAAATTATTGATGCTAATTCAGTCCAATCCAGTCCTTCTTCTTGGGTGACCTCATCTTCTTCTTCCAGCCTCATTTGGTGTTGGTGCAGTCCTTCTTCTCCATTATCTTCCCAGATGGCCAGGTCAGAGTTCATTCCTGCCGAGGAACTTATCAATCACCAGTAAACTATTCTGTCACATTTTACGATGGGGGTTTAACACTTTCCATCTGACTGTCTCCTCCTGCCTCCAACTATCTAAACAACATTCATGTCAAGGAAGGGTCAACTGACTTGCTTATCTTTATTCCACTTACTAAACATTCTACCATTCCTAACTTCTAAAGTGCTTCTAACAGAAACATATGGTACAACACATGATAATAAAATAAAGACAATTGTCTTCAGCCACCAGATGAAACACCTGCTTCATTCACCTGCTTAACAATATGATGGTGTGCATTCATGCCCATTACACATATATTTCTTGCAATTCACACAGATTTTTGCTGGTCTTGGAATTTGTACAGATTTGGCTCCAGCCACATCTTTGTACATGTTACCGATCAGAAGGACAGTTTCCCTTTCTTGTGACAATAGCAGAGTGTTGGATCGCAATACCTCCCGTATGTAACTGCTAATCCGCGTGTTCTTTGAATGAAGACTCAAATAAGAAAAATGCCAATTTCAAAATGTATTTAACAATAGAACCAATTCGAGATACAAATATTACAGAGCTCCGGGCCAGTTCATAACCCTAGCAACAACAGAGTCAATTGCCAGGGCACGAAGTCTGACAACCTAACTATCCCTTGGCCCAGTCTTTTATAGTAACACACATGCAAATTCACAATGTTCATGCAATCCAATCCAGATCCCCTGCTGGGATGACCTCGTTCTCTTCTTCCCGTCCCATTTGGTGTTGGTACAGTCCTTCTTTTCCATTATTTTCCAAGGTGGCCAGATCAAAGTTCCCATTCTTCATGCAAATAAGATCATCAACCCCAGCCTGATGTCCTGTTTACAATGATTGTTTAACACCCCCTGCCTGACTGGTCCTGAGATTACAGTGGAACAAACAACAATCCTGTGAATGGAATGTCTCTGTTCTTTATTACATTTGCTAATGAGTCTACCTTGCCTAACTTCTAAGAGAAGACAGGAACATATGGTGAAACACATAACAAGATAAAGACAATTCTCATCAAGAGTGAATGCAACAGTGAAGACAAGAGTTTTGTGAAGGCAAACATTGAAGATGTTACCTTCCTTTTCTTTAACACAAGCATCTCAGTAGAAAGCACCAACTTCTTGCTTCTCATTAGCCCAAAGATGGCAAACCTCTTTTTCAGCCCTTTTACAAAATATGATAATATGTAATGTTTTGACTATTCATTCCTTCATGTCAAGAGCCACCCTCATGCCCTCATTGTTTTCAGGTGCTTCCCCAGAAGACTTGCCAGTCTACACCTGAATATTCCAGACACATTTGGAAGTTTCATTGCAGTTTACCCTCATTTTAAAACCATATCTGGCTAATCAGCTTGCCATGTATTGTCAGATGGGAAAGTGTCCAAATCCAACCAGTCAGTCATACACAGTCATGTGTACCTATTGATTGTACAGGATGGGTAATTCCATAACCCAGCTGTGCCATAGATCCTTACTTGTTCCTTTTTCATCAGAGTGTATGACATAGGAGGATAATGTTTAGAGACATAGAGTCTGGAACTACTGCCCCTCCAGTGTCAGCTGCTAAGATCAAAAACCCCTGTAGGCTTGTAAATGGGGCATGTATATAGGTCAGAACTATAAGATTTTTAAGATCTTTAAGTCCTTAAAATAAAAACAGACAAGTACATTTTTCAACCTTTTAACTCTTCACGCTTTATTCCTTTAGCTAAAACCTTCTGTCATTGCCCAATACTGATTAAAAACCCAGAGCTAACCTGTCTTTTCAATGTGTGTTTTTTTTCTGCAAAAGTGTACAGAAATATGTACTGACTGATGTAATGTTTATTTTAACAATATTCTTAAATGCTGGAATGTGACTCGTCCATATTAGTACCTATTTTAAGTACCGTATTTTCACAACCATAAGGCGCGCCGTATTATAGGGCGCACCTTCAATTAACAGCCTATTTTAGAAATATTTTCATACACAGGGCGCACCGTGCTATAAGGGGCATAGCATAGAAACTGCGTAGTGCCTGTGGTTTCATGACGCGTTCACTAGATCGAGCTGCGCTAAAAGGAATGTCAATAAAACAGCCAGATAAGTCAGTCAAACTTTATTAATAGAATACAAACCGTCGTTCTCACAACTCTATTCACTCCCAAAACGAATAAACAGCTGTTTTATTATTTTTCCCAAGTGACGTAGTGTTTTCGCGTAACACAGTTCGTTTAATAACAGCGAGTTATAACAGGCAGTGCAACATTTTTATCACAAGTGGATAGTGGAGTTTAATAAATCTTCGATTTAGTGCAACGTTTTTATCACGTAGTACCGTTGCGGTAAATCAAACGTTAGTGCAAACAATATACGGTAACTCGAACTCTCGAAGTAATGCAAAGCGATAGCAATAGCAATATAACAACGTTGTTCAAACGGTAATTTCCATATTCACAGTATGACCAGCCTTGTTAAGTTGTAAACACACAAAAGAAACACGTAAAGATCACTTTATCAGTTCATTCCTCATCCAGGAATCCCTCGAATTCTTCTTCTTCGGTGTCCGAATTGAACAGTTGTGCGAATACGGCGTCCAACATGGCCGGCTCCGTCTCGTCAAAGTCGTCATCAGGGTCGGTGTCGCTGGTGTTGTCTGGCATTTCAGTGACAATCCCTGCCTTCCTGAAAGCTCGGACCACGGTCGATGCCCAGGCATTTACGATCCACTGGCAGATAGTGACGTATGACGCTCGGCGCCGTCTCCCCGTCTTGGTGAACGTGTGTTCGCCGTTCGTCATCCACCGCTCCCACGCAGTTCGCAGTCTAGTTTTGAATGCCCCGTTGACACCAATATCTAGCGGCTGGAGTTCCTTTGTTAATCCACTTCTTGCTTTGTTTCCTCGGAAGCTCCGTTGAGTCTATACCTGGCGCAGGTCGTCTTGTTGCTTCCTCCACTTCCGCACCATTGATTCGTTCACGTTAAATTCTCTTGCCGCTGCTCTATTTCCGTGTTCAACTGCGTGACTGATAGCCTTCAGTTTGAACTCTGCGTCGTAAGCGCGTCTCTTGCAAGGAGCCATTTTGGGGTCTTTACAGACAGAAATGGTTTGGGACTGAATTTACTGCTGTTACCTCGGCCACGCCTACTGACTACGGTAGCCGCGATTAACCAATATTACCGTAATCCATACAAAAGGCGCTCCGGGTTAAAAGGCGCACCGTAGATTTTTTAGAAAATTCTAGGCTTTTAGGTGCGCCTTATAGTCGTGAAAATACGGTACTTCAGGGAGTGGAGCAAATAGAAAATGTCTATCACAGAAGTTGTGGAGTGTAGCATCTGTGTGTGTCTGTGTGTGTCAGTGACATGATGGTGTAGGCTTAATCATGGCTCCCCAGCTTAGCCGCCATGTGTTGGAGTTCATTCCAGTGTCACGGACCAGATGAGGACCCAAATGCGACACCAGAGTTTGGCTGAACACCGCTTTATTGTCAGAAACAGACAGCAGACAGGATTCACCGGGGAGTGAGCGGAATAGAGTAGTCGGGGACAGGCAAGGTCGAGATCGGGCAGAAGGCAGACAGAATTTACCAGGGAGCAGGCAAAACAGAATGGTCAGGGACAGGCAAGGTCAGAACCGGGCAGGCAGGCAAACAGGAATACGCTGTAAAGTCATCTGAACACGAATAACGATCTGGCAGGGAGCAGCTGTGCCTCCGGGATTAAGAAGGGGGCTAATTAGTGTCCTGATGCAAAACAGGTGCGCGGGGCGAAGCGACTCACGGGCATAATTGCCCGCAGCTGTGACATCCAGTGAATGAGAGTGTCGTTTCCCTGCACCTCCAGGTCAGGGACAGGTCTCTTGCTGTTGTTTGTATCTACAGGCTGAACAGCAACATGGAGTACCCCGCCTTCTTGGAGTCCCTGGGGGGATACTTTATAGTGCTCTGACTGGGGACCCCATAGTTCAACTGGGGGACTTCAGCGTCCATGTGGGCAATGACAATGACACCTGGAGAGTTGTGATTGGGAGGAACGGCCTCCCCAATATGAGTCTGAGTGGTGTTTTGTTAGTGGACTTCTGTGTTCATCAGTTTGTCCATAACAAACACAACGTTCATGCATAAGGGTGTACATTAGTGCACATAGCACAGGACACCATGGGCGACACCCTGGTTAACACATCTTTGCAGCATCACGTGGTAGTTGGGGACAGTGCCGTTTGAGTGGCAGACCGGGGTGGTGGTCCCTCTTTTTAAAAAGGGGGACCTGAGGGTGTGTTCCAACTATAAGAAGATCAGACTGATTAAAGCAATTAACATAATATAAGAGTGTTTTTTTTTTTTTTTTTTATTTTAGTACTTTTCTGTATTGTACACCACGGGCTAACGCTGTAACGTGTAATTTCCCCGATGTGGGATCAATAAAGTTTTTTATCCTTATCCTTAAAGGCACTGTTCCTTTGTGCCAGGATGCACCAGCATGCAGAGTTGTAGTCTTACACACCTCTCTGCTGCTTCCATAAAACCCTCATCCACCAACAATAACATATTTAACACTATAGAGGTAGTCTCTGTTCCACGATTAAAAGTTCACCAAGCACAGAGCAGGGGAGCGGTCAATCACCATAATCTCATTAAAATTCATACCAAAGCAAAAAATTGGTGAAACTAACATCATGATTAAATGTGGACTGTTAAATATGAAAACTCTTTTGTGCAAATCCATGTTTGTGCACGACCTGATAGCGGATCATCACAATAATTTATTTTGTCTCACTGAGACCTGGCTTCAGGAGGAGGAGTATGTTAGCTTAAATGAATCTACTCCTCCTACCCATCTTAATTCCTCGTGTTACTGGTCAAGGAAGGGGAGTGGCAGCAATCTATTACTCCAAGTTATTAATTAATCCTAGACCCAAACATGGTTCCAGTTCATTTGAAAGCCTGACTCTTGGCATCACTCATCTGAACCGGAATGCAGAAAATTTTTGTTTGTAGTTGTATATCGACCCCCTGCTGGGCCACATACAGAGTTCCTATCTGAGTTCTCTGATTTCTTATCTGACTTGGTCCTTAGAACAGACAAAGTCATTATCATTGGAGACTTTAATATCCATGTAGACGTTGTAAATGACAGCTTTAGAAATGGCTTAATTTCATTACTTAAGTCAGTTGGTTTCCTTCAACAGATAAACCAACCAACTCATAGCTTCAACCACACCCTTGATCTAGTTCTGACTTACAGTGTTGAGGTAGAACATTTGTCAGTGTTCCCCTCAAAACCCACTCCTGCAAGATCATTCTTTGATCACTTTTACAGCAGATGTATATAGCGGAAATCAATCATTATAATCTTAGCTCTGCAGAGGTTGACTCTATTGCTGAAGGTGCAGCAACCTCACTGAGAACCACGCTTGATTCTGTTGCCCCCCTGAAAAAGAAAATAGTAAGTCAGAGGAGGTGTGCCCCCTGATATAATTCGCACATTAGGACCCTCAAGCAGAAAGTGCAAAGACTAGAAAGGAAGTGGTATTCTTTTAAAATAGATAGCTACCATTTAGCCTGGAAAGACTGTCTGGCAGTTTACAAAAAGGCCCTCTGTAAGTCTAGAACAGCTTATTTTTCTTCGTTAATTGAAGAAAACAAGAATAACCCCAGATTTCTTTTCAGCACTGTGGCCAAATTAACCAAGAATCACAGTGTTTTAGATCCACGTATCCCTTCTTCCCTTAGTGGTGAAGACTTCATGAGCCTCTTCACTGATAAAGTTCTAGCTATCAGAGAAAAAGCTAACCAGGCCATCCCAACAACTGGACCATCACCAGATGTGCTCACTGTGGGACCATACAGGGTCTCCAACGAGCCCTTAAACTCCTACACTTCTATGTATTTTTTGAGGCGTCTTGGCTAATTCATAAATCCAAGACCACCACGTGTCTTTTAGATCCCATCCCAACACACCTGCTGAAGGATGTTTTACCAATGATAGGCAGCTCTATCCTGGACCAGATCAATTGTTCTTTAGTGACAGGTTATGTACCCCGGTCCTACAAGGTGGCAGTGATTAAGCCTTTGCTTAAAAAGAAATCACTGATCCGGACGTACTAGCAAATTATAGGCCGATATCCAACCTTCCTTTTATCTCTAAAATTCTAGAGAAGGTTGTGGTGACTCAGTTACTGGAGCACCTGCAGAGAAACAGCCTGTTTCAGTCAGGCTTCTCATCACAGCACAGAAACAGCACTTATTAAAGTTACTAATGATCTTCTTACAGCTTCAGATCTTGGACTGATTTCGATGCTGCATCTGCTGGATCTCAGTGCTGCTTTTGAAACAGTTGATCACAGCATCCTGTTACAGAGACTGGGACATATAATTGGAATTAAAGGTACAGTACTAGACTGGTTTAGATTGTATTTATCAGATTTATCAGCATTTAGCTACCAGCCCCCCCTGCTGTGGAACCAGCTCCCTGTTGAAGAGAATTATTTTATCTTGTTAGCATCTTTTATCTTATTAGCATGTGTTATACTGTATGTTTTTGTTTTATGTTACAATTAGTTTAGAAGTTAGGGATAGTATATAATCTTTAGTAGGAATACACATAAGCAAGTCAGTTGACCCTTCCTTGACATGAATACTGTTTAGACAGTTGGAGCCAGGCAGACAGGAAATGGTAGACCCTCATCGTAAAACGTGACAGCATAATTTACTGGTGATTGATAAGTTCCTGGACAGGAATATGACCTCTGATCTGGCCATTTGGGAAGACAATGGAGAAGAAGGACTGCACCAACACCAAATGAGGCTGGAAGAAGAAGATGAGGTCACCCAAGAAGAAGGACTGGATTGGACTGAATTAGCATCAATAATTTACATATGTCTTTCTATAAAAGACTGGGTCAAGGGATAGTTAGGTCGTCAGACTTCATGCCCTGACAATTGACTTGTTGTTGCTAGGGTTATGAACTGGCCCAGAGCTCTGTAATATTTGTATCTTGAATTGATTCTGTTTGCTAAATACATCTGTTTGCTAAATACATCTGTTTGCTAAATACATTTTGAAATTGACATTTGTTTACTTGAAGTCTTCATTTAAAGAACACGCGGATTAGCAGTGGCACACGAGAGGTACTGCAATCCAACAGTCTGCAGTGCAGACTTTGCCTGAAAAATTAAACTTTCTTCTCCACCTTCCTTGACTTACTGTCCCTGAGCCTGTCATGCACCCCTCCATAAACTTTTCATCTTCGTCAAGCTCAAAATCTTTTTTCTTAAACAGTGGCATTTTAACTTTTCACTACTGGGTCTCTCAGAAAACTTCTCTGGTACACAAATCAGAGGAAGGACACTGACATTCCCTTCTACTGTGCGCTACTCACACAGCGGTGCCAGTTTTCAGGGGCAGAACCCGTCCTTTTGTCCTCTAATCACCAGTACTTTGTTTTCTTTGAGTAAAACAATAAAACACAGGACTAGCAGAGTTCTTCTATCAACTCTTTCAATGGCTTAGTCCTCCATTGACACACAAACACAATTTCCTATTTTCTTAACTTAATTACGGCTAAGTTATAACCTACTTAATCATTGGCTAAGTTTAACCCACTTAATTTCAGCTAAGTCTAACCCACTTTTCAGGCAAAAGTCTAACCCACTTACTGACTGCTAAGTGAAGCTCACTTAATTACGGCTAAGTTTATCCCACTTAATTACGGCTAAGTCTAACCCACTTAATTACGGCTAAGTCTAACCCACTTAATTACGGCTAAGTCTAACCCACTTAATTACGGCTAAGTCTAACCCACTTAATTACGGCTAAGTCTAACCAGGTCTCACCTCTGAGGCAACAATTTTGTCGTGAGGAGATGCGTCGTCAGAACGAATTCACGTCCTCAGGTCTTTCTCTCTCACCCATCCTCAGGAGTGGCTGTGCAGGCTTCGGCGTCGTTGCTGGCGTTGGATGATGTCTTCAGGATCGCACTTCTCGGGTTCGTGATCTCAAAAGAGATCCGGCTCGAAGGACCAATTTTATGTTGGGGAGAAAGTGATCAGTTTTCTTCCCATGCTGTTTCCATCAGAGGAATGAGACGGAAGCTTCAGTTTACTTGCTGCAAGGGCAACCACACGTCTGCAGTGTGGGCTACAAGTGTGGGCCCTGGTGAGGTTTATTCTTATACTAGCACACGAACATGTAAGATTACAATAAGAGTAAGTGTAAGCGTCATATGATAAAGCATAAGCGTCACATGATAAAACAAAGCATGATATATACAAAAGGAACATATAAGAAAATGGGTGATGGAGTGTCACAGGATGTTCAGGTGGTCCCCTGCTATCCTGAGGTGATAGCTAACCCTAACCTAAATAACACCTCCAACAGCACTCCTCATATACATCAAGTTATTCTGTTATTACACTTATGGACAAAATGTAGATCACAATAAAATCTCACCGATTGCCCTAAATTGTAAAGATTTCATGGTGTTTTATCTGCTTAATATTATGTGTGTTAAGTGTTAATTTTTCATATTTATAAGATTTGTTCAAAATAAATATTTCTGTTGTCAACAATAGTAAAATAGGGCTTCTCTCCTTAGGCTGCTGCCCCCACGACCCGACCCCCGGATAAGCGGTAGAGAATGGATGGATGGACAATAGTAAAATCATATGGGTTCATTTTCAACCCAAGCAAAAAATGGGAATTTTATTTGCAAAATAGAACATGAGGATCATGATGATCCTCGTGTTTTATCATCATAACAGAATCAGTAAAATAACCTCATAATACCGGTAGTTATTTATTTTTAATATATCATGAGATATTTGAGCATTTAGTCAGGGATTTCTTGTGCTACTCATCGTGCTCTTGTGCAGTATGCATGTCGTATTTCCTGTCCGGTCCTTTTCCTGTCCTGTCGTAAGCCATGTTGGATTGCAATACCTCTCGTGTGTCACTGCCAATCCGTGTGTTCTTTGAATGAAGACTTCAAGAAGAATAATGCCAATTTCAAAATGTATTTAACAATAGAATGTATTCAAGATACAAATACAACATAGCTCTGGGCCAGTTCATAACCCTACAGTCCATTGCCAGGGCATGAAGTCTGACGACCTAACTGTCCCTTGACCCAGTTTATAGAATATATGTATATTATATATGTAAATTATTGATGCTAATTCAGTCCAATCCAGTCCTTCTTCTTGGGTGACCTCATCTTCTTCTTCCAGCCTCATTTGGTGTTGGTGCAGTCCTTCTTCTCCATTATCTTCCCAGATGGCCAGGTCAGAGTTCATTCCTGCCGAGGAACTTATCAATCACCAGTAAACTATTCTGTCACATTTTACGATGGGGGTTTAACACTTTCCATCTGACTGTCTCCTCCTGCCTCCAACTATCTAAACAACATTCATGTCAAGGAAGGGTCAACTGACTTGCTTATCTTTATTCCACTTACTAAACATTCTACCATTCCTAACTTCTAAAGTGCTTCTAACAGAAACATATGGTACAACACATGATAATAAAATAAAGACAATTGTCTTCAGCCACCAGATGAAACACCTGCTTCATTCACCTGCTTAACAATATGATGGTGTGCATTCATGCCCATTACACATATATTTCTTGCAATTCACACAGATTTTTGCTGGTCTTGGAATTTGTACAGATTTGGCTCCAGCCACATCTTTGTACATGTTACCGATCAGAAGGACAGTTTCCCTTTCTTGTGACAATAGCAGAGTGTTGGATCGCAATACCTCCCGTATGTAACTGCTAATCCGCGTGTTCTTTGAATGAAGACTCAAATAAGAAAAATGCCAATTTCAAAATGTATTTAACAATAGAACCAATTCGAGATACAAATATTACAGAGCTCCGGGCCAGTTCATAACCCTAGCAACAACAGAGTCAATTGCCAGGGCACGAAGTCTGACAACCTAACTATCCCTTGGCCCAGTCTTTTATAGTAACACACATGCAAATTCACAATGTTCATGCAATCCAATCCAGATCCCCTGCTGGGATGACCTCGTTCTCTTCTTCCCGTCCCATTTGGTGTTGGTACAGTCCTTCTTTTCCATTATTTTCCAAGGTGGCCAGATCAAAGTTCCCATTCTTCATGCAAATAAGATCATCAACCCCAGCCTGATGTCCTGTTTACAATGATTGTTTAACACCCCCTGCCTGACTGGTCCTGAGATTACAGTGGAACAAACAACAATCCTGTGAATGGAATGTCTCTGTTCTTTATTACATTTGCTAATGAGTCTACCTTGCCTAACTTCTAAGAGAAGACAGGAACATATGGTGAAACACATAACAAGATAAAGACAATTCTCATCAAGAGTGAATGCAACAGTGAAGACAAGAGTTTTGTGAAGGCAAACATTGAAGATGTTACCTTCCTTTTCTTTAACACAAGCATCTCAGTAGAAAGCACCAACTTCTTGCTTCTCATTAGCCCAAAGATGGCAAACCTCTTTTTCAGCCCTTTTACAAAATATGATAATATGTAATGTTTTGACTATTCATTCCTTCATGTCAAGAGCCACCCTCATGCCCTCATTGTTTTCAGGTGCTTCCCCAGAAGACTTGCCAGTCTACACCTGAATATTCCAGACACATTTGGAAGTTTCATTGCAGTTTACCCTCATTTTAAAACCATATCTGGCTAATCAGCTTGCCATGTATTGTCAGATGGGAAAGTGTCCAAATCCAACCAGTCAGTCATACACAGTCATGTGTACCTATTGATTGTACAGGATGGGTAATTCCATAACCCAGCTGTGCCATAGATCCTTACTTGTTCCTTTTTCATCAGAGTGTATGACATAGGAGGATAATGTTTAGAGACATAGAGTCTGGAACTACTGCCCCTCCAGTGTCAGCTGCTAAGATCAAAAACCCCTGTAGGCTTGTAAATGGGGCATGTATATAGGTCAGAACTATAAGATTTTTAAGATCTTTAAGTCCTTAAAATAAAAACAGACAAGTACATTTTTCAACCTTTTAACTCTTCACGCTTTATTCCTTTAGCTAAAACCTTCTGTCATTGCCCAATACTGATTAAAAACCCAGAGCTAACCTGTCTTTTCAATGTGTGTTTTTTTTTCTGCAAAAGTGTACAGAAATATGTACTGACTGATGTAATGTTTATTTTAACAATATTCTTAAATGCTGGAATGTGACTCGTCCATATTAGTACCTATTTTAAGTACCGTATTTTCACAACCATAAGGCGCGCCGTATTATAGGGCGCACCTTCAATTAACAGCCTATTTTAGAAATATTTTCATACACAGGGCGCACCGTGCTATAAGGGGCATAGCATAGAAACTGCGTAGTGCCTGTGGTTTCATGACGCGTTCACTAGATCGAGCTGCGCTAAAAGGAATGTCAATAAAACAGCCAGATAAGTCAGTCAAACTTTATTAATAGAATACAAACCGTCGTTCTCACAACTCTATTCACTCCCAAAACGAATAAACAGCTGTTTTATTATTTTTCCCAAGTGACGTAGTGTTTTCGCGTAACACAGTTCGTTTAATAACAGCGAGTTATAACAGGCAGTGCAACATTTTTATCACAAGTGGATAGTGGAGTTTAATAAATCTTCGATTTAGTGCAACGTTTTTATCACGTAGTACCGTTGCGGTAAATCAAACGTTAGTGCAAACAATATACGGTAACTCGAACTCTCGAAGTAATGCAAAGCGATAGCAATAGCAATATAACAACGTTGTTCAAACGGTAATTTCCATATTCACAGTATGACCAGCCTTGTTAAGTTGTAAACACACAAAAGAAACACGTAAAGATCACTTTATCAGTTCATTCCTCATCCAGGAATCCCTCGAATTCTTCTTCTTCGGTGTCCGAATTGAACAGTTGTGCGAATACGGCGTCCAACATGGCCGGCTCCGTCTCGTCAAAGTCGTCATCAGGGTCGGTGTCGCTGGTGTTGTCTGGCATTTCAGTGACAATCCCTGCCTTCCTGAAAGCTCGGACCACGGTCGATGCCCAGGCATTTACGATCCACTGGCAGATAGTGACGTATGACGCTCGGCGCCGTCTCCCCGTCTTGGTGAACGTGTGTTCGCCGTTCGTCATCCACCGCTCCCACGCAGTTCGCAGTCTAGTTTTGAATGCCCCGTTGACACCAATATCTAGCGGCTGGAGTTCCTTTGTTAATCCACTTCTTGCTTTGTTTCCTCGGAAGCTCCGTTGAGTCTATACCTGGCGCAGGTCGTCTTGTTGCTTCCTCCACTTCCGCACCATTGATTCGTTCACGTTAAATTCTCTTGCCGCTGCTCTATTTCCGTGTTCAACTGCGTGACTGATAGCCTTCAGTTTGAACTCTGCGTCGTAAGCGCGTCTCTTGCAAGGAGCCATTTTGGGGTCTTTACAGACAGAAATGGTTTGGGACTGAATTTACTGCTGTTACCTCGGCCACGCCTACTGACTACGGTAGCCGCGATTAACCAATATTACCGTAATCCATACAAAAGGCGCTCCGGGTTAAAAGGCGCACCGTAGATTTTTTAGAAAATTCTAGGCTTTTAGGTGCGCCTTATAGTCGTGAAAATACGGTACTTCAGGGAGTGGAGCAAATAGAAAATGTCTATCACAGAAGTTGTGGAGTGTAGCATCTGTGTGTGTCTGTGTGTGTCAGTGACATGATGGTGTAGGCTTAATCATGGCTCCCCAGCTTAGCCGCCATGTGTTGGAGTTCATTCCAGTGTCACGGACCAGATGAGGACCCAAATGCGACACCAGAGTTTGGCTGAACACCGCTTTATTGTCAGAAACAGACAGCAGACAGGATTCACCGGGGAGTGAGCGGAATAGAGTAGTCGGGGACAGGCAAGGTCGAGATCGGGCAGAAGGCAGACAGAATTTACCAGGGAGCAGGCAAAACAGAATGGTCAGGGACAGGCAAGGTCAGAACCGGGCAGGCAGGCAAACAGGAATACGCTGTAAAGTCATCTGAACACGAATAACGATCTGGCAGGGAGCAGCTGTGCCTCCGGGATTAAGAAGGGGGCTAATTAGTGTCCTGATGCAAAACAGGTGCGCGGGGCGAAGCGACTCACGGGCATAATTGCCCGCAGCTGTGACATCCAGTGAATGAGAGTGTCGTTTCCCTGCACCTCCAGGTCAGGGACAGGTCTCTTGCTGTTGTTTGTATCTACAGGCTGAACAGCAACATGGAGTACCCCGCCTTCTTGGAGTCCCTGGGGGGATACTTTATAGTGCTCTGACTGGGGACCCCATAGTTCAACTGGGGGACTTCAGCGTCCATGTGGGCAATGACAATGACACCTGGAGAGTTGTGATTGGGAGGAACGGCCTCCCCAATATGAGTCTGAGTGGTGTTTTGTTAGTGGACTTCTGTGTTCATCAGTTTGTCCATAACAAACACAACGTTCATGCATAAGGGTGTACATTAGTGCACATAGCACAGGACACCATGGGCGACACCCTGGTTAACACATCTTTGCAGCATCACGTGGTAGTTGGGGACAGTGCCGTTTGAGTGGCAGACCGGGGTGGTGGTCCCTCTTTTTAAAAAGGGGGACCTGAGGGTGTGTTCCAACTATAAGAAGATCAGACTGATTAAAGCAATTAACATAATATAAGAGTGTTTTTTTTTATTTTTTTTTATTTTAGTACTTTTCTGTATTGTACACCACGGGCTAACGCTGTAACGTGTAATTTCCCCGATGTGGGATCAATAAAGTTTTTTATCCTTATCCTTAAAGGCACTGTTCCTTTGTGCCAGGATGCACCAGCATGCAGAGTTGTAGTCTTACACACCTCTCTGCTGCTTCCATAAAACCCTCATCCACCAACAATAACATATTTAACACTATAGAGGTAGTCTCTGTTCCACGATTAAAAGTTCACCAAGCACAGAGCAGGGGAGCGGTCAATCACCATAATCTCATTAAAATTCATACCAAAGCAAAAAATTGGTGAAACTAACATCATGATTAAATGTGGACTGTTAAATATGAAAACTCTTTTGTGCAAATCCATGTTTGTGCACGACCTGATAGCGGATCATCACAATAATTTATTTTGTCTCACTGAGACCTGGCTTCAGGAGGAGGAGTATGTTAGCTTAAATGAATCTACTCCTCCTACCCATCTTAATTCCTCGTGTTACTGGTCAAGGAAGGGGAGTGGCAGCAATCTATTACTCCAAGTTATTAATTAATCCTAGACCCAAACATGGTTCCAGTTCATTTGAAAGCCTGACTCTTGGCATCACTCATCTGAACCGGAATGCAGAAAATTTTTGTTTGTAGTTGTATATCGACCCCCTGCTGGGCCACATACAGAGTTCCTATCTGAGTTCTCTGATTTCTTATCTGACTTGGTCCTTAGAACAGACAAAGTCATTATCATTGGAGACTTTAATATCCATGTAGACGTTGTAAATGACAGCTTTAGAAATGGCTTAATTTCATTACTTAAGTCAGTTGGTTTCCTTCAACAGATAAACCAACCAACTCATAGCTTCAACCACACCCTTGATCTAGTTCTGACTTACAGTGTTGAGGTAGAACATTTGTCAGTGTTCCCCTCAAAACCCACTCCTGCAAGATCATTCTTTGATCACTTTTACAGCAGATGTATATAGCGGAAATCAATCATTATAATCTTAGCTCTGCAGAGGTTGACTCTATTGCTGAAGGTGCAGCAACCTCACTGAGAACCACGCTTGATTCTGTTGCCCCCCTGAAAAAGAAAATAGTAAGTCAGAGGAGGTGTGCCCCCTGATATAATTCGCACATTAGGACCCTCAAGCAGAAAGTGCAAAGACTAGAAAGGAAGTGGTATTCTTTTAAAATAGATAGCTACCATTTAGCCTGGAAAGACTGTCTGGCAGTTTACAAAAAGGCCCTCTGTAAGTCTAGAACAGCTTATTTTTCTTCGTTAATTGAAGAAAACAAGAATAACCCCAGATTTCTTTTCAGCACTGTGGCCAAATTAACCAAGAATCACAGTGTTTTAGATCCACGTATCCCTTCTTCCCTTAGTGGTGAAGACTTCATGAGCCTCTTCACTGATAAAGTTCTAGCTATCAGAGAAAAAGCTAACCAGGCCATCCCAACAACTGGACCATCACCAGATGTGCTCACTGTGGGACCATACAGGGTCTCCAACGAGCCCTTAAACTCCTACACTTCTATGTATTTTTTGAGGCGTCTTGGCTAATTCATAAATCCAAGACCACCACGTGTCTTTTAGATCCCATCCCAACACACCTGCTGAAGGATGTTTTACCAATGATAGGCAGCTCTATCCTGGACCAGATCAATTGTTCTTTAGTGACAGGTTATGTACCCCGGTCCTACAAGGTGGCAGTGATTAAGCCTTTGCTTAAAAAGAAATCACTGATCCGGACGTACTAGCAAATTATAGGCCGATATCCAACCTTCCTTTTATCTCTAAAATTCTAGAGAAGGTTGTGGTGACTCAGTTACTGGAGCACCTGCAGAGAAACAGCCTGTTTCAGTCAGGCTTCTCATCACAGCACAGAAACAGCACTTATTAAAGTTACTAATGATCTTCTTACAGCTTCAGATCTTGGACTGATTTCGATGCTGCATCTGCTGGATCTCAGTGCTGCTTTTGAAACAGTTGATCACAGCATCCTGTTACAGAGACTGGGACATATAATTGGAATTAAAGGTACAGTACTAGACTGGTTTAGATTGTATTTATCAGATTTATCAGCATTTAGCTACCAGCCCCCCCTGCTGTGGAACCAGCTCCCTGTTGAAGAGAATTATTTTATCTTGTTAGCATCTTTTATCTTATTAGCATGTGTTATACTGTATGTTTTTGTTTTATGTTACAATTAGTTTAGAAGTTAGGGATAGTATATAATCTTTAGTAGGAATACACATAAGCAAGTCAGTTGACCCTTCCTTGACATGAATACTGTTTAGACAGTTGGAGCCAGGCAGACAGGAAATGGTAGACCCTCATCGTAAAACGTGACAGCATAATTTACTGGTGATTGATAAGTTCCTGGACAGGAATATGACCTCTGATCTGGCCATTTGGGAAGACAATGGAGAAGAAGGACTGCACCAACACCAAATGAGGCTGGAAGAAGAAGATGAGGTCACCCAAGAAGAAGGACTGGATTGGACTGAATTAGCATCAATAATTTACATATGTCTTTCTATAAAAGACTGGGTCAAGGGATAGTTAGGTCGTCAGACTTCATGCCCTTACAATGGACTCTGTTATTGTAGGGTTATGAACTGGCCCAGAGCTCTGTAATATTTGTATCTTGAATTGATTCTATTTGCTAAATACATTTTGAAATTGGCATTTGTTTACTTGAAGTCTTCATTTAAAGAACATGCGGATTGGCAGTGACACACGAGAGGTATTGCAATCCAACAATTTGGTGACCCCGACGTGATGAAGACAGAGAAGTCATCTGAGGCAAAGAATTGAACAACGGTCACTTCGGAGGACAACTGACGACAAAGGGATCCCGAGTAAAAGGTAAGCAGACACCTGTTTAATCAAAAATTCTGCACATTGGCAATTTCCAAAAATTTGTCGTCACTGTCAATTGAAGTGTCCGAGTTATAAATTCCAGATACAAATATAGAAAATATTGAAACGACTGCAGGAATTACGGTTCGAGTCCGGAAAATAGACGGTTAGAGGCCGGAAGTGCTGTTGAAAAAACAGGGAATAGACGGTCAGAGGCTGGAAGTACTGTTGAAAAAACAGGGAATAGACGGTTAGAGGCCGGAAGTACTGTTGAAAAAACAGGGAATAGACGGTTAGAGTAAACCGGAACTAGTACAGTGCTGTATTGCTGTATACACAGCACTGTATATGAAAAAGATTTGGGTTGGGACTCGGAGTGCAGTTGACGGCCGATCACCCGACGCCCGAGATTTGTGTTTTTGTGTGGGTTGGAAAAGTGGGAAAAGAGTGAACGTGAATTAAAAGGCTCTTTGTCCTTGGGAATTCACCCCCAGAGTGGAACCGGACCAACGAAGTTTGGTCTAGAAGCTTGTTTCACTGAGGCATTGAGTTGACTGTTGGAGTTATTCACATTCAATCTCAATTGGGAGCATAGTTAGAGATGGAACTAGAATGTGGCAAAGCGTGTTGGGATCAGGGAGAATGTTCTCCCTATCCTCGGTCTGTGGAAGAACCGTGGAAGTGGACTCTTGATCAGGTGGTGAGTGGCATGAAAGGAGAGGACAGGGAAAGAGAATTGGATGCAATAAAAAAGTTGTGGAAGGAAGCTCAGAAGCAAAAGATACTTCCCCCTCCAGAGGTGAAGGTTAATTTAGCTGAAGCATTGTGTAAGTGGGAGTAAGAAATCCACACTAGATTTCAAGATCATTTGAAAAATCCAAAATTAGGTTTTAAAGCAGGAAAATCGTGGCAAAAACAGGGTAAGGAGTTAGAAGACAAGCGTCGAAGGATACATGTTGTGGCTATGACATGTGCAGCAGTGCACAATTGCAGATCTAGGGGGGTCACATGAGTGCCCAATGAAGAAAAGCCTTCATTAGAAGATCCAAACCAGACATTGACACTTAACACTACTCTTTATCCATCAGTACCTACTACCTCTTCTCCACCCCCATATCAATTGCCAGTTTTGACTACTAATAGTGGTCAGTTAGATGTGGACAGAAATAAAGAAATGCAGGAGTTACGTGAGACAGTGTGGGAACTTTGGAGACAGGTTAGAATGATCAAACAGGGACAGGGAGAGGTTGAAGATAACTTAGGAAAAATTTAATTTAGAGAGGAAGCTCAGGTGGTTCGCCCTAAAATCTCTCAACAAACTACATTTAAAAAACAAGATAGTCAAAAATCTGCATTAAACGTCTTCAAAACATCTAGCAATCAAACAAAACAAGTGAAAAGAGCTGATCTCTCAGGAGGATTTGCCAGGGCTGAACGCAGGGAGGAGAAGGCAAGACTGATTTATGGCAGTGATAAAAAGGAGAGTGAGAGTAAGACAGACACCCTCAAACTTCCGGCTACATTTATTGGGGAATTGGAGCTTCAGGAGCCTGTTGAATCTCGGACAGAATTATATGTAAAAGATCCACGTTCAAGTATGGAAAATTATGAATCAGAATCAGGGGAAGAGACTGAGTGTGAGTACAGAGGTTTACCACTGACAAGGGCCATAAATAATGAGGAGGTGGGTCAAACAGGAATACACACAAGGAATAAGGGGCCCGTTTCAGAAAGACGGCAGCTACAGGCCCCTCTGATACAGAAAAGAGGAGGACAGGAACCAGTATATGTTCCGTTTGCTATCACAGACATTAATTGTTTGGTGGATAAGATGCCCCCACCCGCAGAGGGAGGCGGCAAATGGATGTCCAGCCTTTTTAGTTTAACACAGGGCATGCAGTTGGCGATGGGAGACTTTAGAGGAATTTTAGGGAGACAAGTGTCTCTCTGGGATTTGGATAAGGTCGAGGTAGCAGCAGGTATTAAAGATAGACCTAATGCTGCACGTTTTGGCCCATGTGCAACCAGGGTTGGTGAAGCTATGAGACAGATATTTCCAATATCTCCAGGAGCAATGCAGAACTTAAGATTTAAGTGGGAGGAAAGTGAGTCGGCACATGGGTTCCTTACGAGGTGTAAAGAGGAATGGATGTGTGCCACAGGGTGCCATCCTGGCTCAGATCATTTACACACCACGTTGTTCCGTCAGGCAATAATTTTAGGACTTCCACAATTAGTGAAAGAAGCCATGGAAGGAAATCCTGACCTTCCAGGCAGCACAGCGGAAGTCTGGGAGAGACATCTCTCTCACCACATCAACACATTTAAACAGGGAAAGAAAGAGGGGGGTGGTGACAGCGCAGGAACAGCTCCTAAAAATGCAGTTAGATGAAGCACTGAAAAAGCTTAATGATAAACAAAAGGAATAGAAACAGATGGTTCAGCGGTTTTCTCAGCAGGTGCAGCCAGATCAGTTAGGTCCGCAACAAGATTTTGCTCCGATAAACCCGTATTGGGTCAGTCCAAGGGGAGGCATGTGTGGGAGACGCGGCGGGCAGGGATACGGCTTGATAAGCGGGTACTTAGGCCGAGATCAGTGTCACGCCTGCAAATGGTATGGTCATTGGCAAAGGGACTGTCCATATCACAACTACCCGGAGGTACCAGGCAGTGTTCCACCATCTCATGTAATTTATCACCGGAGCCGATCTCATCTGACACCGTCGAGCTTGTGGGGTTCTCAGGGAGACCGGAGAGACTGCCGTTTTCTGTGCCATTAGTGACTCATTTTGCCGGACAGACTGTGTTGCACCCTTTTTTGATTTCACCACATTGCCCTATTAACCTGTTGGGAAGAGATCTCCTTGTGAGGACAGGAGCAGCTATTCTGTGTGGAGATAAAGGTATTTTGGTGCAATTTCCTAATGGACTGAAACTGAACTGCTGTATTTCACACCAAGGTGTGAAGGGACAAATGCTGATGAGTCCGACACCCTTTCCAGAACAGGGGGTGTGGGCGGACATTTATTGGGGAGAACTTGAGCCTGAGACCTCACCTGGTGTCGGTGTTGTGGCATTGTTTCAGAGCTGGAGGCCCTGGTTGTCAATGCTGAGTCCCTTTGCCCCGCCAGTTGATCCCTATCATGTCACTCTGTTTAATGACCCTTGAGAATAATGAGGTGTATCAGGATGCGTTTGGAGAAAAGTTATAGGGAAATTTCTGGATGATTACATCACCGTGTTTGTGTGTTGGGCCTGAAGGTGTGGCTGCGCAGGTCGACTTTGCTGAACAAAATGAGTGGTATGAGAGACTGTAAAGGAAATGTTGTCATTTGTGGGTCTCACAAGCTATAGTAGACATTTTATTCCTACATATTCAGAAAAGACTACGCCCCTACGTGCAATGGTGAATGAACAGGGAATGCGTGATTTGGCAGCCCGGCTAACATGGACAACTGAGGGAGAGAAAGCATTAATTGCTCTTAAACAGGCACTCACGACATCTGCATGCTTTGCCATTCCGGAATATAAAGATACTTTCTTTTTGGATGCTTCTGGAGGAGAACATACAGTAAATGGTGTTCTCTTTCAGAAAAAAGGGGGTGAAAGGAAAGTATTAATGTATGCAAATATAATGCTGGGCCCCATTGAAAACAGGCAGGCACTATGTGTAAGGCATGTAGCAGGTGTAGCAAAACTTTTACAAAAAACAGCACATTTAGTGATGGGTTACGCTCTGACAGTTCTTACAACACAGAGTGTGGTATCACTGGTCAGCTCAGCAGCATTCACCATGACCTCACTTAGACAAACCAGGATGGACAAGATTTTAACGGCACCACATATAACATACACACATGAAGGGATCAATATGGCAGATGGTATAGGAGAGGGCGATGTGAGGTCGTCAGATGTGAGGAGAAAGTGAAGAAAGGTGAAAAAATCAGAGTAGACCTCAAGGTGGAGCCGTTAAAGGATCCAGATGAAATACTATTTACAGATGGCTGTTGTTTCAGACATCCACAGGAGGGGCTGAAAGCTGTGTTGTGAATCTTCTCCTGGTGGTAGCCGAGATGTGTTGATGAGGAAGGAATCTTCGCAGACACCGACTTGGTTATCAAAGATGTTTATTGGAGAGAACAGTCAGGTATCAATCGAACACTGCAGTTTGTCTGAGGGAGGTTTTGCGGTCCCGATGGTGAAGAACTCCGAGGTGTCTACATCGACACCTCCTTCTTATACAGTCAAGTAAACACATTCTTTACTGATGACCTCACGCTATACAATATGGCCAACCCAATGGTATAGTGTTCAGTTATTACCAAAAAAGGGAATACTGAAGATGCTTCATGCTACACATCCTCATATGGAGAACAACCAGGGGCCCACAGGCTCCAGTGTCATCTTTTAGCAGCTCCTTTTACATAAAGGAAGAAGACACAGGACACACATGTGGAGCATGTCCTAATATGGTGCTTAGGCTGGGTGCTAAACACATTAAGGCCTTACAGACGTAAAGCCTGCATAGAACGGGTCAGATACTACAGCTGCCTATGCAATAGTTAGAAAATCAGAAGAGGATTTTGAGGAAGTGAAAACAGGAAAGATAACAGGTAAAGAGTCAGCACAACTCGCAGAATTGAGGGCAGTTATTTGAGCATTAGAAATATCAAAGGGTACAGATTACAGCGTATTTGGTGGGAGCTATCCAGTTAGAACGTTGTCAATGGTTGCGGGCAGGTTTTAATACAGCATCAGGATCTCTTATAAAACATGAGGCAGAAATGAGGCAATTGGCACAGGCACTCATGGAACCAGCAGAGGTTGCAGTTGTAAAGTGCAAAGGTCATAGTAAAGAGAACTTTCTGGAGGAAAGAGGTAATGAGGCTGCAGATCAGGCAGCAAAGAAGGCTGCAGGTATTGGAAACCAATTTACAATTTGTTGATGGTAGAGAAAACAGTTCAGGAAATTTCACCAAGATACGACAGGGAAAGACTTGGTTGTGATCAAGAAGAAGCGTCTCCACATGTAAAAACAGTTTGGAAGGCAAAGGGGGGCTGTGAAAGTTGAAGGAATTTGGCGGGGCCCAGACGGAAGACCTGTTCTCCCGCCCGGTCTGTTAGATGCCGTTCTGGAAGAGGCCCACGGCCTGACACACTGCGGGAAACCACGTATGATGCAGAGAATGTTCAATATGCACACAATTTAACGTAAAATCAACAATTCGACCACATGGAGTCACGTGATCGGCTGGACAAGATGGCTGCCTAGGCTTACTGCTCTCTGCCCGGCGTTGTCAAATTGTTAATTAATTCGTAGCTACAGGTTTCTAGCTCAACATTTTGGGGTGGTACAAAACATATGCCTCTGATGTCCTCCAAGAAAAAAGTCCCCAGCGTCTCTCAAGACACCGACGTCGACGCAATTGCCGAGTACATGATGCAGAAGCAACGCGAGTACCTGGAGCCGCGGCTTTCCGAAATCCAACAACTGGGGAAAGACAACGATGTGAAGCTAAGTGCCATTCAAGCTGAGCTAACTACGCTCACGACTGCCCTCAATGCCATTAAATCCGACGTAGACTCACTGAAAACTACTGTCGGAAGTAATTGTAGCAAAGTGGACAAGCACGACGGGGCTTTGCAGGCCATAGACTTTAAGCTAGCAGACATGGAAGACAGGAGTAGAAGCTGTCACATCCGTGTCATTGGCTTGGACGAAGGGCTTGAGGGCTCTAGCGCTACCCAGTTTATTTCACAGTCTCTCCCTAAGTGGTTCCCCACTCTTGGCGACACCCGGATTGAGATCATGAGTGCACACAGAATCTACAGCGACGGTGCCCGCACTCGTGGTGCTACTCGCACCCTGATTTTCAGCGTGCTTCGCTACTCTTCCCGCCTAGCCATTCTACGTGCTGCCAAGAAGGATCCCCTCTCCATCAACGGTCGGAAGATTCGCTTTTCTCCGGATTACAGCAACTTCACTGTCAGGCGCCGTCAAAGTTTTCAACGAGCTATGGATACAGCTCGAGCTAAAGGTTTGGACTTTTTTCTGCTCTACCCGGCCACTCTCAAAATTAAAGACGGTGCCCAGTTCAAGGCCTTCACGTCGCCGAAAGAAGCGGAAGACTTTTTGGACGTCGGTGCGACCCACGTACCCAGTGGCTCCGGTACAGAATAACATTGCTTCATTGCCGTAAACGCAGCTCATTCTCGAGTATTATTGTTACGAGACCGAGTTCTACTCCGTTTTTCACCGGAATTGACTGCACCGATCTCATATCGGTTGGTATACTGGCTTCGATTGGTGTTTACTCTTGTTACTTTGGTTCCAGAGCTACTTTGTCCCGAGATAGGTGCCCTGCACCTGTTCTGTACGTATCTCAATGTTAATTTGTAAATGAGCACAACGTTATTGTTCGCTTATGGTGTGTGTGTATATATATATATATATATATATATATATATATATATATATATATATATATATATAAGCTACTTCACTTCCCTTAGGAGTGGTAGATTTCTTTATCTTATTTTTTCTGACTTGTTTTTGACGCTGTTGGCGCGATTTGAGTGAACATCTAAATACTAGTCTTACTGTATGCTACAATCATTTCTATTACTGTACTGCCGGGCTGGGCCTTCTACACTGGCTGCCCCATATCCAATATGATCACAGGCCTACTTAACTATTTGCCTTTTGTATGCATGTTTATTGTGTTTTCTTTTTTCTTTTATTTTTGTGTTTTATATTTTATTTTACATATTCTTTTTGTTCTGTCTTTGTTTTATCCATATTGTTTAATGAGGGACCCTTTCTCAAATACACTTGTGATTGCACTATTAATGGAGGAGGACTATGGTAACATTTTCTCTTTGTTTGTGCCTAGAGCTTTTTTCTTAGAACATGGGTGATCTTAACATTTTAGTATGGAACTGTGGTGGATTGAATGCTCCCCATAAGCGTACTAGCACTCTTACTCTGCTTAAAAGAAAAAACATTGACATAGCACTGCTGCAGGAGACACACCTGCTGAAGGCTGACATGGGTCGTTTTGCAGACAGATTTTTTCACACTATAGCATTTTCCTCTGCAGACACAAAAACTAAAGGTGTGGCCATTGTTGTGAGACGTAGTTTGCCTGTAAAAATTGCAACATCCTGGGCTGATGAATCGGGTAGAGTTGCGATAGCTCAGATAGAAGTTCACTCAAGGAAGATAGCCCTTATATCTCTATATGCCCCTAATGATTTCAGAAAAGATTTTTATAATTGAATCACAACAAAAATGCTAGAATTGACGGATTACTCTTTCATTGTAGGAGCGGATTTTAATGCAGTATGGGACCCAGTTTCTGATAGATCTAGCGCAACCTCATCGGGAGGCCAGTCTATGGCCACAAATGCTTTAAAATCTTGGGCTAATAACTTGGGCCTGATGGACATTTGGCGGTTAGTCAATCCCACCATCAGAGATGATACTTTCTTCTCTGGCCGCCACAAATCTTTTTCTAGGATAGACTACCTCTTCGCTTCTCCACAACTATTTCAACTTGTCAAACCTTACTCCCAATAGCTCTTTCAGACCACAAGGGTGTCTTCTGCTCTGTAACTTTGAATTACGTCTCCAAACGCGCTGTTAGATGGCGCTTCAATACCTCATTACTTAAAAATGAAGAGTACACCAAACAATTTGTTTCAGGCCTCAAAGAATTTCTCAACTTCAATGTTGGTTCTGTGGAGGACCCCAGAATCCTTTGGGATGCTATCAAAGGCTTTATTAGAAGCAATACTATTTTATTTAGCTCTAATGCACGAAAATCAAGATCCCTTCATTTACAAAATCTTGAACTAGAATTTACCAGGTTGGACTCCATTTTGCAATCCAATTTTACAGAACCAGTTGCTCTACAACGCACAATAATTAAAAGGAAATCAACAACATTTTGAAACAGCAATCCGAATTTCAAATTCACAGGACCAGACAAAAATATTATTTTCATTTTGCCAGATCGAGTCATCTCCTGGCTATGAGAATCAGAGCTAATGACCATTTTGCAGACATCCCTGCCATTAAACTGGCAGATGGCAACACAATTTATCCTAAACAGATAAATTGCACATTCCGAACTTTTTACTCTGAGCTATATAAAACAGAGGTGTCCTTGGATAAAATTCAATGTGACAGATTTTTAAATCAATTATGTTTACCCCAACTATCAGGAACGGACTCCTCTCACTTAGAAAGACCAATTCTCCTGGAAGAACTTGAAAAAGCTGCAAAAACAATGCAGAAAGGGAAATCACCAGGCATTGATGGCATCCCTCCTGAATTTTATGTTACTTTCTGGGAACATCTGGGCCCATTTCTTTTAGATATGATTGTGTTCTCGATTGAAAGGGGTGGATTTTTGAGGGATGTGAACACAGCCCTCATTTCCCTACTGCTGAAAAAGGATAAAGACCCCACTGATTGCTCGAGCTACCGTCCACTCAGCCTCCTAAACTCTGACTTGAAGATTTTTGCTAAACTCCTTGCTCGCCGTCTTGAACGTTACATGCTGTTGCTGGTCAACCCTGACCGGGTAGGTTTCATAAAGTCACGTTTGGCAACTGATAATGTTAGGTGTCTTCTTCACATTATTGAGGCAGCAACAGACAACAAAACACCTATGTCTGTACTCTCGCTGGATGCCATGAAAGCTTTTGACCGTCTAGAGTGGCCATTCTTGTGGTCTGTCTTAGAGACAATGGGCTTTGGCAAGAATTTTATTGGAATGATTAAGACGCTTTATTCAAATCCTTCCGCTCAGGTTTTGACTGGTCAAATGTATTCTTCTCCTTTCTCAGTTTCCAGGTCCTCACGCCAGGGCTGCCCGCTCAGCCCTGCATTATTTGTACTTTCTCTGGAGCCTCTAGCCGAAGCAATTCGTCAATCTAATTTGATTTTGCCTATCTCTGTCTGCAACACCCAACATCACCTGTCGCTATATGCGGATGATGTCTTAGTTTTCTTAGAAAATCCAGCTCAATCTGCACCACACCTACTGGCTATTTGTGAAGAGTTTGGGAAATTGTCAGGGTTTAAAATTAATTGGTCCAAATCTGCTCTCCTACATCTCAATGAGGCTGCTAAATCTTCTGTTCTTCCAATCAACATCCCCATAGTACCACACTTTACATATTTAGGAATTGAAATATTCCCCTCTCTAAACCAGATCACTAAATATAATTACTCTGTAGTTCTAAACAAAACATTAAGGGATTTGGACCGGTGGGTTGATCTTCCTATGTCTATCCGTGCCCGTGTCTCTGTCATCAAAATGAACATCTTGCCTAGAATTAACTTTGTTAGCTCTATGATTCCCCTCCCTCCTCCATCTGACCATTGGAGCAAGCCACCAAATTTATACGGAACAAAAAGCGCCCTCGTCTGAAAATGTCCATCCTGCAGAGAAGGAGGGAGGATGGGGGTTTGCCGGTACCTGACTTTAAGCTATATTTCTGGTCATTTGTGCTTAGGCCCTTACTCTCCTGGTTTAATCCTGATTGTTCTGCCTCCTGGCGTACGCTAGAAAGCAATGCAGTTCAACCATGGACTCTTCAGGATGTTCTCTTCAGCAACATTTCTAAAAAACAGTGTCAATTATGTTTTGGCCCCCTAATTTCTTACCTTGTATCGACATGGAGACAAGTTGAGACACACTGTCGTCTGGCCTGCAAATGGCACCCCTTTTCCCCAATTTTCAACAATAATGGGATTTTAATAGGAGGACGGCCTATTGCTGCTCCTCAATGGCAACAGAGGGGTGTTTGCTATCTTAAGGATATCTGCAATGACTCTGGGTTACTCTCTTTCAATGATATTAGGGTGGCTTTTGACTTGCCAAATTCCTCTTTTTTCTTTTACTTACAACTAAGATCAGCACTTAAAGCACAGGGTGTGCCCCTGCAGTGCTCTTTACCTACCCACCCATTAAGAGACTTGTTTACTAAACATAAAGGAGCTAAGGGCGTAGTCTCTAAACTATACCGTTTTTTGCAAAGGGACCCAGCCTCACTCCCCATCGAGAGAATTTGGAAAAAAGATTGTCCTGACCTTGCTCAGCAGTTTGATTGGAATGTGGTCTGGTCCAGTATAACGGAAGCATCCCGCAACCCAGACCATCAACATATCCTATGTTCTCTGAAAGCTCTAGGCACTTACATCTATATGTTTTGGGACTGCCCTCCCGTCCAAAGTTTGCTGCTAAGTTGTCTGACCTGACACATGTGCCTGTAACTATACCTGTTTTGATCTTAGATGATCTTTCAGTTCTTAAGATTTCCAAACCAAAAAAAAGACTAATTTTTGCTGGACTAACAGCAGCAAAAAAAATGATTGCAACTCATTGGAAACCACCTCACTCTCTGACCACCCGATCTTGGGTATTGTCCCTGCTCGATGTCATTTACATGGAGCTTTCAACTGCTCGGATTAACTGCGCAAATGAAACTACAATCAACATATGGCGTACCGCCACTGAGTCTTTGAGTAGCATGACATAAAATCTTATCTCCTCTAGCTCTTCTAATATAGTTCCACTGCTGTTTCCCCCTTTTTTTTAAGTGCAATTCCCTTTATTTTTGTCAATATGTGATTTTTTTTGTCCTGTCTTTCTTTCTTTATATACATATTTTTATTTTATTTTATATATATATTTTTTTTTTTGTAATTATTATTTATTTCTGTAGTGTCTCTATTGTATTTTGTCCTATGGCATGTTCTTGGCCTTAGGCTTGTTTCTTCTGTATTGTATTTTTTGCCTTTACTTGAAAATAAAAAATTTGAACATAAAAAAAAAAAAAAATTTGACCACATGAGGGCAAGTTTCCATGGCAGGGCAAGGAAAATAATAGATTTCACCGACATGATAGACCGAGTCAATGGCTGCCCAGAGGCGGTTCCCGTAAAAGCAGAAGATGCAAGTGTTATTAAATTTTTGATTAATCCGACACATGGTTTCCCCAAACAAATTAGGTCTGATAATAGAACTCATTTTAAGAATAAAGATTTACAAGAAGTAGAGAAGGCGTTAGGCGCAGGTAGAAAGAATGAATCAAACACTGAAGAGCAAAATTGGCAACATATGTGCTTACAGTGGAATGAAATGGACACAGGCGCTTCCAATAGCCTTGATGTCAGTAAGAAGCTCTGTTAGCTCCCGAACAGGATTCACCCCCTTTGAGCTCGAGAGGGGTGTTCTCTTTCCGGGACCAGGAGCAGAAAATCCTTAGGCCAGCCCAGCACTTTTATGAAATATAAATCTTATTTTGTTCAACTAAAAACGACTCTCTCAGTTTTCTCCCAACAGGCAACCTCTGTAACCACAGTCAGTGAAGATCCAGGAATTCCACACACAGCTGAGTGGGTTCTTCTGAGAGTCATCAAGTGAAAGTGGTCAGAGCCCAGGTGGACTGGTCCCTTTGAAGTTGCAGAGTGAACATCGCATGTTAACCCTAACCCTAACATCCTAACATACTAACACCCTAACACATTAACCCTAACTCTGGTATCACTGGAATCAATGTACCCCAGCAGATAATTCACAGAGAACGCTTGGACAGATCCGAGAACATCTAAAGAAGATGGCACCATGATTAAACTTCTATTATTCTTGATTACAGCAAAGGGAGCGGTCAGTGAATTGTTATATTGGCCTAGCTTAGGCTAGACCAAAAGGGGGATTGCCCTCCAAGTCCATGCACGTTTGTTGATAAGTAAGAACAGATGACAGGATAGGCAAGATAGTTTCAGCATAGCAACACTCAAAATGTATTGGCAAGACAAGTTATGAAGCTTCAGAGTCTGTTCAAGTACACAGCCTGTCTGTCAGCATGGTCCCCTGAAAAGACTATCTAAGGCTGGCCTGTATCCATCCTATATACAGTTCATATGTCACTTGTTGTTCGCCCTACCTCAGGTGATTTCCTTTGTCTCAGCAGAACATGGACCTGACCTTTTCTTAACCCACCATGTCTTACCAGAATTTCTCAATGCACACATGATACTTGTTCCTGTTTTGACTTACCACAATCAACAGTGGTATGGATTGTATCTGTGTAAGCAGAACTTGTCGTCTTAGCCTTCTGTTGAACTTGCTGACATTGTAACATTAGCTTGGCATGAGTAGCGTTAGTACATCTTGTCATATGCTAAGCTACTTGAGCAATCAATTACATGGTTCTCATTCTGATAATCACAGACATTTCAATATTTCCACGCTGGACTTCCTAGTGCTGCTCTAGAGCATCCAGTTCAACTGTGCCCAGATGACTAAGAGGGTTACTGTCTGTGAAGACAACACACTTGTCCCAACAAATATTCACGGAACTTCTCCGTCATGGCCCATTTCAAAGCCAATAACTCCAGTCTCACGGAATTAAAGTTTTTAAGATTTTTTTTAATTTCCCTGAGGCATTAAAGTTGAGTTGAAGTTGTTGAAGTCGAAGTTGACGATTATCAAACAATCAAGGAAGGAAGTGGAACAAACAGGAAGGATTTAATTTTTCTATTCAAAGAACTGGAAGTGGTTTCCTCAAATTGGCACTAATTATCATTTGATAAACCAAACTAATTTTGATTTTTTTTTTTCCTTAAAAAGGACAGATATTATCCACATTGACTACCTTCTGGTTTCACGGTCAGATGTTTTCTAAGTGTAATGATAATAAGAATCTTTCAAGATGGAAGACAAGAATGTCGATTCACCTGTATTTACGTCACCATTTCACTTCCTTGTATCATGATCATGTCATGCCTCATCTAGCATCCATAACTGCTTTCCATTTTTATTTGATGTGTCATAGTTTTGGATGACAGAAAGAAACAAAAGTGAAAATGAAATGAGTCTGTATGTTGGGCGAGTAATGCTTTGCACTTCATCAAATAGAGCTGCTGACTCTCTAAATTCAAAAATCAATATCATTGTGAAATCAAGAGCAAACTTTCCAAGCATTTTTCATCCAGACCTGTCTGCACGTGAACCTATTAGCCTAAGCAACATTCTTTTGGTGACCTCATTCCTCAGTTCTTTTGGTAACCTCAGTTCCCGGACCTTTTATTGCCGGATGTGGATACGTACATACCAATGGTAATATTGTAGTACCATTATGTTCAATTAAAATTCTGGAGGTCGTTGAAGATTAATAAATGCATTTCTTTATATATTCATTCCTTTCCATGAATCACATGATGCAGTTACTCGGCTGACTGAGTTGATGCTGAAGAATTGAACAGTTTCTATTCATCTCTAAAAATCAGCCACTTTTTAGGGATGCAGCTGGAAGGACGGACCCTGATCATACCTTGAAACACCTACAGACAGCCCTCAACTCCTTCAGGGGGAACCTGCCTTCATGCTTCGTCTTTCCATCCAGATCCCTCGGCAATGAGGTACATTTATTTGAGTAACATTTTGAGTAAAATGTACTTCTAAGAGTATGTTTAATGCACAATATTTGTACTTTTACTTGAGTAGTGAAGAGAATTGTGTTTACCTTGTTACCATGTGTTCTACCATGTGTTTCTGTTTTCTGTTAGAAGTAATTTAGAAGTTAGGGATGGTAGAATCATTAGCAAGTGTAATAAAGATCAGTTTACCCTTTCCTTGACATGATTGTTGTTTAGACAGTTGTAATCGCAAGAGACAGTCAGACGGGGACTGTTAAACACCCATCGTAAAACTTGACAGCATAGTTTACTTGTGTTGATAAGTTCATCTGCGGGAAGAAGGTGAACTTTCAATCAATCAATCAATCAATCTTTATTTATATAGCATCTGTTACAATCAAAATTGTTTCAAGGCGCTTTCCAGAATCCCAGGGCCAGACCCCAGACAAGCAACAGTGGCAAGGAAAAACTCCCCTTTAACAGGAAGAAACCTTGAGCAGGACCAGGCTCATGTAGGGGGACCCTCCTGCTGATGGCCGGCTGGGTAAGCTGATGGCCGGCTGGGTAAACTGCTGGTTAACTTTGACCTGGCCATTTGGGAAACAACGGAGAACAAGGACTGTACCAGTATCCAATGGGACTGGAAGAAGAAGATGAGGTCATCCAAGCAGAGGGACTGGATTGGACTGGATTAGCATCAATAATTTACATATGTGTTTCTATAAAAGACTGGGTCAAGGGATAGTTAGGTTGTCAGACTTCATGCCCGGACAATTGACTTTGTTATTGCAGGGTTATGAACTGGCCCTTACTGGCCTTAGAGCTCTGTAATATTTGTATCTTGAATTGGTTCTATTTGCTAAATACATTTTGAAATTGGCCTTTTTCTTCTTCTAGTCTTCATTCAGAGAACATACGGATTGGCAGTGCCACACGTGAGGTATTGCGATCCAACAGTAGATGCATAAATATATATATATATATATATATATATATATATATATAAATCATACAAATGTAAATGTTGTTTGTGCTTTATTTTGCCAGATATCTGGATTAATTGCTGCCACATGACTGTGTTCCACAAACCTGACAAATTTCTTCATTTTTTGTTCAGCTCTATGGTCAAAAAGAATCAGAAAAGATTAACGATTAGAACTTGTTTTTATTGCTAAACAGGTTTGCACTTAAAACCTGGGGAGAGCCAGATAAAGTGAAATTGAACAGACTAGTCAGGAGTGTTACATGGTGTCTGCCCATCCTCTTCTATGTCTTCCACCTTCACCTTAGTCTTTCCCATAGGCTTTCAGCAGCCTAACACCCCCCATATGAGCCTGGTCCAGCTCAAGGTTTCTTCATGTTGTTGGGTGTCAGGCCCTGGGTTTCTGTAAAGTGCCAAGAATAATAAAAGTGAATTGAATATTAATCTAAACCACTGTTACTTTTGCTTAAAAATATGTTTTTATGTTTTGCAGTTGCATGCTGTGTGTGTACTCATATCGGGATATTTTCAGTAAAGTCTTGCTACAGTTTGGATAATGTACATCATTACATGATTTCTTCATCATTCTGATTCTTCTACATGTCGTCTTGAACACATCTATACATCTAAATGCATTGAGATGCAGCCAAGTAATTGGCTGGTAAGCGATTTGTGTTTTGAAACCATTGAACAGGTTGACCTAAAAAAAAGTGGGCAGCAATCGGATTATCAAAACTGTGTACTGTATACTACAAATAATTATATATGTTCCTGAAGCCTGGCAATATGTTATAATGTGGAGGTCAGATCTATTTTCTTTTGTTTCCCTGCCCTTCATGGTCCTGTTTTGCTTGCTTCACTTGTCTTTGCAGACTTTGTGTGGCTAGCTGATTTCTCCAACCCCATTTACCTCCAGCTCTCCCTCCAATTCTGTTTTCCCTTCCAATTCGTTTTTTTCCTGAATCATCAAGTGGTACATTTACAGCTCTTGAAATAGTTAAATTATATTTTTTTAATTTTTGTTTTTCTGACTGCCTATTTTGGTTTGGTTAGTCTTTAATAGACTTGTGGTTTCTCCCTTCATTTGGTGTTATGGCCCACTCGTGAAGTCGACAACAAAAGAGAAAGACACACTGTCCAGTTTAACCATTTATTTTCTAAAACCAAAGAAAACACCCAATAAAGGAGTATGGCAGGTGAGAATGAAAATCAGTGGTGTGAGCAAGTGCCTGGATGAAGTGAGTAAAGGGGTGAGGTTTGTTGTAGGTGCAAAAGACAATAATTCACCAAGAGGCAAAGCAGCTGGGCACGTGAGATGGAGTTGCAGAGGTAGGAGAAAAAGCCCCAGAATGCTGGATCAGGTGGAACTTTATAACCTGTAGATCACTGGCCAGGTGCTCCAATTAGGTTAGCCCAACCCTGCTGGAAACCTGTGAACCACAGACAGCACAGTGCAAGACAACTCTACAGCTCTGGGGCCGTCACATTTGGAGTGATATTTTTTTTTTTTGCTTGTTTTACACTTTGAAGAGAATTATTTTATCTTGTTAACATCTTTTATCTTATTAGCATGTGTTATACTATATGTTTTTGTTTTATGTTACAGTTAGTTTAGAAGTTAGGAATACTATGTACTCTTTAGTATGAATACACATAAGCAAGTCAGTTGACCCTTCCTTGACCTGAATACTGTTCAGACAGTTGGAGCCAGGCAGACAGGAAATGGTAGACCTCCATCGTAAAACGTGACAGCATAATTTACTGGTGATTGATAAGTTCCTGGACAGGAATATGACCTCTGATCTGGCCATTTGGGAAGACAATGGAGAAGAAGGACTGCACCAACACCAAATGAGGCTGGAAGAAGAAGATGAGGTCACCCAAGAAGAAGGACTGGATTGGACTGAATTAGCATCAATAATTTCTCTGGTGAACCTCAGTAAGGACCAGCTCTTTTAGAGCAGCTGGCAGAAGTACCAGAAGGCACCACTTCCCCACCATCAGAGTGCAAAACCTGCCTGTAAACCACCCCAACACACCCAGTCAGCCGAGTGTTTCTGCTCCTCAGGGCATCGCTTCTCCCAGCAAAATGTACAAAACTTGTGGTTTACAGCATCAGCCTACTGAAGGGTACCAATGTCTACTGGCAAATGTGGAGGGGAAATGTGGATAGCAGCCTGTGAGTCATCAGGCCTCGAGCTTGGAAGGCTTGCTGCAAGGGTGGTGGAAGAGAGGTACCAAAGGCTATGATGTTGAAGTCCACGGCTAAAGGCGGGTGTAGGCAAGGAAAGGCATCTACATTGGCATTACTTTTGCCAGGCCCGTAGCAAACCTCGAAATCGAATGCTGCGAGCTGGCGTCGGATCGCCCTCCAAGTCCATGCACGTTTGTTGATAAGTAAGAACAGATGACAGGATAGGCAAGATAGTTTCAGCATAGCAACACTCAAAATGTATTGGCAAGACAAGTTATGAAGCTTCAGAGTCTGTTCAAGTACACAGCCTGTCTGTCAGCATGGTCCCCTGAAAAAACTATCTAAGGCTGGCCTGTATCCATCCTATATACAGTTCATATGTCACTTGTTGTTCGCCCTACCTCAGGTGATTTCCTTTGTCTCAGCAGAACATGGACCTGACCTTTTCTTAACCCACCATGTCTTACCAGAATTTCTCAATGCACACATGATACTTGTTCCTGTTTTGACTTACCACAATCAACAGTGGTATGGATTGTATCTGTGTAAGCAGAACTTGTCGTCTTAGCCTTCTGTTGAACTTGCTGACATTGTAACATTAGCTTGGCATGAGTAGCGTTAGTACATCTTGTCATATGCTAAGCTACTTGAGCAATCAATTACATGGTTCTCATTCTGATAATCACAGACATTTCAATATTTCCACGCTGGACTTCCTAGTGCTGCTCTAGAGCATCCAGTTCAACTGTGCCCAGATGACTAAGAGGGTTACTGTCTGTGAAGACAACACACTTGCCCAACAAATATTCACGGAACTTCTCCGTCATGGCCCATTTCAAAGCCAATAACTCCAGTCTCACGGAATTAAAGTTTTTAAGATTTTTTTTAATTTCCCTGAGGCATTAAAGTTGAGTTGAAGTTGTTGAAGTCGAAGTTGACGATTATCAAACAATCAAGGAAGGAAGTGGAACAAACAGGAAGGATTTAATTTTTCTATTCAAAGAACTGGAAGTGGTTTCCTCAAATTGGCACTAATTATCATTTGATAAACCAAACTAATTTTGATTTTTTTTTTTCCTTAAAAAGGACAGATATTATCCACATTGACTACCTTCTGGTTTCACGGTCAGATGTTTTCTAAGTGTAATGATAATAAGAATCTTTCAAGATGGAAGACAAGAATGTCGATTCACCTGTATTTACGTCACCATTTCACTTCCTTGTATCATGATCATGTCATGCCTCATCTAGCATCCATAACTGCTTTCCATTTTTATTTGATGTGTCATAGTTTTGGATGACAGAAAGAAACAAAAGTGAAAATGAAATGAGTCTGTATGTTGGGCGAGTAATGCTTTGCACTTCATCAAATAGAGCTGCTGACTCTCTAAATTCAAAAATCAATATCATTGTGAAATCAAGAGCAAACTTTCCAAGCATTTTTCATCCAGACCTGTCTGCACGTGAACCTATTAGCCTAAGCAACATTCTTTTGGTGACCTCATTCCTCAGTTCTTTTGGTAACCTCAGTTCCCGGACCTTTTATTGCCGGATGTGGATACGTACATACCAATGGTAATATTGTAGTACCATTATGTTCAATTAAAATTCTGGAGGTCGTTGAAGATTAATAAATGCATTTCTTTATATATTCATTCCTTTCCATGAATCACATGATGCAGTTACTCGGCTGACTGAGTTGATGCTGAAGAATTGAACAGTTTCTATTCATCTCTAAAAATCAGCCACTTTTTAGGGATGCAGCTGGAAGGACGGACCCTGATCATACCTTGAAACACCTACAGACAGCCCTCAACTCCTTCAGGGGGAACCTGCCTTCATGCTTCGTCTTTCCATCCAGATCCCTCGGCAATGAGGTACATTTATTTGAGTAACATTTTGAGTAAAATGTACTTCTAAGAGTATGTTTAATGCACAATATTTGTACTTTTACTTGAGTAGTGAAGAGAATTGTGTTTACCTTGTTACCATGTGTTCTACCATATGTTTCTGTTTTCTGTTAGAAGTAATTTAGAAGTTAGGGATGGTAGAATCATTAGCAAGTGTAATAAAGATCAGTTTACCCTTTCCTTGACATGATTGTTGTTTAGACAGTTGTAATCGCAAGAGACAGTCAGACGGGGACTGTTAAACACCCATCGTAAAACTTGACAGCATAGTTTACTTGTGTTGATAAGTTCATCTGCGGGAAGAAGGTGAACTTTCAATCAATCAATCAATCAATCTTTATTTATATAGCATCTGTTACAATCAAAATTGTTTCAAGGCGCTTTCCAGAATCCCAGGGCCAGACCCCAGACAAGCAACAGTGGCAAGGAAAAACTCCCCTTTAACAGGAAGAAACCTTGAGCAGGACCAGGCTCATGTAGGGGGACCCTCCTGCTGATGGCCGGCTGGGTAAGCTGATGGCCGGCTGGGTAAACTGCTGGTTAACTTTGACCTGGCCATTTGGGAAACAACGGAGAACAAGGACTGTACCAGTATCCAATGGGACTGGAAGAAGAAGATGAGGTCATCCAAGCAGAGGGACTGGATTGGACTGGATTAGCATCAATAATTTACATATGTGTTTCTATAAAAGACTGGGTCAAGGGATAGTTAGGTTGTCAGACTTCATGCCCGGACAATTGACTTTGTTATTGCAGGGTTATGAACTGGCCCTTACTGGCCTTAGAGCTCTGTAATATTTGTATCTTGAATTGGTTCTATTTGCTAAATACATTTTGAAATTGGCCTTTTTCTTCTTCTAGTCTTCATTCAGAGAACATACGGATTGGCAGTGCCACACGTGAGGTATTGCGATCCAACAGTAGATGCATAAATATATATATATATATATATATATATATATAAATCATACAAATGTAAATGTTGTTTGTGCTTTATTTTGCCAGATATCTGGATTAATTGCTGCCACATGACTGTGTTCCACAAACCTGACAAATTTCTTCATTTTTTGTTCAGCTCTATGGTCAAAAAGAATCAGAAAAGATTAACGATTAGAACTTGTTTTTATTGCTAAACAGGTTTGCACTTAAAACCTGGGGAGAGCCAGATAAAGTGAAATTGAACAGACTAGTCAGGAGTGTTACATGGTGTCTGCCCATCCTCTTCTATGTCTTCCACCTTCACCTTAGTCTTTCCCATAGGCTTTCAGCAGCCTAACACCCCCCATATGAGCCTGGTCCAGCTCAAGGTTTCTTCATGTTGTTGGGTGTCAGGCCCTGGGTTTCTGTAAAGTGCCAAGAATAATAAAAGTGAATTGAATATTAATCTAAACCACTGTTACTTTTGCTTAAAAATATGTTTTTATGTTTTGCAGTTGCATGCTGTGTGTGTACTCATATCGGGATATTTTCAGTAAAGTCTTGCTACAGTTTGGATAATGTACATCATTACATGATTTCTTCATCATTCTGATTCTTCTACATGTCGTCTTGAACACATCTATACATCTAAATGCATTGAGATGCAGCCAAGTAATTGGCTGGTAAGCGATTTGTGTTTTGAAACCATTGAACAGGTTGACCTAAAAAAAAGTGGGCAGCAATCGGATTATCAAAACTGTGTACTGTATACTACAAATAATTATATATGTTCCTGAAGCCTGGCAATATGTTATAATGTGGAGGTCAGATCTATTTTCTTTTGTTTCCCTGCCCTTCATGGTCCTGTTTTGCTTGCTTCACTTGTCTTTGCAGACTTTGTGTGGCTAGCTGATTTCTCCAACCCCATTTACCTCCAGCTCTCCCTCCAATTCTGTTTTCCCTTCCAATTCGTTTTTTTCCTGAATCATCAAGTGGTACATTTACAGCTCTTGAAATAGTTAAATTATATTTTTTTAATTTTTGTTTTTCTGACTGCCTATTTTGGTTTGGTTAGTCTTTAATAGACTTGTGGTTTCTCCCTTCATTTGGTGTTATGGCCCACTCGTGAAGTCGACAACAAAAGAGAAAGACACACTGTCCAGTTTAACCATTTATTTTCTAAAACCAAAGAAAACACCCAATAAAGGAGTATGGCAGGTGAGAATGAAAATCAGTGGTGTGAGCAAGTGCCTGGATGAAGTGAGTAAAGGGGTGAGGTTTGTTGTAGGTGCAAAAGACAATAATTCACCAAGAGGCAAAGCAGCTGGGCACGTGAGATGGAGTTGCAGAGGTAGGAGAAAAAGCCCCAGAATGCTGGATCAGGTGGAACTTTATAACCTGTAGATCACTGGCCAGGTGCTCCAATTAGGTTAGCCCAACCCTGCTGGAAACCTGTGAACCACAGACAGCACAGTGCAAGACAACTCTACAGCTCTGGGGCCGTCACATTTGGAGTGATATTTTTTTTTTTTGCTTGTTTTACACTTTGAAGAGAATTATTTTATCTTGTTAACATCTTTTATCTTATTAGCATGTGTTATACTATATGTTTTTGTTTTATGTTACAGTTAGTTTAGAAGTTAGGAATACTATGTACTCTTTAGTATGAATACACATAAGCAAGTCAGTTGACCCTTCCTTGACCTGAATACTGTTCAGACAGTTGGAGCCAGGCAGACAGGAAATGGTAGACCTCCATCGTAAAACGTGACAGCATAATTTACTGGTGATTGATAAGTTCCTGGACAGGAATATGACCTCTGATCTGGCCATTTGGGAAGACAATGGAGAAGAAGGACTGCACCAACACCAAATGAGGCTGGAAGAAGAAGATGAGGTCACCCAAGAAGAAGGACTGGATTGGACTGAATTAGCATCAATAATTTCTCTGGTGAACCTCAGTAAGGACCAGCTCTTTTAGAGCAGCTGGCAGAAGTACCAGAAGGCACCACTTCCCCACCATCAGAGTGCAAAACCTGCCTGTAAACCACCCCAACACACCCAGTCAGCCGAGTGTTTCTGCTCCTCAGGGCATCGCTTCTCCCAGCAAAATGTACAAAACTTGTGGTTTACAGCATCAGCCTACTGAAGGGTACCAATGTCTACTGGCAAATGTAGAGGGAAAATGTGGATAGCAGCCTGTGAGTCATCAGGCCTCGAGCTTGGAAGGCTTGCTGCAAGGGTGGTGGAAGAGAGGTACCAAAGGCTATGATGTTGAAGTCCACGGCTAAAGGCGGGTGTAGGCAAGGAAAGGCATCTACATTGGCATTACTTTTGCCAGGCCCGTAGCAAACCTCGAAATCGAATGCTGCGAGCTGGCGTCGGATCGCCCTCCAAGTCCATGCACTTTTGTTGATAAGTAAGAACAGATGACAGGATAGGCAAGATAGTTTCAGCATAGCAACACTCAAAATGTATTGGCAAGACAAGTTATGAAGCTTCAGAGTCTGTTCAAGTACACAGCCTGTCTGTCAGCATGGTCCCCTGAAAAAACTATCTAAGGCTGGCCTGTATCCATCCTATATACAGTTCATATGTCACTTGTTGTTCGCCCTACCTCAGGTGATTTCCTTTGTCTCAGCAGAACATGGACCTGACCTTTTCTTAACCCACCATGTCTTACCAGAATTTCTCAATGCACACATGATACTTGTTCCTGTTTTGACTTACCACAATCAACAGTGGTATGGATTGTATCTGTGTAAGCAGAACTTGTCGTCTTAGCCTTCTGTTGAACTTGCTGACATTGTAACATTAGCTTGGCATGAGTAGCGTTAGTACATCTTGTCATATGCTAAGCTACTTGAGCAATCAATTACATGGTTCTCATTCTGATAATCACAGACATTTCAATATTTCCACGCTGGACTTCCTAGTGCTGCTCTAGAGCATCCAGTTCAACTGTGCCCAGATGACTAAGAGGGTTACTGTCTGTGAAGACAACACACTTGCCCAACAAATATTCACGGAACTTCTCCGTCATGGCCCATTTCAAAGCCAATAACTCCAGTCTCACGGAATTAAAGTTTTTAAGATTTTTTTTAATTTCCCTGAGGCATTAAAGTTGAGTTGAAGTTGTTGAAGTCGAAGTTGACGATTATCAAACAATCAAGGAAGGAAGTGGAACAAACAGGAAGGATTTAATTTTCTATTCAAAGAACTGGAAGTGGTTTCCTCAAATTGGCACTAATTATCATTTGATAAACCAAACTAATTTTGATTTTTTTTTTTTCCTTAAAAAGGACAGATATTATCCACATTGACTACCTTCTGGTTTCACGGTCAGATGTTTTCTAAGTGTAATGATAATAAGAATCTTTCAAGATGGAAGACAAGAATGTTGATTCACCTGTATTTACGTCACCATTTCACTTCCTTGTATCATGATCATGTCATGCCTCATCTAGCATCCATAACTGCTTTCCATTTTTATTTGATGTGTCATAGTTTTGGATGACAGAAAGAAACAAAAGTGAAAATGAAATGAGTCTGTATGTTGGGCGAGTAATGCTTTGCACTTCATCAAATAGAGCTGCTGACTCTCTAAATTCAAAAATCAATATCATTGTGAAATCAAGAGCAAACTTTCCAAGCATTTTTCATCCAGACCTGTCTGCACGTGAACCTATTAGCCTAAGCAACATTCTTTTGGTGACCTCATTCCTCAGTTCTTTTGGTAACCTCAGTTCCCGGACCTTTTATTGCCGGATGTGGATACGTACATACCAATGGTAATATTGTAGTACCATTATGTTCAATTAAAATTCTGGAGGTCGTTGAAGATTAATAAATGCATTTCTTTATATATTCATTCCTTTCCATGAATCACATGATGCAGTTACTCGGCTGACTGAGTTGATGCTGAAGAATTGAACAGTTTCTATTCATCTCTAAAAATCAGCCACTTTTTAGGGATGCAGCTGGAAGGACGGACCCTGATCATACCTTGAAACACCTACAGACAGCCCTCAACTCCTTCAGGGGGAACCTGCCTTCATGCTTCGTCTTTCCATCCAGATCCCTCGGCAATGAGGTACATTTATTTGAGTAACATTTTGAGTAAAATGTACTTCTAAGAGTATGTTTAATGCACAATATTTGTACTTTTACTTGAGTAGTGAAGAGAATTGTGTTTACCTTGTTACCATGTGTTCTACCATATGTTTCTGTTTTCTGTTAGAAGTAATTTAGAAGTTAGGGATGGTAGAATCATTAGCAAGTGTAATAAAGATCAGTTTACCCTTTCCTTGACATGATTGTTGTTTAGACAGTTGTAATCGCAAGAGACAGTCAGACGGGGACTGTTAAACACCCATCGTAAAACTTGACAGCATAGTTTACTTGTGTTGATAAGTTCATCTGCGGGAAGAAGGTGAACTTTCAATCAATCAATCAATCAATCTTTATTTATATAGCATCTGTTACAATCAAAATTGTTTCAAGGCGCTTTCCAGAATCCCAGGGCCAGACCCCAGACAAGCAACAGTGGCAAGGAAAAACTCCCCTTTAACAGGAAGAAACCTTGAGCAGGACCAGGCTCATGTAGGGGGACCCTCCTGCTGATGGCCGGCTGGGTAAGCTGATGGCCGGCTGGGTAAACTGCTGGTTAACTTTGACCTGGCCATTTGGGAAACAACGGAGAACAAGGACTGTACCAGTATCCAATGGGACTGGAAGAAGAAGATGAGGTCATCCAAGCAGAGGGACTGGATTGGACTGGATTAGCATCAATAATTTACATATGTGTTTCTATAAAAGACTGGGTCAAGGGATAGTTAGGTTGTCAGACTTCATGCCCGGACAATTGACTTTGTTATTGCAGGGTTATGAACTGGCCCTTACTGGCCTTAGAGCTCTGTAATATTTGTATCTTGAATTGGTTCTATTTGCTAAATACATTTTGAAATTGGCCTTTTTCTTCTTCTAGTCTTCATTCAGAGAACATACGGATTGGCAGTGCCACACGTGAGGTATTGCGATCCAACAGTAGATGCATAAATATATATATATATATATATATATATATATATATAAATCATACAAATGTAAATGTTGTTTGTGCTTTATTTTGCCAGATATCTGGATTAATTGCTGCCACATGACTGTGTTCCACAAACCTGACAAATTTCTTCATTTTTTGTTCAGCTCTATGGTCAAAAAGAATCAGAAAAGATTAACGATTAGAACTTGTTTTTATTGCTAAACAGGTTTGCACTTAAAACCTGGGGAGAGCCAGATAAAGTGAAATTGAACAGACTAGTCAGGAGTGTTACATGGTGTCTGCCCATCCTCTTCTATGTCTTCCACCTTCACCTTAGTCTTTCCCATAGGCTTTCAGCAGCCTAACACCCCCCATATGAGCCTGGTCCAGCTCAAGGTTTCTTCATGTTGTTGGGTGTCAGGCCCTGGGTTTCTGTAAAGTGCCAAGAATAATAAAAGTGAATTGAATATTAATCTAAACCACTGTTACTTTTGCTTAAAAATATGTTTTTATGTTTTGCAGTTGCATGCTGTGTGTGTACTCATAGTATAGTTTACTGGTGTTGATAAGTTCCTTGGCAGGAATATGACTTCGGACCTGGCCATCTGGAGAAGATAATGGAGAAGAAGGATCACTGGCCAGGTGCTCCAATTAGGTTAGCCCAACCCTGCTGGAAACCTGTGAACCACAGACAGCACAGTGCAAGACAACTCTACAGCTCTGGGGCCGTCACATTTGGAGTGATTTTTTTTTTTGCTTGTTTTACACTTTTAAAGTGTTTTTTTTTTTCTTCTCACTTTGTTCTTTAAAGACAGCAATTGCTCTTAATCCATATGTGCTTTGTTCAGAGTCTTAACCTAAAAGTTTAGGCCACATGTGTCAAACTCAAGATCACAGGCCAGATGTGGCCTGCCACGTCATTTTATGTAGCCTGTGAGTGTTTAATTGGTCTTAAAAATCTGTGTCAAAATAGGTCTATGCTTCTTTAAGGTGTGCCTTGACCACAGACTACATTTCTCACAATGCATTTCGATTGTGTTACCTGCAAAGTGAGGGCATCCTGCTACTAGATCGCAGTGTATGTATATGCATCATACACATTGAAATTGAGATTGAAATATCCACAAATGATCCTAAAATGTCCAGAAAGAGGCAGATTAATTCAGATGGAAGGCTTTTTCAAGAAAGATGGGGGCAATGCATGTCCGTGTTTTACATTATATTTGGTTACATACATTATTCATTCTTACATTTAGGTCTGTTCCTTTGAGGGCAACCATTGTTCCAATGTGGCATTCAGTGAAAACAAGTTTGCCACCCCTGTTTTATTCTATTACAACAAAGGATAACCAGGGAGACAGTGAAGAGCTCAAGATTATGACAGGATATGAAATTGTTACTTAAAAACACATTATTCACCAAAGATCTGACATTCAGCAGGCTGAACACAGTGGAGGATTCTGGCAGATGGAGGTGGGAGAGAGCATTGCTTCAACAGGTACAAGCAGCAATAGTGGGAATAGAACTGTTGTAAAGGTAGGTAGATGTAATTGTGAATAAAACTGGATTTACATTAGAAAACAAAATGTCATTCAAATTAACTGGGCTGTCAGATATCTTCTGTGGAGTACAAAGTAAGAGGGAGAGCTATAAATATCAACACTAGGACCTTCAGCAGTGGAACTAGCACTATGAAAGTCAGAGTAATAGGATAAAAATGAGGGTGGGGCAAGGTCTTTCTGGAAATATAATTTCAGGCAAAAGCAATGAAACAAGTGACGTTGTGAATCAGAGCTGCAGTTGCTTTCAAGATTCAAGATTCAAGATGTACTTTATTCATCCCCATAGGGAAATTGAATTGTAGTAGCAGCCTAATGTGGATTAATATAACTGTCTAGATTTTGTATTTACAAAGTATAGAAATAGAATAAAAAAATACAAATAAGATTAGAACGTTATAAGCATATATACAGCATATATTATAAGCATATATACATATAATATATACATAATATAATATATGCATCTTATAAGAATTATAAGCATATATACATAAATATAGAATAAAATAGAAATAAAATTATAACATAAACATTAGACAATTATTGTTGTTGAGTGGGTTTGGATGAATTCTAGAGTTTAATGGCGGACGGCAGGAATGACTTCCTGTACCGTTCCTTCAAGCAGCGAGGCTGCAGGAGTCTGTTGCTAAAGCTGCTTCTCAGTTTGTCCACTGTGTTATGGAGGGGGTGGGAGGGATTGTCCATGATTGTCCGCAATTTCAACACCTTCCTGTCCCTCACCACCTCATCCAAATTTGCAAGATTACAGCCAACAACAGACCCTGCCTTTTTAATAAGTTTGTTAAGTCTGTTGGCATCCTTCGCTTTAATGCCTGCACCCCAGCGCACTACAGCAAAGAAGATGGTACTAGCCGTGACAGACTGATAGAACACGTGGAGCATCCTGCTGCAAACACTGAAGGACCTGAGTTTCCTGAGGAAATAGAGTCTGCTCATGGCCTTCTTGTAGACAGCATCGGTGTTCGTGGACCACTCCAGTTTGTTGTCCAGCTGAACACCCAGGAACTTGTAAGATGGGACTATTTCCACATCTTTCCCACTAATGCAGACTGGGGAGGGTGGGGACGTGCTTTTACTGAAATCCACCACCATCTCCTTCGTCTTGGTCACGTTGAGCTGCAGAAGGTTCTCCCTGCTCCACCTAACAAAACTCTCCACAAGGTCCCTGTATTCATCCTCTTCTCCATTCTCCACACATCCGACTATGACCGTGTCATCCGAGTTCTTCTGGAGATGTTCAGGAGATGTTTCTTGTTCAGGCATAAAATCCAAGAATGGCCTATGTAAATTTCTACATACACATTATGAAGGCTGTCAAGGCTACACCTTTAAAAAGGGTATGGACTGTGCAAAAAAGAAAATAATTCTTCCTAAGGCTTTTAACTTTGGTGAACTGGGATTCCAGATCTTGAATTATTGTTAATTTTCTGTTCAATTTTGTTCACATTTTTTCTCTCTGGGGCTGTGCGCTGTGGGACTCCCCTTTTTGTAGTCAGTGGAGCTACAAGATCATGTGTTGGAGTAAGATTCTTAATCAAATTTTCAACAATAAAATCACAAGATGATTTTAGAGTAACCGAGGGAACTTATCCAAAATTTCTATAAGGTAACATAGCATTTTCCTGAAAGCTTTCACTGTGATGTCCCACTGAATAGGAAACTAAGTCAATTTAAAAACTATTTTGCAATGGAATCAGATGGTGTTTTCCTAGCTAAAACCAGAAATGGCACTCAAAATACAGACACAGGACAAAGTTGCCAAAGCAGACAAGCAATAATTCACCTAATTGTTTATGTTTAGGTTAAAATCACCAGATATAATAAAAGACTAATAAAAACCGTATCATATTATTGTGGCCTGTATATGTAAAGTTACAATTTGGTGGAGAGTTCTCATAGTAACTGGCATATCTGTACCAATCCAGGTTTCAATCTTCTGCTCTACATATGCAGACATTCTAGGCCAATAGAATCGTGACCTCACAAGATCAAGAGTCCTCTCTATTGTCACATTATCATGTGGATGGATGGGTCTAGCTCGGTGCTTAAAAGGGGTGTTGTCACTCATCTTGATGCGATGCTTCATTTTGTTGGTATAACCAAAATCCATGTCATGCTGAGAAAAGACCTCAGGCATGCTATTAAGTAGCCTTGTGATTCGCTCTTTCCACTCCGGTGGCATAGGGGAATCCCCAAAGTCAAACTCCATCTGTTTAGTCTCGGGAGTGCTCAAATCAGCAAATGGTTCATTCCCTATCACTTGCTGAACAGCATGAATATCGGCCAACACTGTCCTCGGAGGGATGGTGATGTCGTGTTGGGTCTCATTCCTCAGCAGGATTGACATCAAGCAAGGATGTTTGACAGGCAAAGTGCACAGGGAGCTAGCGACTTGCAATCCGCCTGGAAGGGATGATACAGATGCAGCCTCCACAACAGCCCACTTCTCCTTGTGAGCACCTCTCATATGGACCTGCCCTTCCACGACCACTGTGCTGCCTGCAGGCACCACTTCCGGAGTGTAGCTTTGTGCCTTTATCAGCCCAAATGCCCCAGTACTTGCCTGCATTTGCCGTACTTCAAGGACTTTCAAAACCACTCTGTAGCCATAAAGGAATGACTGAGGGTGACAATCATGTCTTTCAACATAGCTGGAATAAAGGACATCCAATGAATTGGTCCCAATGAGGATTTGGGGCACAATGTTCACATCAGGAACAACCAACACTAATGTAGGGACTTCAGTCTCTTTGCCCAGGAACTCCTCTGGAAATGTCAGGTTGAGTTCTACGTACCCAAGGTAGGGCACAGCTTCTCCATTGGCTCCTTCTATTTGCAGCTCTACATCCAAAAGTTCTCCCAAGGATTTCAAGGAATGATGGGGCAGGTGAGTCTGGAGGAATGACAGCGGAATGGTGGTCACCTGAGATCCTGTATCTAGCAGACAGTTGACTTTGTGGCCTTCAATGGTGACTTGAGCGGTGCATTTTGTTCCAACCAGTTTTGGTGGCAGAGCGGTGGAGGGGGTATTGACATTACCACACCTGCTTGCAACTGTCTTTGTTTTTCTAGGGCACTTGATCAATCTTTTAGTCCCTGTTTGCCCTGCAACAGGGGCTGCTAGCAGTTTAACTGCTGGATGCCAGTGTCGCCGTTCTCCTGATCCCATCGCCTTTGTTTTTCTCTAAGCAGTTGTCTCTTTTCCTCAAGCAGAAGGGGATTTGGCTCACTCACACAATTGATTGCAAGGTGAGCGTCTTCGCCGCAGCGGAAACAGTACCATGGACGGAGCCTGCTGTTCTCCGTTGGCCCTGAACTGGACTGTCTACTCACTCCCTTGTAGGGAGACTCACATCGAGCGGTGACGGAGGAATTTCTCGAGAATTTAGGTGATGACGTCTGATAACTCTGGGCTTGAGGCGGGGGCACCTGTGCTTGAAGAAGGGCAAGCTGATGTCTCAATGCCTTAATCTCCATCATTTCTAGGTGGTCACTCTTAGGTTTGTGAGCTTCTTTCCTCATATCGGCGATCTGCGCCTGAATGTCAGCAATCTGTTTTCTTAATGTGGTGAGTTCAGTCACATCAGAACAGCTGACTTTGGCTTTACGTGGAGCTGCAGTCTGCATGACAGCAACCTGAGCTTGTATCTCATCAAGTTGTTTCTTCAAGACTTCAGTCTCAGTAGCCCCTCTCTCAGGTGTAGCACAACCACAAGTGGTTAACTGTCGTGCTGCAGCTCTCGCCTTAGGGGCAGGAGGACTTTGCTTATGTAGTCCAAGGTGTTTTTTCATGCGGTCATGTTTACTTGCCTGTTTGTCTTCCTCTGTTCTGACGAGTAACACCACTTCAGCAGAGGAGGGCGGCACACTAGTTCTTCGCTCCAGCTGAAGATCAGCAATTAGTCCATCATTCCAGCAGCCCCGACAGAACTGCTTCAAGAGATAGCGGTTTCGCTCACCCTCTGCGATGCCACCTCGTCTGACCACAGCACTCAAAGCAACTTGCAAGCGGTTCAGATAGTAAGAAGGCTTCTCGTCATTGTTCTGCAATGTCCCCATAAACTTGGCCAACAGCTCATCTCCATCCTCAACAGAGCCATAGACTGAATCTAATAGCTGGAGATACACTGATGGCAGAGCCTGAGGGCTAACATGCTTAATAACATCAGTAGCCGGAGGCAATAAGCTGTCTAAAATCTTGCGCGTTCTGTGCAAGTCGGACATCGAGGGGTCTGTCAGGAGTAAGTCAACATTTGCTCTCCAAGTATCATAATCAGGTTCACTGTTTGGGCGAGGAATCTTCCCAGAGAAGGGTCTGAGGCGAAATGAAGAGTGCATGGGAGACATAGCTTCATTTGCTCGCATAACATGCTCAACAACGACCCATTGTACAGTTGGGGGATTCACATCATTCATGGTAAGCACTGAATGTGTCGTTGCAGTGGTGTCACCAATACCGCTGATCTTGTCTGACAGGGACCCTTGGTTACTAACGTTCAAATTAGCAGCCATGCCAAGTGTTGGTGCAACTGTCAACGCAGCAGGCTGCAACTGATCATCCACGCTGGTAGGTAAGGACGTTACCTATGGACCTCTAATAGTGACTTCACACCTTTGCAAAGCTGGCGTTGATGCTGCTTGGGTGTCACCTCTCAGTCCACTCTGACCACGTCTGGATGAAGGAGATGGTGGGAACACAGCTGGTAAACTTCTGACTATCTCAGGTGAGACAGAGCCAAGCAAAAGAGAAGGTTGTTGCATGACCTGCGATGGCGCTTTAACACCCTTGACCTCCTGACCAGTTGCATCATAACTGTCAGTGGGGAGGTTCACACCTCTCCCTGTACTTATCTTCATCAGTTCTTCCTGGAGCACGCTTTCAAATGTCCTCCCACACTGACTGGCAATGGCTTGCAATTCTTCAAGATATCCCTTGGTAGCGCTACTGCTAGCTGTGCTAGTGTAAACACCATCTAAGGGACGTACCTTGAACTTAATATTTGCATCAGTTGAACTCTGACATTCTATTGGCAACATGGGTCTAAGGCTTTGCATTGCAGAGCTATTTGTAAATTCCACAATGGAACATAGATGATATTCTGATTTTGGATCATCAATAACTAGTACTCTGCGGATGGAGCCATAGCATTCTAGGTGTCTCTCAAGCTCCTCATCTACTTCAGTTCGACTTAACCCACTAACAAGAACTGAGTTGTGAACATTTACCCCTTCATTCTTCACTATATCCATTGTATTATACTTAGCTCTTTACTCTTGCCACTCAATGATACTCCACTTTCTCCTGGCTGGCTCGCCAATTTCTGTAACCCGCCTCAGCCCTCACCGCAAATGGTGATAACCGGGAGGCACAGATATATTATACCGTATACTAGTTTAATTTTGTGGGCCAATAGGTCAAAAGTCCAGATTCTCTACAGGAGAAAGGGGTATCATCAATGTGCTTTGAGTGTAGAGTAAAGAATTCACACAACACAGGTTGAATGTACTTATATTGTGTTATTTAAAGGAGAAAAAATGAAATGACAATACACACATAACATTAACATTAATTAGATTAACTGAATCTCAACTCTACTGCAATTTCTTTCTCCCCACTACTCACTCAAAAAAACAGAGGGAAGATAATGTAAATATAATAGTTTCGTATGAACAATTTCTTTTAAACACAATATACATTAAATGAATATCTCTTTACTGCATTAGCTCACCACATACACATTTTACCACATTCAAAATGAACATTCCATCTCAGCAAAGTTTTCTCACCAGAGGCTCAGGCACCAAACAGGAACACACTGGCACAACTGCAGACCACGTGGCTATTGTTCGTCCAGACCCAGGCCCTCTCGCCTCCCCGACAAAACGCACGGTCCACCAATGAACCCCCGGCAAAAGAAAGTTTCGCTCTCCACACCAAAACCAGCGCGATGAAAACTCTTGAATTATCTTGCCCTCCTAGACGGAAAAAAACAACAGCATCTCCAGCAAAAAGTCAGCAGGCGGCCATCCTGATCTCGGTCTGGCAGAGAGAGAGAGAGAGAAAAAAACGCGACATGCCACAACACGTACACTCTCCCCCTAATTGGTCAATTATATCCCGCGAACTCCTCATGCCACCCGGATCCTGCACATTCCCTCCACCTCCACAAAGGCACGCCCACCATGCTTAAATTAAAGTAAAACGCCCTTTTTAACAGACTTTAACAAACAAGCTTGTGTGAATTGATTTCACCCATCCATCAACATATTCAAGATTTTTAAATCAAAAATACTGCCCATCTCTTCTCCGTAGGAACATTTCAATTCAGCTACCATTCATTTACCCTCCGCAACAAAACATGAACTTATTTATTCTAATGACTGAAACAGCTACTATTTAATATCTAGTAACCTGGGTTACACCGGCATCATCGAACCCTCCAGTAGCCCTTGGGCATCCCCCGCTGTCCTGGTGAGAAAAAAAGATGACACTTGGCGGTTCTGTGTTGACTATCGCCGCCTTAACGATGTCACCCTCAAGGACTCCTATCCACTACCCCGTGTGGATGATGCCCTTGATTACATCGCGGGGTCCTGCTGGTTCAGCTCCCTTGATATTCGCAGCGGCTATTGGCAGGTGGAGTTGGCACCGGATGCACGCCCAAAAACTGCCTTTTCCATTGGCCAAGGGCCGTGGCAATTTAAAGTCATGCCTTTCGGCCTGTGCAACGCTCCGGCCACCTTCGAGCGCCTCATGGAGAGGGTCCTGGCTGGAATTCCTCGAAGTCACTGTGTTGTCTACAGTACTTGGATGACCTCCTCTCCCACGCTGCTGATTTCGAGAGTGCTGTGACCAACTTGGAGGTGGTCTTCCACGCAATTCGCCGGGCTGGGCTGCGTCTCCATCCTAAGAAGTGTCACCTTTTCCGACGAGAGACATCCTTCTTGGGCCATGTCGTCAGTGCAGCAGGGGTGTCTACTGACCCTGCTAAGGTAGCCACTGTGAGAGACTGGCCTGTCCCCCACAATGTTGGACAACTGCGGAGTTTCCTGGGTCTGGCCTCCTACTATCGATGGTTCATCAAGGGCTTAGCCACCATTGCCAGCCCACTACATCGGCTGACCCAGAAAGGCCAAGTCTTTCAGTGGAGTGAGGACTGTGCTGACTCCTTTGAGCAGCTCCGCTCGGCACTTGTTGGGGCCCCCGTACTGTCCTATCCAGATCCCCAACTACCATTCATTGTGGACACCGACGCCAGCAATGTGGGGCTTGGGGCCGTGTTGTCCCAGGAGGGAGAGAATGGGGAGCAGGTCATCGCGTACTACAGTCGCTCCCTCAACCGACCAGAGAGGAATTATTGTGTCATTCGTCAGGAACTGCTGGCTGTCGTCCTCGGGCTCCGTCACTTCAGGCCATACCTTTACGGGAGAAGATTTCTCCTGCGCAGCGATCATGCCTCTCTCACGTGGCTATTAAACTTTAAGGAGCCAGAGGGACAGCTTGCACGATGGTTAGAGACGCTACAGGATTACAACTTTGAAATCCGCCACTGGCCTGGCCGTCATCATGCCAATGTTGTGAATCTTCTCCTGGTGGTAGCCGAGATGTGTTGATGAGGAAGGAAACTTCGCAGACACCGACTTGATTATCAAAGATGTTTATTGGAGAGAACAGTCAGGCATCAATCGAACACTGCAGTTTGTCCGAGGGAGGTCTCGAGGTCCCGATGGTGAAGAACTCCGGGGTGTCTACCTCGATACCTCCTTCTTATAGAGTCCAGTAAACACATTCTTTTCTGATGACCTCACGCTATACCGTATGGTCAACCCAATGATATGGTGTTCAGTTATGACCAAAAAAGGGAATAGTGAAGATGCTTCATGCTATACATCCTCCTAGTGAGAACCACCAGGGGCCCACAGGCTCCAGTGTTGTCTTTTAGCAGCTCCTATTACCTAAAGGAAGAAGACACCGGACACACATGTGGAGGATGTCCTAATATGGTGCTTAGGTTGGCTGTTAAACACATTAAGGCCTTACAGACGTAAAGCCTGCATAGAACGGGTCAGATACTACACCAATGCAGATGCTTTGTCCCGACGCCCTTGTGAAATGGAACAGTGTCGGTACTGCCAGCGTGTGGAGGACCGGGGTACCGCGAACCCAACGGTATGCACCCTGCAACTCCTCCCCTTGGATGACGAGAGTGGGCCCCAGGTCTCAGCCCAAACAACAGCTGACAACGATGGTTTGGAAACCGTCGATCTCCAACAGCTCCAGCTCGACCAGAGCCAAGACCCTGTCCTCTCTCGGGTCCAAGATTGGATAGAGACTGGCCAACGGCCAGCATGGAATACAGTATCAGCACTGGACCCTGAGACCAAGGCCCTCTATTCCCAGTGGACCAGCCTCATCATTCGTGATGGCCTCCTCCATCGTCGTTGGCAGACCCCTGGGGGCCACCGAGATATCTTCCAGCTCCTGGTCCCCCGCCAACTACGCCCCAGGGTCCTTCAGCTCGTCCATGGCTCAGTGGGGGCAGGTCATTTCGGAGTGACCAAGACTCTACACTGGCTCAGGTCACGATTCTACTGGCCGGGGTGTCGTCAGGATGTAGAGCTCTACGTTCATCGGTGTGACCCTTGCACTGTTCAGAAGGGACCGACTCTGCGTTCGCATGCTCCCCTGCAGCAGTACCAGGTGGGGGCCCCAATGGAGCGTGTGGGTGTAGACATCCTGGGCCCCTTTCCTACCACTGACCAAGGGAACCGCTACGTCCTTGTGGCCATGGACTATTTTACCAAGTGGCCTGAGGCGTATGCCGTTCCCGATCAGAGTGCATCCACCACCGCTGAGCACCTGGTCAACGAGATGTTCTGCCGCTTTGGTGTGCCAGAGGAACTGCACAGTGACCAGGGTCGCAACTTTGAAGCAAAAGTGTTCAGTGAGGTCTGCCGGAGGCTCGGCATCAAGAAGACCCGGACCACACCATTACATCCCCAGAGCAATGGACTGGTCGAACGCTTCAACCGCACCCTGGCCACCCAGCTTGCAATCCTGACCAGCCACCGGCAGCGAGACTGGGATCAGCACTTACCATTGGTTCTGTGGGTGTACCGGACGGCGGTTCAGGAGTCCACGAAATGCACCCCAGCAGTACTCATGTTTGGGCATGAGCTCCGCACTCCTGTGGACTTGGTGTTCGGGCCTCCCCCTGAGCCAGAGCTGGAAGGTGCACCCGGCCTGGACTACCTCCCTAGTCTGCGGGAACGGCTTCAGCTGGTGCATGAGATGACCAGGAAGGCCCTCTCTGATGCTGGGCTGCGGCAAAAACGGGCTTATGATTCCCGTTGTAGAGGACAGGACTTTGCCCCTGGGGAGCAGGTATGGGTTTACAGCCCTGAGAGGAAGAAGGGCCTTTCCCCTAAATTGATTGGCCAGTGGGTGGGACCTTCAGCCTCCTTTGGTGTTGGTGCGGTCCTTCTTCTCCATTATCTTCCCAGATAGCCAGGTCAGAGGTCATTTTCCTGCCGAGGAACTTTATCAACACCAGTAAACTATGCTGTCACATTTTACGATGGGGGTCTACCACTTTCCGTCTGACTGTCTCCTCCTGCCTCCAACTGTCTAAACAACATTCATGTCAAGGAAGGGTCAACTTACTTGCTTATGTTTATTCCTACTAAAGATTATATACTATCCCTAACTTCTAAACTAACTGTAACAGAAAACAAAAACATATAGTATAACACATGCTAACAAGATAAAAGATGCTAACAAGATACAATAATTCTCTTCAACGGTGACAGCGCCGGCTCCCTCACCACCTCAGGGACTTTGTTATGGGTTGCTGGGGACAGCTAACCACCTAGGTGGGGGCAGTGTAGCGTGTTGGGGAGGGTCAGAGTGGGAAATTCCCAGCATGCTTTGTAGCAGTGTTTTCTGTGGGTTCAGGTTTGTGTTAACCCTGTTTTTGTTCGTTGTAAATGTTATCTTTTGCAAACTTTCAATGTTAGTGTTTTATTTATAGAGTTCTGGTTGTTGTTGTATTTAATTACTGTTTTAATTATTGTTTGCACCTGGACACCATAAGCGAGGTTATGTGTGTCAAAGACTTCCCTTTGTTCGTGTGTCTTCTGTTCAGTGTTTTATTAAAATGGCTCCTGCAGTTGATTAGCAGAATAATCTGTCAGAAGTCTGCGTCTGAGTTCTTCCGCAACCCAGAACCCGAGCTCGCCACAATGTGTAAGAGAAAAGCCCAACCCTGGTGCGGGGCAGACATTTGATGCGTGTCGTTTGTGTTGCACCGCCTACTTAAGAGCCGCACAGCTGCCCAGTGGAACTGCTACCAGAATCTAGACGTCTCCTTTCTCTGCGTCGGTGTTGAACGGTAAGACGGCGGGGTCTGCTCGCTCTATAGAAGTGCACGACGCGCGCTCTTTCATTCATGATGAGATTTGATGAGATGAGTTTCCTTGTGAGACTCAAAATGAGATTTAAAAATCTCTGAAAAAATTGAAATCACTGCACACACACCTTTGTGCACTTTTCTTTCGTTCGTGACAGTTAAAACCGGTTAGTCGATGGTGACATTTGTTTTCCTTGCCGTTCATGTTTAAATATTTTGCAATCTAAAGTGTAGTTATTTTGATTTCATGCGGTTTTCCATATTTCCTTATGACGCTGCGCGCCGAATCAAATTATGTGTACGCGCTCTCCGAAAAATGACTCGCTGCACCACCTTTTTGATTTATTTAGCCAAATTGTGACACTACTGAGTTAAAGTGCCAGGTGTTTTTTGATCATTTTATTCTAGTTACTCAAGTGTAATTAGCGTGATTTCTGTGGAACTTTTAGGAGCTCAACTCAATTAAACCCAAGTCATATTTTAAAACATTTGATGGTGATGTATTCAGTCTCCATGGGTTGTGCCAGTCATTCTCAGACACCTTTGAAGATAAAACCTTACTCACCTCATCAGTAATGTGCACATTATTTACCCATGAAGACCTATCCTTACTAGTACCTACACTTTACAGTGAAGTCTAAAACTGCCAATCTGTTATCTTTGTGTCCCACCAGCTTATATAACATAACAAGGCAACAAAGAGCAACAGCATTAAATTTGTGTTAAAATTTCAATCCTTTGACTGCTGACTACACTTTTAGGTACTGATGAGCTTCTCCTTCTCAAATCTACAAGAAACAACACTTAAAATCCAGACGTGTGCTTAACTTTGAAAATACACAGTTGAAATTTACAAAATAGCATATTTCCAAATGGATTATTTTTGTATTCATCAAAGACATTCTTTGAAAAATATTTTAAACACATGTTGACAGCTGACTCTTATTGTTTGATTTGGCTGACAATGTTCCTTTTCTCGTACCAGGATTTCCCAATGGTGACACTTTGCCATTATGCCATCATTGTTCTCCTTCCTCATTTCCTGTCTGTTTCCTCTGCCGATGAAAATGACCTTTTAGTCACTGTTAAAAATGGGAAAGTTCAAGGGACTTTGCTGCCAGTGTTGAATGGGAATGTTAGAGCATTCCTTGGAATTCCCTATGCTAAACCTCCTGTTGGAAAGCTACGATTCAGGAATCCGGAGCCAATAGATTCATGGGAAGGAGTAAAGAATGCCAACAGCTTCTCAAACACCTGCTTCCAGCTGGCAGACATGACATTTGCAGGTGGAATAAACATTTCTGTTCAGTCTTTATCATATTATTTGAATTCCTTTAAAAGATACAAGCAATTTACTATTTAACAGGGTAATTGTTTTTTTTTTAGGTTTAGAATGGTATTTAAGTTTAATTAAACATAATACTTGACACCATGTGATTAGGCACCATCTGACTCTCATCACAACCACACAGAACCATCACGACCTCACTCATGCACACACTCACTCACACATACAGTAGAGACACAAACACATACACACATACACACACCACTATGTAATACAGTATGTGGCAATGGCAGGTGATGTGATGCTGAAATGAAAGAATAGTAAAACCACACCCTAAGTGTTTGAGTATGCGAGGCATCTAAACTTGATCTATTTGATCCAGTAACTCAAGAAGGCTTCCAGATTTTTTTATGTGCACATTCAATGAGCGATCTTGTACCAGTCAGATATCTGAACACTGACACCATTGCACACAAGTAGTTCCATCCTCAGGGTCAGTTCATCCACTTCACAGATCCTTTTCTTCTTTAATTTGGAAGTAATTGTACTAAATATGGTATAACTGAGTGATTTTTGCAGAAGGATGAATAAAGGGTCACATCTGCCTGTTGGATGTTAAACTAAAATAACAGGTAGACTGTTGTTACTGCTAAAATTGTTATTGGTTGTCAGGATTCAGAGGAGCAGAAATGTGGAACCCAAACACACCAGTGAATGAGGACTGTCTGTACCTGAACGTGTGGACTCCACAGGCTCAAGCTTCATCACCGCTGCCTGTCATGATCTGGATCTATGGAGGCGGGTTCACCACAGGAACATCATCCTTGGAGCTGTATGATGGTCGCTACTTGACTAAGTCTGAAGATGTGATCGTGGTATCCATGAACTACAGGTGAATGTGAGAGTCACACTGTAAACTCCTCTGGATTTAACCTAGGATTTCCTGCTAGGGAAACATACCTGACATACCTCCAAAGGCAGAGGTCAATCAAATCATTCAAATAGTTCAACAGGCTACAGCCTGCTCACCTGCCCAGCAGGGATAAAGTCAGGTTTGCTCCCTGCACATGGTTAACGGATACATGTACCTGTCATTAGAGCTGCTGCTCTTAGTCCATCCATCCAGTGAGCCATCCATCCACCCATCTATCTATCCATTGCTCCCTCCCTCCATTCATCCATTCTGCTTTTATGCTGAGGTTTGGTTTGCAGCTGTCTTTTTCTCTCATTTGAATGCCCTTTTTTCGAACACAGTTTGGACAGCACAGTGGGCCAGCATAGCCATGGATCTTTGGCAACTTTTAAATTTAACTTAATTAAGATTCATTTGTCACTCGGAGAGGGTACACATAAGGGTGAAGGCAGGGTACACTATTTGCCCTATTTGAGCATTTGTGGATTGGGTAACTTGCGTAGCAGTGCTCTGAGGGCACCTTTACCTACTACCAGAACACTTATCAGAATCCTCTGCTTCTCAGCCCAGTCCACCAACAGACTGAAATTCCACAACCCATTCCCTTACAATTTTGAAAGCAGATCATTTATGATCTGGACTGTTTATTAGGAGACATTATGGAACAAAAGCATTAAACACAATAAAAACACAGACTGTGGGTGGAACCATCCATACTGCATATGTGGTATTGAAACCTGCATTGGTGTGATGACATTTATACTTTCTCTCCTCATGTTCATGATTTCATTTCAACACAAAAAAAATACATGGGTCATAAAAAGCTATTTAGACCACAGGGTAGAAAATCAGCCATCTCCATGGTTTCTTATATCAAACCCTGTAAAGTCATTCTTTCACATGCTTGCTGATTCTTGGGATCGAGAGACATAGTCAGATGATGATGGCTACTTTATTTACTTTCTTGTTTTGTCTTCAATATCTAGTTTTATTATATGTTGTGTGCTTATTTTCGGTAGAGTTGGTGTTTTGGGATTCCTGTCTCTTCCGAACAACACTAACGTTCATGGTAATGCAGGCCTAATGGACCAGCGCTTGGCCATCCAGTGGGTGGTGGATAACATCGCTGCATTTGGAGGAGATCCTTCACAGGTCTAATATTTATTTCTTCTGTTTGAACTAGGTTTGTCCAAATGAATGTGTTAAATTATGCATTTGCATTATCTTTAGTAATTATTAGACATTGTAGTTCATTTTGATAGTCAACCTTACAGTGAGTCTGTGGGTCAGACTGGCTACACCTATCAGACCTGCTGTCTTTAGTTCTACTGCTTTGTTTACTTCCAGTGGTGGCTAAAGAGAAGTAATCCAAAGTCAATATCAAGGTCCAGCATTAAGACTGAACGCGAGGGAATGCCAATTAAGCCACGTTAAGGCCTCATTGTGCGTCTGCATCATCTGATGGCAATATTAACTAATTTTATAGAGGATTGCTATTTGTTTCTGTGCAGGAGTTTAGAACCCAATGATAAAACAGTGACAACATTCTCTGCAGCGGTCGCAGATGAAGCAATACATAAACCCCCTGTAAGCATCACAGATGCAGAAGCAGCTGAAATCACTAAATTGTCACCTTTGTCTGGTTGTTTTATTTCATTTTCTTGAACGCTGTATCCTTTTTGGGGTGACAGGGAGGGTGGGCGAATGGAGGGTATACCCCTGGAAAAATGTGTCTTGCTGTTGTTTCCAGATAACTCTGTTCGGAGAAAGCGCAGGATCAGTCTGTGTGGGCTTCCATGTTCTCTCTCCTGGCAGCAATGTTCTCTTTAAAAGAGCTGTGATGCAAAGTGGAGCTCCAACAGCACACTGGACCACAGTGAGCCTCAGCAAGGCGTGGAACAGGTCAGTAAGGCCTGACCAGACATATTTTTGTCATGTCCTCAATAGTTTGAAGTCAACAGATTTGTCCATGTTAATTTTGGTCACATTTCTATACTGGTTCTGCTTTACCTCAGTGGTGCCTTTGATACCGTTAATAGCATCCTGTTACAGAGATTGAATCAGGTCACTGGGATTAGAGGGACATTGCTAGACTGGTTCAGATCATATTTATTTCAGATTCCAGTTAAGAAAACATTAGACAGCAGCATCAGTAAATGTTAACACCAATGCTGATGACATTCAGCTGTATTTGAAATCAAAGAAAACAGAATCAAATCAAATCAAATCAATCTTTATTTATATAGCGTCTTATACAATCAAAATTGTTTCAAGGCGCTTTCCAGAATCCCAGGGCCTAACCCCAGACAAGCAACAGTGGCAAGGAAAAACTCCTGCTGACCCTCCTGCTGATGGCCGGCTGGGTAAAGAGAGAGGAGAGGAGAAGGAGAGGAGAAGGAGAGGAGAGGAGAGGAGAGGAGAGGAGAGGAGAGGAGAGGAGAGGAGAGGAGAGGAGAGGAGAGGAGAGGAGAGGCACAGAGCACAGAAACACACACAAAAATACACTATACAGCGGGTCAGCGAGGCCGGAGGTCATCATGCAGCTCCGAAGGCGGCGATACCGGTAAATGAATAGAGAGGGGGGGGAGAAGCAGAAAAACTACACAGGAATCAGCATAACAAGTCTGCTTGATGAGGAGGAGGAAAGGAGATGAAAGGAGAGGAGAGGAGAGGAAACCATGACCCAGTGGGGTGACAGAGGCCTGTCAGGTGATCATGTTTCCGGACCCCTGCAGCCTTGGCCTATAACAGCATAGCTAAGATGTGATCTAACGATTAGACGACCCGCTAAGTATGATAATTTGTCTGTCTATGATAGTAACTGGAACTACAGAATTAGTAACAATAAGCAAAGAGGTAGGTTTTAAGTCTGATCTTAAAAGTAGCGATGGAGTCACACTCCCGTACCTGGACAGGGAGCTGGTTCCATAGCAGGGGGACCTGGTAGCTAAATGCTCGGCCCCCCATTCTACTCCTAGAAACTCTGGGAACCACAAGTAGACCAGCATTCTGAGAGCGAAGCGGTCTATTGGGCTGGTAAGGTGTCACTAGCGCCTCCAGGTAGGATGGAGCTAGGCCTCTGAGGACCTGATAGGTCAAAAGAAGGGTTTTAAAAATTATTCTAAATTTAACGGGCAGCCAATGAAGCGACGCCATTACAGGAGTTATGTGATCTCTTTTGTCAATACCTCTCAGAACTCTGGCTGCAGCATTTTGGATCAACTGGAGGCTTCTTAAAGAGTTGTTTGGACACCCTGATAATAAAGAATTACAATAGTCCAGCCTGGAAGTAACAAAAGCATGAATTAACTTTTCAGCATCATGCCGCATCAGTAGCTTCCTCATCTTTGTGATGTTCCTCAGGTCAAAAAAGGCACTTCTAGAGACTAATTTAATGTGGGAGTTGAAGGAGAGATTTTGATCAAAAGTTATTCCTAGATTCCTCACAGAGAGACTAGATGTTAATGAGATACCATCTAGAGTGATCATATGATCTAATCTATCCCTGAGAGGTTCAGGACCAAACACCATGACCTCAGTTTTTCCTGGGTTAAGGAGGAGGAAATTTGAAGACATCCAGGACTTTATGTCTTTAAGACAGGTCTGGAGCTTCACTAACTTCTCTGTCTCCTCTGGTTTCATGGATAAATAAAGCTGACTGTCATCAGCATAACAATGAAAATTTAGAACAGTGAGTCAAACATCAGGCTTTTCTAGCGGCAGAAAGTGTGGTGGCATCAAATCTTCTTTATTGCGTTTGGCCCTTCCTGTGGCTAAAACCAAACACCGCACAGGTTTTAGTGACTTTAGGCCTGCGGCATTGAGTACCCTTGTCTTGAAGTCCTTTGAAATTTTTTTTAGAGATTGTTCTGTGTATATTTACTGTGAAATCTACTGTGAAACATACTATGTAGCACAAGCTTATTACGTAACCTTGAATCACTAGAACTGACTTTTGCATGTGTTTAAGAATGTGCGTACGTGCAGACATTTAATCACACTTCCTGGTGCCACCTTGTGACTGGCTCACGAGGTATTGGAAATTACGTAGAACATAATCATATAAGGTAATAAAATGGAGTTGTCCGTAAATCACACGATCATCTGACCACTGTTGCTAACTTTTCTGCTGAATATATAAACCAATGCCCAAGAAGGCCCAGTGCGCTTTTTACCTGTTGGCAGATGGAGAACACAATTGTGTTTAATAAACAGTTTATTGAAGATCACCGACTCTCTGGTCGTTTCACGGTCCGAACCTACGAAGCAGATTTGCAACAGTCTTCTTATTGACAACAGCTTTATTTTGAAATCACATTTTTACCGAATCTTTAAAAAGTTTCAGTAAAAATCCATCTCCATGAAGCTCATGGACCTGTGGTTGATAAATTTGTAGATTGCTTTTCTCCAACTAAAAATCTACAGAAAACAAAGGACATGTGGACTTAAGCCCCCTTAATGTGAACAAAAAAACATCATCAAAGGCCAGGCAGTAGACACTGTCTGAAACAAGTTTGACATTTTTAGATTAAGAAGTCTCTTTATTTCAGATCATATACTGGAGTCTGCACTGACCTTTTTTCTTCTTTAGGAATTAGAAATGCTAATGCCGTTCTTTTCTAACTTCTATCCCTTGAACTCTGAGTTCCAATTTTTGCCTTCTGGCTCCTGTCTTAGTCGTTTTTGCATAAAAGGTAACAGTTACAAGCATTCCTTTATCCCTATATGCTAACAATCTTGGAGTGACCTGGATCTGTCCTTTAAAGTTTCTGTGACATGCTGTTTTGGGGGTGCCTAGTACTATATATGTGCCTCTTTTTGCTCTTGTTGCAGAATTACAGCCACTACCAGCCAGTCAGACAATGAGCTTTCCTTAGGATGTGCAATTAAGATTTATTCAGCTTTAAATGAAAATAAGAGAGAGACATGGCAGAAGGTGGGGTGGGAGTGTGCCCTTGACTTTCTGCACCCAGAGCAGGGTGGTCATAGCTCAGCTGTTTTTTTCAAGGGCTGGCAAGAGCTTTGGGTGGGTAAAGCAGATAAGGGGGAGATAACTTTATATCTGTCGTGATACTGGAATGTTTCCAGCTCAGCTCCCCTGAACTCTTGTGTTACTAAAGAGGGAATAATCTCCAGTGCATGGTTGAGGTCTAAGACAATTTCTAGCCACTGAGAGGCAGGCTCGGGGAAGTCATGTTAATGTTAAAAAAAAGTATATGACTCTCAGAAGCTAAGCTTCAAGATATTTAAAAGAGCTGACAGCGCCAGACCATCCAAACTATTCCACTCTCTGTGTGGAGTGGTTTTCTGCTGGTTCCAGAACCTTTAACAGTTAACCACCAGGCATTTAACAATCAGCCCCCCAGCTGTGGAACCAGTCATCAGGTGCAGGAGAGTGACTCCCTCTCTACTTTAAGATCCATCCATCCATCCATCCATCCTCTACCGCTTATCAGGGGTCGGGTCGCGGGGACAGCAGCCTAAGAAGAGAAGCCCAGACTTCCCTCTCCCCAGCTACCTCTTCCAGCTCATCCGGAGGGATCCCCAGGCATTTCCAGGCCAGTCGAGAGACATAGTCTCTCCAACGTGTCCTGGGTCTTCCCGGGGGTCTCCTACCGGAGGGACATGCCCTGAACACCTCACCAGGGAGGCGTCCAGGGGGCATCCTAACTAAATGCCCAAGCCACCTCATCTGGCTCCTCTCAACGCGGAGGAGCAGCGGCTCTACTCCGAGCTCCTCCCGGATGACAGAGATTCTCACCCTATCTCTAAGGGAGAGCCCAGCCACCCTACGGAGGAAGCTCATTTTGGCCACTTGTACCCGTGATCTTGTTCTTTCGGTCATTACCCAAAGCTCATGACCATAGGTGAGGGTAGGAACGAAGATCGACCGGTAAATTGAGAGGCTTCACCACTACGGACCGGTGCAGAGTCCGCATTACTGCAGACGCCTCACCGATCCGCCTGTCGATCTCCTGCTCCATTCTTCTGTCACTCGTGAACAAGACCCCGAGGTACTTGAACTCCTCCCTTTGGGGCAGGATCTCCTCCTTGACCCGGAGAAGGCACTCCACCTTTTTCCGGTTGAGAACCATGGCCTTGGATTTGGAGGTGCTGATAACCATCCCAGCCGCTTCACATGCGGCGGCGAACCGATCCAGTGATAGTTGGAGGTCACGGGCCGATGACGCCAACAGGACCACATCATCTGCAAAAAGCAGAGACCTGATCCTGAGGTCACCAAACTGGAGCCCCTCAACACCATGACTGCACCTAGAAATTCTGTCCATAAAAATTATGAACAGAATCGGTGACAAAGGGCAGCCCTGGCGGGGACCAACCCTCACCAGAAACGAGTTCGACTTACTGCTAGCAATGCGGACCAAACTCTGACACCGATCGTACAGGGAGCGGACGGCCCGTATCAGCGGCCCCGACACCCCATATTCTCGGAGGACCCCCCACAGGACCCCCCGAGGGACACGGTCGAATGCCTTCTCCAAGTCCACAAAACACATGTGGACTGGTTGGGCAAACTCCCATGCACCCTCGAGGACCCTGCTGAGGGTGTAGAGCTGGTCCACTGTTCCACGCCCAGGACGAAAACCACATTGCTCCTCCTGAATCCGAGGTTCGACTATCCGGCGGACCCTCCTCTCCAGTACCCCTGAATAGACCTTACCAGGGAGGCTGAGGAGTGTGATCCCCCTATAGTTGGAACACACCCTCCAGTCCCCCTTCTTAAAAAGAGGGATGTTACGTTTAACCCTTTTGAGGGGGTTAACGTAGAGACTAACAAACCACCAGGGAAAGACCGAAACAGACTGTCAACATTGTGCTTTACTTCTTAACACACGTGCATACATCAGGAGTGGAGGGAGAGGTGGAACAAACGGGTCTGTGCCAAAACAAAAGTCAAAAAACAGGGCATCTTAAAACATCAAAAACACAACGGTGACCACAGGCCATAACCTAGTGTAAATAACAATCAAAATCTACGTGCGGCAATGTATGGGGTACCCCGTCCTTACCTAGTCCCACCTGCCCTCCACAAACTCTTCCTGTCCAACACTGAGCGAGAGAGCGAGCCCCCATGAAATTAGGAGGGAGAGCCTTTAAAGCGGGACTCCGCTGGTGATTGGTCAGATAGACACAGGGGAGCCAATCCTAAGATACCACGGGAGTCCACAGGTGGTGTCAATCTTCCTCGTCACCAGCACTGCCTGCCTTTCGGTGTTCCACCAGTTCTCAGCCTCTGGATGGCGCCACTCTGGGAGGTCACCAGCAACAAAGAACACAAAAAGAAACACCAACAACTCCCCTGACACGTAACAAGGGACTACCACCCCGGTCTGCCAATCCAGAGGCACTGCCCCTGATGTCCACGCGATGTTGCAGAGTCGAGTCAACCACGACAGCCGTACAATATCCAGAGCCTTAAGGAACTCTGGGCGGATCTCATCCACCCCCGGGGCCTTGCCACTGAGGAGTTTTTTGACAACCTCGGCAACTTCAGCCCCGGAGATATGAGAGCCTATCCCCAGGCCCTACTTCCTCACTGGAAGGCGTGTTGGTGGGATTGAGGAGGTCCTCGAAGTATTCCTTCCACCGATCCACAACATCCCGAGTTGAGGTCAGCAGCACACCATCACCACTATACACAGTGTTGACAGTGCACTGCTTCCCCTTCCTCAGACGCCTGATTGTGGTCCAGAACCTTTTCGAGGCTGTCCGAAAGTCGTTCTCCATGGCCTCCCCGAACTCTTCCCATGCCCGGGTCCTTGCCTTGGCAACAGCCGTAGCTGCACTCCGCTTGGCCTGCCGGTACCTATCTGCTACCTCAGGAGTCCTACAGGCCAGTAAGGCCCGATACGACTCCTTCTTCAGCTTGATGGCACCCCTGGGTTCGGGCATTGCCGCCACGACAGGCACCAACCACCTTGCGGCTACAGCACCGGTCAGCCGCCTCAACAATGGAGGCACGGAATATTGTCCACTCGGACTCAATGTCCCCCGCCTCCCCCGGGACATGGTCAAAGCTCTCCCGGAGGTGTGAGTTGAAGCTGCTTCTGACAGGAGACTCTGCCAGGCGTTCCCAGCAGACCCTCACAACACGTTTGTGCCTGCCGGGTCTGTCCGGCATCCTTCTCCACCATTGGAGCCAACTCACCACCAGGTGGTGATCAGTTGACAGCTCCGCCCCTCTCTTCACCCGAGTGTCCAGAACATGCGGCCACAAATCCCATGACCCAACCACAAAGTCGATCATCGATCTGCGGCCTAAGGTGTTCTGGTGCCAAGTGCACATGTGGACGCCTTTATGCCTGAACAAGGTGTTTGTTATGGACAATCTGAGATGAGCACAGAAGTCCAATAACAAAACACCACTCGGGTTCAGATCAGGGGGGCCATTCTTCCCAATCACACCTCTCCAGGTCACACTGTCATTGCCAACGTGAGCATTGAAGTCACCCAGGAGGACGAGGGAGCCCCCAGAAGGAGCACTCTCCAGCACTCCCTCTAAGGACTCCAAAAAGGGTGGATACGCTGAACTGCTGTTTGGGCCATAGGCACAAACAACAGTCAGGATCCGTCCCCCCACCCGAAGGCGAAGGGAGGCTACCCTCTCATCCACCGGGCTAAACTCCAATATACAGGCACTGAGCTGGGAAGCAACGAGAATTGCCACCCCTGCCCGTCGCCTCTCACCATCGGCACCTCCAGAGTGGTAGAGAGTCCAACCCCTCTCGAGAAGACTGGTTCCAGAGCCCTTGCCGTGCGTCGAGGTGAGGCCAACTGTATCTAGTCGGAACTTCTCAACCTCAACTCAGGCTCCTTTCCCACCAGAGAGGTGACATTCCATGTCCCTAGAGCCAGTTTATGCAGCCGGGGATCAGACCGCCAAGGTCCCTGCCTTCGGCCGCTACCCAAAACACAATGCACCCGACCCCCTTGGCCCCTCCCACAGGTGGTGAGCCCACGGGAAGGGGGTCCCATGTTGCCTCTTCGGGCTGTGCCCGGCCGGACTCCATGGGCAGAGGTCCGGCCACCAGGCGCTCGCCAACGTGCCCCACCCCCAGGCCGGGCTCCGGTGACCCGCATCCGGGCAAGGGAAACATGGCACCAATGTTGTTCTTCATCATGAGGGGTTCTTGGGCTACGCTTTGTCTGATCCCTCACCTAGGACCTGTTTGCCATGGGTGGCCCTACCAGGGGCATATAGCCCCAGACAACGGAGCTTCTAGGATCATTGGGACACGCAAACCCCTCCACCACAATAAGGTGGTAGCCCAGGAGGGGTAAGGGTACTTTAAGATGAAGATGAAAATCTTCCTCTGTGAGAAAGTTTAAAATCAGCTAAGCTAGATAAGCTAATGCTGATAGTTGAGCGGGAGCCTCTAACCTTTAGCATAATCTCAACCATGCTTCTATAGGCTGATGCTACTAGGGTACAGAAACATGATTCCCTTGACAGGTTGTCGTCACTAAATCGGTTCATAGTTGCCTCTCCTCTCTTTCTTTCTTTTCTTTGTTCTCTCCTCATGTGTAGTTCAAAGTTAGGCTCTGGGAATCTGTGAAGCACCTAGAGACAATCCTGATTGTAAGAGATTCTGAAATGAATTGCTTTTAATTGAATTTGCATGCTTTCTGTCACTATTCAGGTCTACAATGTTGGGAATGTCGGTTGGATGTAACAAACCGATTGAGCTGGAAACATGTTTGCAGAGTATTAATGTCAGTCATTTGGTAACGGTCCAATATGGGGTTTTATCAAACCCCTCAACCTCTGACATCCCATTTCTTCCTGTCGTGGATGGGGACTTCCTTCCAGATGAAGTAGATGTATGCTTAATTGAATGTAACATTTTCATTAAAGAGTTTTCTACCACTAGAACTTGCATGTTCCATTTTTCCCTTGCAGGCATTGATAAGTAATTCCAGCATCCAAAAGAAGGAAGTTTTTTTGGGTCTGAATCATGATGAAGGAACTTACTTCTTAGTCTACACAGTTGCTGGTTTTGATATCACCAGCCAAAGTCTCATCACCAAGGCTCAATTTCTCAATGGACTGGACCACATATTGGCAAGTGCTCAAACTATCACAAAGGAAACAGTAACTTTTCAGTATACTGACTGGGCAGATGAGGAGAACGGCACCAAAAATCGTGACTCACTGAACAGAATGCTTTCGGAATATATGTTCATCTGTCCAGTAACAGATTTTGCCTACAGGTAAACAGCCGTTTTAGCTCTTATGGATTCAGATTTGTGATTATGCAGAAATACTTTCATGCTAATAAAAAAGAAAAATATAATACAAGACGCTGACCCTGAACAATGCACGTATAATATTTTAAATCAAAGAAACTATTGATTAGAGGTTTTATGTGAGATGTGAGAGAATAAATGTCAAAATACTGAAGTGGATTCATGTTTCTTTTGACAGGTATCAAAAAGCTGGTGGTAAGCCTTTCCTTTATTACTTCCAACACCGATCATCCAGAAACCCGTGGCCAGAATGGATGGGTGTCATGCATGGCTACGAGATTGAATTTGTGTTTGGATTACCACTGAATCCATCTCTGGGATACACAGAAGAGGAGGTGAACATGAGCAAGAGGTTCATGAAGTATTGGGCCACCTTTGCTCGAACTGGGTTTGTCTGATAAAAAAAAAAGAAATGGCACAATATCCAGTTAAACAGTGTGCGTGATGAGACCTTGGTGAGTGAACAAATCGATGTCCCCTGTTTTGTTCAGGAATCCAGGCATTGATGGACAACCCTGGCCCATGTTCACTAGTGAAAAAAGGGAGTATGTCACTCTGGATACCCAGAATCCAGAATACAAGTCAAACCTGAGAGCTGATGACTGCCAATTCTGGAACAGTTTAATACCTCAAATTAGAAAAATGGCAGGTAAGCCTCACATGTTTATCACTCAATCTACATACATTATCTGTGGTGGAGACGCCTGCATTTCCATTCAGTAGCCCATAAAGACATGAAAGAGGTTTTCTTTCAAGTAGATCCTGTTCAGTTTAATCTTAACAAAATTCCGTTGTTAGTCTGGACCTGATTTTGACTGGTGATCACCTGTAATACAAAAGTGTGAAGACTGAATGAAGACTTGATGTCTCTTCTTGTTTCTCTCTTCACAGCTGATCTGCAGACTTGCAGTGGAGCAATTGAGCCAATCCTTTCTTTCACTTCCTTCCTTCTTATGTCTCTTTATTACCTTCTGATCCAGTAATGAGCCCTTCTGGGCCAGAACACTAGTTATGAACTCCACTTCTAACATTAGTGGAAGATAAAGTCAGTCTTGTCACTGTTTGCTGTTTATGGGACTTGAAACGTGGGTTTTTTCACAAACATTCAGCAACAAATGCGCTCTATTTTCTTGCATTTATCAAAAATGTTAGGCCTGTTTCCTGTTTGAACTTTTGTGTTTAATCCTCGGTCAAAAAAGAAATCAACAGGTATTGGCTGTGAAATTTCTAATGATTTTTTTCAAAAATTAGGTTTTTAGATCTATGAGGTTTTTTTTTTATTAAATCTTCAGTTAAGTAAGTGGTAATAAATCATTTGAAATCAATTCTGTCTGTTTTTTTTCTTCATCTCAACAATAAAGTATTATATGACACAATTACTAGAATAATTATTAGGTTTTAGCTGAGTCTGCCATTTAAAACCTCTATTTCCAGTGAAAAAAAATATGTTGACCAGGCTCATATGGGATGTCAGTAGGGGGAGGGAACACACAGAGGAGAGTATAAACATAAATCACACATGCAAAAACATTTGCACTGAGCAACCAAAGGTAGAGTTGTATGAGTCAGTGCGGTCAAAGATTAGTGCCCAACTACCGGGTCAGGAATACCTGTAAAGACAGTGGGGAGGGGCCCCAAAATCTACACATCATATCCTATAGTAGCACAGGAAATCAACCAGCACCATGACAGCAGAGTGGTCTACTGGATTGTATTGTGCTATTAGCTCCTCCGGATCGGCCTCAAGGGACCTCGTAGGTCAGGTTAAGTGTTTTAAAACCCTATATTAGATTTATTGGGTAGCCAATGAAGAGAAGCCAACACAGGAGTCATGCGATCTCTTTTGTCAATACCTGGAGGCTTCTAAAAGAATTATCTGGAAATCCCAATAATAATAAATTAAAATAGTTCAGCCTGGAAGTAACAAATGCTGAACCAGTTTAGCAGCATCACGCTGGGTTATTTTCACACTACAATGAATTCTGTCTGATTTAAGGAGAAGGAAAAACTTGGAGCTTCACAAACTGCTGTCTCCTCTGGTTTCATGGATAAATATAGCTATGTCTCATCAGAATAGCAATGACAAATCAATTTACCTCTCCACCAAATGCACATCTGGACGCTGGTGAATGAAAAACAGGAACCTTATTATTATGAGGTGACAGTGCAAATAGCTCCAACAATTGTTAATCTCTTTGGCCACCTTCATGCAACACAAAAAACACCACCTATGAATCCTGTATCCCATAACACAGCACAAGCCTGTACTGCCACACTTAGGTATGCCCACACACATGTGATGACCTGAGAAATGCACCGTTTTCAGTGTCATTATGAATAAATGATTATTCTCACCAGGTTCCAGTTTGTCAAAGGGAGCTTTCATACTTTTTCATTCACAGTTCCTAGGGATTTATTTTCAAGCATCATATATGACCACAGACTCCTTTACTATGGTGAAAGCAAGAGCCAGTGTGACAATGGTACAGCTCACAATACTGTACAGCGTTCACTAGTAGAAATGTCAAGTACAATGGTTGACCTTCTCTAAATGATACAGCACAAAGATTCAGGAGAAAGTGTAAAACTATTGTCTTAATGCTGATTTTCTCTATGTAAATTTATGGATTACAGGAAGTGAATGTTAAGTGTAGGGGAATCGCAGTACATCAAGGGCAGTTTGTGTTGTTGGGTTGCATGAGGTATTATAAGTTTTAGCAAATTATCCTGATTGAATGGTTGTCCATGTGTGGACCACACCAGGAATGTTAACAGGGCCCATTTTTCAATAGCGATATTAACATTAAAGAGTTACTGATCCTATAGAGCAGGTGTCACCAACCCTATGCCCGCGGGCACCTGGTCGCCCATTGGCTCCTTCTCAGTCGCCCACTGGACTTGTTCTAAAAATAGCCCTTATCTCAGTCGCGCTGGACTTGTTCTAAAAATAGCCCTCATGGTTTGCAAAAAAATGTAAAAAAAAAAATGCTGCGCCTTATGTAAATTCTATTGAAAGTTTCACACATATATGTTCACATTACATATATAGTTCGAGGTCATAGTTCACCTAGTCACCTAGTCACCTGCGCATGACAATTTACCCCGCTTTTGCTAGTTAATACATCATTGATTATACCGCGCTAAAAAACATGGCTGAGAAGAGAAAAAACACATGTTCTTAACAAAGACTGGGAAGAGGAGTTCTTTTTTACATCAATATGTGTGTGTGCCTTATTTGTGGAGCTACGGTGACGATTTCAAAGCGGCACAATGTGGAGAGACCCTATCAAACCACTCATGGCAGGTTAAACACAAACTTTCCCCCAAGACTGCGCTTCCGGCGGAGAAAGCGCGTGAGTTAAAAGCCGCTTTGACCAAGCAGCAGACCTTTTTCACAAGACCGCTGAATAAAGTCAAAAAGGCAACCGAAGCTTCATTCAGAGCTACACATTATTTTATTAAAAACAAGAAGACGTTTTCTGATGGAGAGGTTGTCAAGGGGGCTCTGATGCTAATCGCAGAGACTGTTTTTAAAGATGATAAAAATGGGCCCTAATGTTATCTCAAGTCTGGCTGATGTACAACTTGGGGCAAGTACAGTGACCAGAAGAGTGTCAGCTTTGTCTGAAAACTTGAATGAGCAGCTGGACAAGGACTTAAATACATGCCGGTGGTTCAGCATCCAATGTGATGAATCTGTGGACAGCAGCAGTACAGCTCAACTAATTCGCATGGTATTTGCCGATTTCTCCACTAAAGAAGAGCTCCTCACGTTGATACCACTGAGGACAAATACACGAGGAGTGGACATCTACAACGCGATAAAAACTTTCTTCATGGAGGAAAAAGTGCCGCTGGAGAAGCTCGTGTCGGTAACTACCGATGGTGCACCGGCATTGGTAGGATGCCGTGTGGGCTTCAATGCACATTGCAAGAATGACCCAGACTTTGCACCTTTCCTACACTACCATTGTATCATCCACCAGCAGGCGATATGCGCGAAAGTGACCGGTTTTGACCATGTAATGACCCCTGTTGTAAAAATCATCAATAGCATTTGCGCTAAAGCCAAACAACACTACAACACTAAACAACACAACTATTGTGCATTTCCCCTCTGTGCAAAAAGTTCTTAGTGACAATGTTTCTGCATATATGGCTTTTGATAAAGCTGTAGAAAAATACTGCCAAGTGATTAACAGACTGATGAAAGAGTTTGAGGGCAGGTTTTGTGATTTTGAGCAAATTGAGCCATGTGTGTCATTCATTTCAAATCCCTTTATGTCAGTGGACATTACAGGCACAGCTGAGAACCTGATTACAACCTTCACCTTGGATGCAGGGCAGGTGGAAATGGAAATAATAACTTTGCAAAATGACCTGAACCTTAAAGCACATCGGAGTAGCCTAAACTTTTGTAACCTAGTGGACATGGAAAAGAACAAATCTATCTGCACAGCAGCTATGAAGGTTGCTTGTCTTTTCAGATCCACATATCTCTGTCAATCAGCCTTTTCCAATATGAACTTTGTAAAAAATAAACACCGATCACACCTAACTGATTCACATCTACAGGAGTCACTGAGAGTGGCAGTGACAAACTACACACCAGAATACAGCAAACTAGTGGACAACATGGAATGCCAGGTTTCTCACTAACTGACAGACAAGACTGAACAGTGTTTTAGTAAAACACCATGTTACCTGGTCAATTGATCATTGTTCATTGATTAAATCAGATTCAAAGTTGGAGTTGACACAATCTCATGTATTGGCAAACACAATTTGAGTTCTGTTTTTTGTTAAATGTAATTGTGACATGTTCATTTGCAAAAACTAAATGTCACTTTGACAATGAAACATAAATACATTCATATACAAGTACTTGTCCTAAAATTATGATTATTGTTTTTTTGTGTGAATATGGTATGCTTTTGATTTCTTGATTTGTTTATACATATGTTTTGAGCTGGTAGCCCTCAAGCCATTTGGTAATCTTAAGGTACCCCTCAGCTTTAAAAAGGTTGGTGACCGCTGCTCTAGAGCTCAGTGCTTCAGTTTAGAATCCACAGACTAAGCTCTAGCAGCCAAAGGTAAGGTAGCAGTAAAGTTTTAAAGGTGTATGTGTCAGGTTCCTTGATTAGAAAATTCGATGCATGTCTCAGTGAGCTTTCAATAATTCTCTTCAACTATCACAAAATGATACTAATAAAGTTAACTTCATATTCCCTGAAAGTGTAAGCGACAGTGTTTGAGCTCGCATGTCAGCACTGTCATTAACTTGGAGCCTTAATAAACAGTTTTATAACAATTCAAAACTGTTTCTATTTGGAGAAGATCAAACATGTAAAAAGATCAACTTTTTTGCCAGTAGGCACGAGCATGTTTGTCTTCATTAAACCAATAAAGAGACTGGTTTTAAATGAAAAAGAGTGGGAAAACTTTCTATTGTAAAGGTAACTTTAAATTGTATTGACACAGAGGTCATATACTGTATTTGGCCCTGTGTGTTATTAAATAAAGTTTGCATTCCTTATGTCATTCTGCAATGTCACATGGAATATGCATAAAAAAGTAAACATTATCAAAAAACTTCTACTTGAATCAACCATTTTAATCGAAATATATTTTAGAATTTAGTACTGTTATGTTGCTAAAGAGCATGTAACATCCATCTGATCAGGTTCAAGATGAAGAATGATGATGAAAAAGATGATTTTGAACTTCTACATTTGATTTGTTGTGGCACCTCCTAACTAATATAACCCTTTTTGACTGATGTTTCGGTAGTTGTCTGCAAACTCAGCAGTTTCTGACAAGAAAGAAAAAAAAACAATTCAACTTCATTGCTGAGTTAATTTGTAATGTGCTGGGAACAGCTAAATCTGTAGGTTTGATAGGACAGAATCAGTTCATATTTTCAATGTGTTTGGACTCTAGAATTGGAATGCTGTATAATGATGTGTTTGAGGGGGTGTCAGATATATAGCTTTATGTTAAAAGCCCTCAATTAAATTCCTATTTTCCCACCATAGAGATTAAATAAATATGTTCGAGGAAGAGAAAGTTAACACTCTTATAGTTCAACAGAGTCTCCATTGTTCAATGATCCAGTACCTTCAAAGTCAATACTGGGAATATATTGACATCTGACTCCACCTAGAAAAACAAACATAGGAGTTGTCCCTTCATGATGTGATGACAGCCTGACCTGTGTTGTAAGTCAATCACTCTCACACTTTTAAATGGCCTTCTAAAAATACTGAAATGAAGGAAACAAAAATCTCTCCTTCAACTCACACATTAAATTAGTCTCTAGAAGTGCCTTTTTTCACTTGAGGAACATCACAAAGATCAGGAAACTGCTGACGCGGCATGATGCTGAAAAGTTAGTCCATGCATTTGTTACTTCCAGGCTGGACTACTGTAACTCCTTATTATCAGGGTGTCCAAACAACTCTTTAAGAAGCCTCCAGTTGATCCAAAATGCTGCAGCCAGAGTTCTGACAGGTATTGACAAAAGAGATCACATTACTCCTGTACTGGCGTCGCTTCATTGGCTGCCCGTTAAATTTAGAATAATTTTTAAAACCCTTCTTTTGACCTACAAGGTCCTCAGAGGCCTAGCTCCATCCTACCTGGAGGAGCTAGTGATACCTTACCAGCCCAATAGACCGCTCTGCTCTCAGAATGCTGGTCTACTTGTGGTTCCCAGAGTTTCCAGGAGTAGAATGGGGGGCCCATCATTTAGCTACCAGGCCCCCCTGCTATGGAACCATCTCCCTGTCCAGGTACGGGAGGCTGACTCCATCGCTACTTTTAAGATCAGACTCAAAACCTACCTCTTTGAAAAAGCTTATTGTTACTAATTCAGTAGTTCCAGTTACTATCATAGACAGACAAATTATCATACCTAGGGGGTCGTCTAATCGTTAGGTCACATCTTAGTTATGCTGTTATAGGCCAAGGCTGCCGGGGTCCGGAAACATGATCACCTGACAGGCCTCTGTCACTCCACTGGGTCATGGTTTCCTCTCCTTTCCTCTCCTCATCAAGCAGACTAGTTATGCTGATTCTTGTGTAGTTTTTCTGCTTCTCTCCCCCCCCCCCCCTCTATTTATTTACAGGTATCGCCGCCCTCGGAGCTGCATAATGACCTCCGGCCCCGCTGAAGTGATTGTGCATCATATTTTTTGTGTGTGTTTCTGTGCTCTGTGCCTCTCCTCTCCTCTCTTCTCCCCCTCCTTCTCCTTCTCCTTTTCCTCTCCCTCTCCTCTCCCTTCCTCTCCTCTTTCCCCTCCTCCTCCTTCTCCTCTCCTCTACCTCCCCTTCACTCTACTTCTCCTCTCCTCTACCCCTCTCCTACCTATCCTATCCTCTACCTGTCCTCCCCCTTCTCCTCTCTCTTTACCCAGCCGGCCATCAGCAGGAGGGTCCCCCTACATGAGCCTGGTCCTGCTCAAGGTTTCTTCCTGTTAAAGGGGAGTTTTTCCTTGCCACTGTTGCTTGTCTGGGGTCAGGCCCTGGGATTCTGGAAAGCACCTTGAAACAATTTTGATTGTATAAGACGCTATATAAATAAAGATTGATTGATTGATTGATTGAAACAAGCATGTAGTATTGGATTATTAGATTAGACTCCATATTACTCTCATGACACATGTTCTGGGGCAACAAATTCTTGTTTAGCATCTAACCAGAAGTGCAAAAACGGCAAATACACATATTACATCAATATTCAGTCTTCTCCTTCTCCACATCAATAGAAATTTCATTTTAAGCTTCATCCAAACATTGGGCCCGATTCACCAATATGTTCTTACGAATCTTCTTAGATTCTTTCTTAAGTTGTCCTTAAGAAGTTTTTTAAGAAAACCCTACGTCGGATTCATCAACGCGTTCGTAAGCCCCAGAATTGTTCGCAGCTGTGTTCTTAGATTGATGAATGCCATCTGTTCGTAAGTTGAAAGCGCGTGCCAGGTGAGTCTAATTAACATACGATTAGCATAAGTCACCGCCCACTAATGCCCATAAAAGGAACTGCAGCAGGACCCTGTAGACGGAGCAAAAAGCAGCGAAATGCCCAAAGCGAAATGCCCAAAGCTTGCCCCCTCCACGCCTGATTTCTGACGCCGTGTTGAACAATCAAGAAAGGATGGCTAACACGCTTGATAAAATTGCCTCAACCCGGATGACTATAGCCAACACGCTTAAAGAAATCAACGAGAATGTAAAAAAAGAAGAATGTAAAAAAAAAAATAAACGTGTAAAAGCTGTGCTCGGATTGTGACAATAATGCATTTTATTCACAAACGGGCAATTAATCGCGCTCGAACGTGAACCGCGTGCCTGCAGTCTGGCCCCATCATTGCGTCAGGACGCACATCCTCACGGGGTTGTGGCTCTGTGTCCAAACACATCCAGCGCCCCTTTAACATGCCGATGGTGCGTTCAATGGTGGAGCGACTGCGCGCATGCATCTGATTGAATAAAACTCCTGTGGAGTCAACAACCAGGGCATATCCTCGATCCCCTAATAAAATAAATCAAGATAAAATCAAATAAAAAGACAGTTTTGGCATGGTTTCCAATTTGGTTGATTAATGTTAAGTCATTGGCACATTTACGTAATTTTAAAATTCTCCGTAAATCACCAAAAATAGGAAATAAACAAATAAATAAATAAATATGACAGAATTATCATTGTAATATTGAATTTTATTGAACTGCACAATAGAAGAAAACACAACCATGCCAACATGTCGGCACTGAAATGTGCGCAAGAGTACTCCTGAGTGTTCGTAGGATTTGTTCTTACCTACGAATAAATCCAGGATAAGAAGAAATTGGTGAATGCCACAATCTTCGTCAACTGTTCGTAAGTGGGACTTAAGAACAAATTTGTTCGTAAGAACGCTTCGTGAATCTGGCCCATTGTTTGCATGTCTAGTGTGAACACCAATGCAATTCCTACTCACTGACCAATTAGATGGGGATTTTAATTTATTGTTATGACTTCATTAGATTAATTACAAATTGCATTCTATATTGCATGTCATGATGCAATATTATGCAGGTGAGTTTGAAAACCTTTTGTTCCACCAATATTTGTCATCCCGTCCCTCATTTGCACCGCCTCCACTAGCATCTATATATAAACTCAAGCATACCGGTACTTACATTTAACCAGAAGCAGAAAGAGGAAGCCCATCACAACTGTCTATATTTCCAGAATTACAACATAAACTTCTGACCTAGGTAAGACTCTCTTGTATACAGAAGTCCATGTTGTCATGACGAGGGAGCCCCCAGAAGGAGCACTCTCCAGCACTCCCTCTAAGGACTCCAAAAAGGGTGGATACGCTGAACTGCTGTTTGGGCCATAGGCACAAACAACAGTCAGGATCCGTCCCCCCACCCGAAGGCGAAGGGAGGCTACCCTCTCATCCACCGGGCTAAACTCCAATATACAGGCACTGAGCTGGGAAGCAACGAGAATTGCCACCCCTGCCCGTCGCCTCTCACCATCGGCACCTCCAGAGTGGTAGAGAGTCCAACCCCTCTCGAGAAGACTGGTTCCAGAGCCCTTGCCGTGCGTCGAGGTGAGGCCAACTATATCTAGTCGGAACTTCTCAACCTCAACTCAGGCTCCTTTCCCACCAGAGAGGTGACATTCTATGTCCCTAGAGCCAGTTTATGCAGCCGGGGATCAGACCGCCAAGGTCCCTGCCTTCGGCCGCTACCCAAAACACAATGCACCCGACCCCCTTGGCCCCTCCCACAGGTGGTGAGCCCACGGGAAGGGGGTCCCATGTTGCCTCTTCGGGCTGTGCCCGGCCGGACTCCATGGGCAGAGGTCCGGCCACCAGGCGCTCGCCAACGTGCCCCACCCCCAGGCCGGGCTCCGGTGACCCACATCCGGGCAAGGGAAACATGGCACCAATGTTGTTCTTCATCATGAGGGGTTCTTGGGCTACGCTTTGTCTGATCCCTCACCTAGGACCTGTTTGCCATGGGTGGCCCTACCAGGGGCATATAGCCCCAGACAACGGAGCTCCTAGGATCATTGGGACACGCAAACCCCTCCACCACAATAAGGTGGTAGCCCAGGAGGGGTAAGGGTACTTTAAGATGAAGATGAAAATCTTCCTCTGTGAGAAAGTTTAAAATCAGCTAAGCTAGATAAGCTAATGCTGATAGTTAGAACGGGAGCCTCTAACCTTTAGCATAATCTCAACCATGCTTCTATAGGCTGATGCTACTAGGGTACAGAAACATGATTCCCTTGACAGGTTGTCGTCACTAAATCGGTTCATAGTTGCCTCTCCTCTCTTTCTTTCTTTTCTTTGTTCTCTCCTCATGTGTAGTTCAAAGTTAGGCTCTGGGAATCTGTGAAGCACCTAGAGACAATCCTGATTGTAAGAGATTCTGAAATGAATTGCTTTTAATTGAATTTGCATGCTTTCTGTCACTATTCAGGTCTACAATGTTGGGAATGTCGGTTGGATGTAACAAACCGATTGAGCTGGAAACATGTTTGCAGAGTATTAATGTCAGTCATTTGGTAACGGTCCAATATGGGGTTTTATCAAACCCCTCAACCTCTGACATCCCATTTCTTCCTGTCGTGGATGGGGACTTCCTTCCAGATGAAGTAGATGTATGCTTAATTGAATGTAACATTTTCATTAAAGAGTTTTCTACCACTAGAACTTGCATGTTCCATTTTTCCCTTGCAGGCATTGATAAGTAATTCCAGCATCCAAAAGAAGGAAGTTTTTTTGGGTCTGAATCATGATGAAGGAACTTACTTCTTAGTCTACACAGTTGCTGGTTTTGATATCACCAGCCAAAGTCTCATCACCAAGGCTCAATTTCTCAATGGACTGGACCACATATTGGCAAGTGCTCAAACTATCACAAAGGAAACAGTAACTTTTCAGTATACTGACTGGGCAGATGAGGAGAACGGCACCAAAAATCGTGACTCACTGAACAGAATGCTTTCGGAATATATGTTCATCTGTCCAGTAACAGATTTTGCCTACAGGTAAACAGCCGTTTTAGCTCTTATGGATTCAGATTTGTGATTATGCAGAAATACTTTCATGCTAATAAAAAAGAAAAATATAATACAAGACGCTGACCCTGAACAATGCACGTATAATATTTTAAATCAAAGAAACTATTGATTAGAGGTTTTATGTGAGATGTGAGAGAATAAATGTCAAAATACTGAAGTGGATTCATGTTTCTTTTGACAGGTATCAAAAAGCTGGTGGTAAGCCTTTCCTTTATTACTTCCAACACCGATCATCCAGAAACCCGTGGCCAGAATGGATGGGTGTCATGCATGGCTACGAGATTGAATTTGTGTTTGGATTACCACTGAATCCATCTCTGGGATACACAGAAGAGGAGGTGAACATGAGCAAGAGGTTCATGAAGTATTGGGCCACCTTTGCTCGAACTGGGTTTGTCTGATAAAAAAAAAAGAAATGGCACAATATCCAGTTAAACAGTGTGCGTGATGAGACCTTGGTGAGTGAACAAATCGATGTCCCCTGTTTTGTTCAGGAATCCAGGCATTGATGGACAACCCTGGCCCATGTTCACTAGTGAAAAAAGGGAGTATGTCACTCTGGATACCCAGAATCCAGAATACAAGTCAAACCTGAGAGCTGATGACTGCCAATTCTGGAACAGTTTAATACCTCAAATTAGAAAAATGGCAGGTAAGCCTCACATGTTTATCACTCAATCTACATACATTATCTGTGGTGGAGACGCCTGCATTTCCATTCAGTAGCCCATAAAGACATGAAAGAGGTTTTCTTTCAAGTAGATCCTGTTCAGTTTAATCTTAACAAAATTCCGTTGTTAGTCTGGACCTGATTTTGACTGGTGATCACCTGTAATACAAAAGTGTGAAGACTGAATGAAGACTTGATGTCTCTTCTTGTTTCTCTCTTCACAGCTGATCTGCAGACTTGCAGTGGAGCAATTGAGCCAATCCTTTCTTTCACTTCCTTCCTTCTTATGTCTCTTTATTACCTTCTGATCCAGTAATGAGCCCTTCTGGGCCAGAACACTAGTTATGAACTCCACTTCTAACATTAGTGGAAGATAAAGTCAGTCTTGTCACTGTTTGCTGTTTATGGGACTTGAAACGTGGGTTTTTTCACAAACATTCAGCAACAAATGCGCTCTATTTTCTTGCATTTATCAAAAATGTTAGGCCTGTTTCCTGTTTGAACTTTTGTGTTTAATCCTCGGTCAAAAAAGAAATCAACAGGTATTGGCTGTGAAATTTCTAATGATTTTTTTCAAAAATTAGGTTTTTAGATCTATGAGGTTTTTTTTTTATTAAATCTTCAGTTAAGTAAGTGGTAATAAATCATTTGAAATCAATTCTGTCTGTTTTTTTTCTTCATCTCAACAATAAAGTATTATATGACACAATTACTAGAATAATTATTAGGTTTTAGCTGAGTCTGCCATTTAAAACCTCTATTTCCAGTGAAAAAAAATATGTTGACCAGGCTCATATGGGATGTCAGTAGGGGGAGGGAACACACAGAGGAGAGTATAAACATAAATCACACATGCAAAAACATTTGCACTGAGCAACCAAAGGTAGAGTTGTATGAGTCAGTGCGGTCAAAGATTAGTGCCCAACTACCGGGTCAGGAATACCTGTAAAGACAGTGGGGAGGGGCCCCAAAATCTACACATCATATCCTATAGTAGCACAGGAAATCAACCAGCACCATGACAGCAGAGTGGTCTACTGGATTGTATTGTGCTATTAGCTCCTCCGGATCGGCCTCAAGGGACCTCGTAGGTCAGGTTAAGTGTTTTAAAACCCTATATTAGATTTATTGGGTAGCCAATGAAGAGAAGCCAACACAGGAGTCATGCGATCTCTTTTGTCAATACCTGGAGGCTTCTAAAAGAATTATCTGGAAATCCCAATAATAATAAATTAAAATAGTTCAGCCTGGAAGTAACAAATGCTGAACCAGTTTAGCAGCATCACGCTGGGTTATTTTCACACTACAATGAATTCTGTCTGATTTAAGGAGAAGGAAAAACTTGGAGCTTCACAAACTGCTGTCTCCTCTGGTTTCATGGATAAATATAGCTATGTCTCATCAGAATAGCAATGACAAATCAATTTACCTCTCCACCAAATGCACATCTGGACGCTGGTGAATGAAAAACAGGAACCTTATTATTATGAGGTGACAGTGCAAATAGCTCCAACAATTGTTAATCTCTTTGGCCACCTTCATGCAACACAAAAAACACCACCTATGAATCCTGTATCCCATAACACAGCACAAGCCTGTACTGCCACACTTAGGTATGCCCACACACATGTGATGACCTGAGAAATGCACCGTTTTCAGTGTCATTATGAATAAATGATTATTCTCACCAGGTTCCAGTTTGTCAAAGGGAGCTTTCATACTTTTTCATTCACAGTTCCTAGGGATTTATTTTCAAGCATCATATATGACCACAGACTCCTTTACTATGGTGAAAGCAAGAGCCAGTGTGACAATGGTACAGCTCACAATACTGTACAGCGTTCACTAGTAGAAATGTCAAGTACAATGGTTGACCTTCTCTAAATGATACAGCACAAAGATTCAGGAGAAAGTGTAAAACTATTGTCTTAATGCTGATTTTCTCTATGTAAATTTATGGATTACAGGAAGTGAATGTTAAGTGTAGGGGAATCGCAGTACATCAAGGGCAGTTTGTGTTGTTGGGTTGCATGAGGTATTATAAGTTTTAGCAAATTATCCTGATTGAATGGTTGTCCATGTGTGGACCACACCAGGAATGTTAACAGGGCCCATTTTTCAATAGCGATATTAACATTAAAGAGTTACTGATCCTATAGAGCAGGTGTCACCAACCCTATGCCCGCGGGCACCTGGTCGCCCATTGGCTCCTTCTCAGTCGCCCACTGGACTTGTTCTAAAAATAGCCCTTATCTCAGTCGCGCTGGACTTGTTCTAAAAATAGCCCTCATGGTTTGCAAAAAAATGTAAAAAAAAAAATGCTGCGCCTTATGTAAATTCTATTGAAAGTTTCACACATATATGTTCACATTACATATATAGTTCGAGGTCATAGTTCACCTAGTCACCTAGTCACCTGCGCATGACAATTTACCCCGCTTTTGCTAGTTAATACATCATTGATTATACCGCGCTAAAAAACATGGCTGAGAAGAGAAAAAACACATGTTCTTAACAAAGACTGGGAAGAGGAGTTCTTTTTTACATCAATATGTGTGTGTGCCTTATTTGTGGAGCTACGGTGACGATTTCAAAGCGGCACAATGTGGAGAGACCCTATCAAACCACTCATGGCAGGTTAAACACAAACTTTCCCCCCAAGACTGCGCTTCCGGCGGAGAAAGCGCGTGAGTTAAAAGCCGCTTTGACCAAGCAGCAGACCTTTTTCACAAGACCGCTGAATAAAGTCAAAAAGGCAACCGAAGCTTCATTCAGAGCTACACATTATTTTATTAAAAACAAGAAGACGTTTTCTGATGGAGAGGTTGTCAAGGGGGCTCTGATGCTAATCGCAGAGACTGTTTTTAAAGATGATAAAAATGGGCCCTAATGTTATCTCAAGTCTGGCTGATGTACAACTTGGGGCAAGTACAGTGACCAGAAGAGTGTCAGCTTTGTCTGAAAACTTGAATGAGCAGCTGGACAAGGACTTAAATACATGCCGGTGGTTCAGCATCCAATGTGATGAATCTGTGGACAGCAGCAGTACAGCTCAACTAATTCGCATGGTATTTGCCGATTTCTCCACTAAAGAAGAGCTCCTCACGTTGATACCACTGAGGACAAATACACGAGGAGTGGACATCTACAACGCGATAAAAACTTTCTTCATGGAGGAAAAAGTGCCGCTGGAGAAGCTCGTGTCGGTAACTACCGATGGTGCACCGGCATTGGTAGGATGCCGTGTGGGCTTCAATGCACATTGCAAGAATGACCCAGACTTTGCACCTTTCCTACACTACCATTGTATCATCCACCAGCAGGCGATATGCGCGAAAGTGACCGGTTTTGACCATGTAATGACCCCTGTTGTAAAAATCATCAATAGCATTTGCGCTAAAGCCAAACAACACTACAACACTAAACAACACAACTATTGTGCATTTCCCCTCTGTGCAAAAAGTTCTTAGTGACAATGTTTCTGCATATATGGCTTTTGATAAAGCTGTAGAAAAATACTGCCAAGTGATTAACAGACTGATGAAAGAGTTTGAGGGCAGGTTTTGTGATTTTGAGCAAATTGAGCCATGTGTGTCATTCATTTCAAATCCCTTTATGTCAGTGGACATTACAGGCACAGCTGAGAACCTGATTACAACCTTCACCTTGGATGCAGGGCAGGTGGAAATGGAAATAATAACTTTGCAAAATGACCTGAACCTTAAAGCACATCGGAGTAGCCTAAACTTTTGTAACCTAGTGGACATGGAAAAGAACAAATCTATCTGCACAGCAGCTATGAAGGTTGCTTGTCTTTTCAGATCCACATATCTCTGTCAATCAGCCTTTTCCAATATGAACTTTGTAAAAAATAAACACCGATCACACCTAACTGATTCACATCTACAGGAGTCACTGAGAGTGGCAGTGACAAACTACACACCAGAATACAGCAAACTAGTGGACAACATGGAATGCCAGGTTTCTCACTAACTGACAGACAAGACTGAACAGTGTTTTAGTAAAACACCATGTTACCTGGTCAATTGATCATTGTTCATTGATTAAATCAGATTCAAAGTTGGAGTTGACACAATCTCATGTATTGGCAAACACAATTTGAGTTCTGTTTTTTGTTAAATGTAATTGTGACATGTTCATTTGCAAAAACTAAATGTCACTTTGACAATGAAACATAAATACATTCATATACAAGTACTTGTCCTAAAATTATGATTATTGTTTTTTTGTGTGAATATGGTATGCTTTTGATTTCTTGATTTGTTTATACATATGTTTTGAGCTGGTAGCCCTCAAGCCATTTGGTAATCTTAAGGTACCCCTCAGCTTTAAAAAGGTTGGTGACCGCTGCTCTAGAGCTCAGTGCTTCAGTTTAGAATCCACAGACTAAGCTCTAGCAGCCAAAGGTAAGGTAGCAGTAAAGTTTTAAAGGTGTATGTGTCAGGTTCCTTGATTAGAAAATTCGATGCATGTCTCAGTGAGCTTTCAATAATTCTCTTCAACTATCACAAAATGATACTAATAAAGTTAACTTCATATTCCCTGAAAGTGTAAGCGACAGTGTTTGAGCTCGCATGTCAGCACTGTCATTAACTTGGAGCCTTAATAAACAGTTTTATAACAATTCAAAACTGTTTCTATTTGGAGAAGATCAAACATGTAAAAAGATCAACTTTTTTGCCAGTAGGCACGAGCATGTTTGTCTTCATTAAACCAATAAAGAGACTGGTTTTAAATGAAAAAGAGTGGGAAAACTTTCTATTGTAAAGGTAACTTTAAATTGTATTGACACAGAGGTCATATACTGTATTTGGCCCTGTGTGTTATTAAATAAAGTTTGCATTCCTTATGTCATTCTGCAATGTCACATGGAATATGCATAAAAAAGTAAACATTATCAAAAAACTTCTACTTGAATCAACCATTTTAATCGAAATATATTTTAGAATTTAGTACTGTTATGTTGCTAAAGAGCATGTAACATCCATCTGATCAGGTTCAAGATGAAGAATGATGATGAAAAAGATGATTTTGAACTTCTACATTTGATTTGTTGTGGCACCTCCTAACTAATATAACCCTTTTTGACTGATGTTTCGGTAGTTGTCTGCAAACTCAGCAGTTTCTGACAAGAAAGAAAAAAAAACAATTCAACTTCATTGCTGAGTTAATTTGTAATGTGCTGGGAACAGCTAAATCTGTAGGTTTGATAGGACAGAATCAGTTCATATTTTCAATGTGTTTGGACTCTAGAATTGGAACGCTGTATAATGATGTGTTTGAGGGGGTGTCAGATATATAGCTTTATGTTAAAAGCCCTCAATTAAATTCCTATTTTCCCACCATAGAGATTAAATAAATATGTTCGAGGAAGAGAAAGTTAACACTCTTATAGTTCAACAGAGTCTCCATTGTTCAATGATCCAGTACCTTCAAAGTCAATACTGGGAATATATTGACATCTGACTCCACCTAGAAAAACAAACATAGGAGTTGTCCCTTCATGATGTGATGACAGCCTGACCTGTGTTGTAAGTCAATCACTCTCACACTTTTAAATGGCCTTCTAAAAATACTGAAATGAAGGAAACAAAAATCTCTCCTTCAACTCACACATTAAATTAGTCTCTAGAAGTGCCTTTTTTCACTTGAGGAACATCACAAAGATCAGGAAACTGCTGACGCGGCATGATGCTGAAAAGTTAGTCCATGCATTTGTTACTTCCAGGCTGGACTACTGTAACTCCTTATTATCAGGGTGTCCAAACAACTCTTTAAGAAGCCTCCAGTTGATCCAAAATGCTGCAGCCAGAGTTCTGACAGGTATTGACAAAAGAGATCACATTACTCCTGTACTGGCGTCGCTTCATTGGCTGCCCGTTAAATTTAGAATAATTTTTAAAACCCTTCTTTTGACCTACAAGGTCCTCAGAGGCCTAGCTCCATCCTACCTGGAGGAGCTAGTGATACCTTACCAGCCCAATAGACCGCTCTGCTCTCAGAATGCTGGTCTACTTGTGGTTCCCAGAGTTTCCAGGAGTAGAATGGGGGGCCCATCATTTAGCTACCAGGCCCCCCTGCTATGGAACCATCTCCCTGTCCAGGTACGGGAGGCTGACTCCATCGCTACTTTTAAGATCAGACTCAAAACCTACCTCTTTGAAAAAGCTTATTGTTACTAATTCAGTAGTTCCAGTTACTATCATAGACAGACAAATTATCATACCTAGGGGGTCGTCTAATCGTTAGGTCACATCTTAGTTATGCTGTTATAGGCCAAGGCTGCCGGGGTCCGGAAACATGATCACCTGACAGGCCTCTGTCACTCCACTGGGTCATGGTTTCCTCTCCTTTCCTCTCCTCATCAAGCAGACTAGTTATGCTGATTCTTGTGTAGTTTTTCTGCTTCTCTCCCCCCCCCCCCCCTCTATTTATTTACAGGTATCGCCGCCCTCGGAGCTGCATAATGACCTCCGGCCCCGCTGAAGTGATTGTGCATCATATTTTTTGTGTGTGTTTCTGTGCTCTGTGCCTCTCCTCTCCTCTCTTCTCCCCCTCCTTCTCCTTCTCCTTTTCCTCTCCCTCTCCTCTCCCTTCCTCTCCTCTTTCCCCTCCTCCTCCTTCTCCTCTCCTCTACCTCCCCTTCACTCTACTTCTCCTCTCCTCTACCCCTCTCCTACCTATCCTATCCTCTACCTGTCCTCCCCCTTCTCCTCTCTCTTTACCCAGCCGGCCATCAGCAGGAGGGTCCCCCTACATGAGCCTGGTCCTGCTCAAGGTTTCTTCCTGTTAAAGGGGAGTTTTTCCTTGCCACTGTTGCTTGTCTGGGGTCAGGCCCTGGGATTCTGGAAAGCACCTTGAAACAATTTTGATTGTATAAGACGCTATATAAATAAAGATTGATTGATTGATTGATTGAAACAAGCATGTAGTATTGGATTATTAGATTAGACTCCATATTACTCTCATGACACATGTTCTGGGGCAACAAATTCTTGTTTAGCATCTAACCAGAAGTGCAAAAACGGCAAATACACATATTACATCAATATTCAGTCTTCTCCTTCTCCACATCAATAGAAATTTCATTTTAAGCTTCATCCAAACATTGGGCCCGATTCACCAATATGTTCTTAGATTCTTTCTTAAGTTGTCCTTAAGAAGTTTTTTAAGAAAACCCTACGTCGGATTCATCAACGCGTTCGTAAGCCCCAGAATTGTTCGCAGCTGTGTTCTTAGATTGATGAATGCCATCTGTTCGTAAGTTGAAAGCGCGTGCCAGGTGAGTCTAATTAACATACGATTAGCATAAGTCACCGCCCACTAATGCCCATAAAAGGAACTGCAGCAGGACCCTGTAGACGGAGCAAAAAGCAGCGAAATGCCCAAAGCGAAATGCCCAAAGCTTGCCCCCTCCACGCCTGATTTCTGACGCCGTGTTGAACAATCAAGAAAGGATGGCTAACACGCTTGATAAAATTGCCTCAACCCGGATGACTATAGCCAACACGCTTAAAGAAATCAACGAGAATGTAAAAAAAGAAGAATGTAAAAAAAAAAATAAACGTGTAAAAGCTGTGCTCGGATTGTGACAATAATGCATTTTATTCACAAACGGGCAATTAATCGCGCTCGAACGTGAACCGCGTGCCTGCAGTCTGGCCCCATCATTGCGTCAGGACGCACATCCTCACGGGGTTGTGGCTCTGTGTCCAAACACATCCAGCGCCCCTTTAACATGCCGATGGTGCGTTCAATGGTGGAGCGACTGCGCGCATGCATCTGATTGAATAAAACTCCTGTGGAGTCAACAACCAGGGCATATCCTCGATCCCCTAATAAAATAAATCAAGATAAAATCAAATAAAAAGACAGTTTTGGCATGGTTTCCAATTTGGTTGATTAATGTTAAGTCATTGGCACATTTACGTAATTTTAAAATTCTCCGTAAATCACCAAAAATAGGAAATAAACAAATAAATAAATAAATATGACAGAATTATCATTGTAATATTGAATTTTATTGAACTGCACAATAGAAGAAAACACAACCATGCCAACATGTCGGCACTGAAATGTGCGCAAGAGTACTCCTGAGTGTTCGTAGGATTTGTTCTTACCTACGAATAAATCCAGGATAAGAAGAAATTGGTGAATGCCACAATCTTCGTCAACTGTTCGTAAGTGGGACTTAAGAACAAATTTGTTCGTAAGAACGCTTCGTGAATCTGGCCCATTGTTTGCATGTCTAGTGTGAACACCAATGCAATTCCTACTCACTGACCAATTAGATGGGGATTTTAATTTATTGTTATGACTTCATTAGATTAATTACAAATTGCATTCTATATTGCATGTCATGATGCAATATTATGCAGGTGAGTTTGAAAACCTTTTGTTCCACCAATATTTGTCATCCCGTCCCTCATTTGCACCGCCTCCACTAGCATCTATATATAAACTCAAGCATACCGGTACTTACATTTAACCAGAAGCAGAAAGAGGAAGCCCATCACAACTGTCTATATTTCCAGAATTACAACATAAACTTCTGACCTAGGTAAGACTCTCTTGTATACAGAAGTCCATGTTGTCATGACGAGGGAGCCCCCAGAAGGAGCACTCTCCAGCACTCCCTCTAAGGACTCCAAAAAGGGTGGATACGCTGAACTGCTGTTTGGGCCATAGGCACAAACAACAGTCAGGATCCGTCCCCCCACCCGAAGGCGAAGGGAGGCTACCCTCTCATCCACCGGGCTAAACTCCAATATACAGGCACTGAGCTGGGAAGCAACGAGAATTGCCACCCCTGCCCGTCGCCTCTCACCATCGGCACCTCCAGAGTGGTAGAGAGTCCAACCCCTCTCGAGAAGACTGGTTCCAGAGCCCTTGCCGTGCGTCGAGGTGAGGCCAACTATATCTAGTCGGAACTTCTCAACCTCAACTCAGGCTCCTTTCCCACCAGAGAGGTGACATTCTATGTCCCTAGAGCCAGTTTATGCAGCCGGGGATCAGACCGCCAAGGTCCCTGCCTTCGGCCGCTACCCAAAACACAATGCACCCGACCCCCTTGGCCCCTCCCACAGGTGGTGAGCCCACGGGAAGGGGGTCCCATGTTGCCTCTTCGGGCTGTGCCCGGCCGGACTCCATGGGCAGAGGTCCGGCCACCAGGCGCTCGCCAACGTGCCCCACCCCCAGGCCGGGCTCCGGTGACCCACATCCGGGCAAGGGAAACATGGCACCAATGTTGTTCTTCATCATGAGGGGTTCTTGGGCTACGCTTTGTCTGATCCCTCACCTAGGACCTGTTTGCCATGGGTGGCCCTACCAGGGGCATATAGCCCCAGACAACGGAGCTCCTAGGATCATTGGGACACGCAAACCCCTCCACCACAATAAGGTGGTAGCCCAGGAGGGGTAAGGGTACTTTAAGATGAAGATGAAAATCTTCCTCTGTGAGAAAGTTTAAAATCAGCTAAGCTAGATAAGCTAATGCTGATAGTTAGAACGGGAGCCTCTAACCTTTAGCATAATCTCAACCATGCTTCTATAGGCTGATGCTACTAGGGTACAGAAACATGATTCCCTTGACAGGTTGTCGTCACTAAATCGGTTCATAGTTGCCTCTCCTCTCTTTCTTTCTTTTCTTTGTTCTCTCCTCATGTGTAGTTCAAAGTTAGGCTCTGGGAATCTGTGAAGCACCTAGAGACAATCCTGATTGTAAGAGATTCTGAAATGAATTGCTTTTAATTGAATTTGCATGCTTTCTGTCACTATTCAGGTCTACAATGTTGGGAATGTCGGTTGGATGTAACAAACCGATTGAGCTGGAAACATGTTTGCAGAGTATTAATGTCAGTCATTTGGTAACGGTCCAATATGGGGTTTTATCAAACCCCTCAACCTCTGACATCCCATTTCTTCCTGTCGTGGATGGGGACTTCCTTCCAGATGAAGTAGATGTATGCTTAATTGAATGTAACATTTTCATTAAAGAGTTTTCTACCACTAGAACTTGCATGTTCCATTTTTCCCTTGCAGGCATTGATAAGTAATTCCAGCATCCAAAAGAAGGAAGTTTTTTTGGGTCTGAATCATGATGAAGGAACTTACTTCTTAGTCTACACAGTTGCTGGTTTTGATATCACCAGCCAAAGTCTCATCACCAAGGCTCAATTTCTCAATGGACTGGACCACATATTGGCAAGTGCTCAAACTATCACAAAGGAAACAGTAACTTTTCAGTATACTGACTGGGCAGATGAGGAGAACGGCACCAAAAATCGTGACTCACTGAACAGAATGCTTTCGGAATATATGTTCATCTGTCCAGTAACAGATTTTGCCTACAGGTAAACAGCCGTTTTAGCTCTTATGGATTCAGATTTGTGATTATGCAGAAATACTTTCATGCTAATAAAAAAGAAAAATATAATACAAGACGCTGACCCTGAACAATGCACGTATAATATTTTAAATCAAAGAAACTATTGATTAGAGGTTTTATGTGAGATGTGAGAGAATAAATGTCAAAATACTGAAGTGGATTCATGTTTCTTTTGACAGGTATCAAAAAGCTGGTGGTAAGCCTTTCCTTTATTACTTCCAACACCGATCATCCAGAAACCCGTGGCCAGAATGGATGGGTGTCATGCATGGCTACGAGATTGAATTTGTGTTTGGATTACCACTGAATCCATCTCTGGGATACACAGAAGAGGAGGTGAACATGAGCAAGAGGTTCATGAAGTATTGGGCCACCTTTGCTCGAACTGGGTTTGTCTGATAAAAAAAAAAGAAATGGCACAATATCCAGTTAAACAGTGTGCGTGATGAGACCTTGGTGAGTGAACAAATCGATGTCCCCTGTTTTGTTCAGGAATCCAGGCATTGATGGACAACCCTGGCCCATGTTCACTAGTGAAAAAAGGGAGTATGTCACTCTGGATACCCAGAATCCAGAATACAAGTCAAACCTGAGAGCTGATGACTGCCAATTCTGGAACAGTTTAATACCTCAAATTAGAAAAATGGCAGGTAAGCCTCACATGTTTATCACTCAATCTACATACATTATCTGTGGTGGAGACGCCTGCATTTCCATTCAGTAGCCCATAAAGACATGAAAGAGGTTTTCTTTCAAGTAGATCCTGTTCAGTTTAATCTTAACAAAATTCCGTTGTTAGTCTGGACCTGATTTTGACTGGTGATCACCTGTAATACAAAAGTGTGAAGACTGAATGAAGACTTGATGTCTCTTCTTGTTTCTCTCTTCACAGCTGATCTGCAGACTTGCAGTGGAGCAATTGAGCCAATCCTTTCTTTCACTTCCTTCCTTCTTATGTCTCTTTATTACCTTCTGATCCAGTAATGAGCCCTTCTGGGCCAGAACACTAGTTATGAACTCCACTTCTAACATTAGTGGAAGATAAAGTCAGTCTTGTCACTGTTTGCTGTTTATGGGACTTGGAACGTGGGTTTTTTCACAAACATTCAGCAACAAATGCGCTCTATTTTCTTGCATTTATCAAAAATGTTAGGCCTGTTTCCTGTTTGAACTTTTGTGTTTAATCCTCGGTCAAAAAAGAAATCAACAGGTATTGGCTGTGAAATTTCTAATGATTTTTTTCAAAAATTAGGTTTTTAGATCTATGAGGTTTTTTTTTTATTAAATCTTCAGTTAAGTAAGTGGTAATAAATCATTTGAAATCAATTCTGTCTGTTTTTTTTTCTTCATCTCAACAATAAAGTATTATATGACACAATTACTAGAATAATTATTAGGTTTTAGCTGAGTCTGCCATTTAAAACCTCTATTTCCAGTGAAAAAAAATATGTTGACCAGGCTCATATGGGATGTCAGTAGGGGGAGGGAACACACAGAGGAGAGTATAAACATAAATCACACATGCAAAAACATTTGCACTGAGCAACCAAAGGTAGAGTTGTATGAGTCAGTGCGGTCAAAGATTAGTGCCCAACTACCGGGTCAGGAATACCTGTAAAGACAGTGGGGAGGGGCCCCAAAATCTACGCATCATATCCTATAGTAGCACAGGAAATCAACCAGCACCATGACAGCAGAGTGGTCTACTGGATTGTATTGTGCTATTAGCTCCTCCGGATCGGCCTCAAGGGACCTCGTAGGTCAGGTTAAGTGTTTTAAAACCCTATATTAGATTTATTGGGTAGCCAATGAAGAGAAGCCAACACAGGAGTCATGCGATCTCTTTTGTCAATACCTGGAGGCTTCTAAAAGAATTATCTGGAAATCCCAATAATAATAAATTAAAATAGTTCAGCCTGGAAGTAACAAATGCTGAACCAGTTTAGCAGCATCACGCTGGGTTATTTTCACACTACAATGAATTCTGTCTGATTTAAGGAGAAGGAAAAACTTGGAGCTTCACAAACTGCTGTCTCCTCTGGTTTCATGGATAAATATAGCTATGTCTCATCAGAATAGCAATGACAAATCAATTTACCTCTCCACCAAATGCACATCTGGACGCTGGTGAATGAAAAACAGGAACCTTATTATTATGAGGTGACAGTGCAAATAGCTCCAACAATTGTTAATCTCTTTGGCCACCTTCATGCAACACAAAAAACACCACCTATGAATCCTGTATCCCATAACACAGCACAAGCCTGTACTGCCACACTTAGGTATGCCCACACACATGTGATGACCTGAGAAATGCACCGTTTTCAGTGTCATTATGAATAAATGATTATTCTCACCAGGTTCCAGTTTGTCAAAGGGAGCTTTCATACTTTTTCATTCACAGTTCCTAGGGATTTATTTTCAAGCATCATATATGACCACAGACTCCTTTACTATGGTGAAAGCAAGAGCCAGTGTGACAATGGTACAGCTCACAATACTGTACAGCGTTCACTAGTAGAAATGTCAAGTACAATGGTTGACCTTCTCTAAATGATACAGCACAAAGATTCAGGAGAAAGTGTAAAACTATTGTCTTAATGCTGATTTTCTCTATGTAAATTTATGGATTACAGGAAGTGAATGTTAAGTGTAGGGGAATCGCAGTACATCAAGGGCAGTTTGTGTTGTTGGGTTGCATGAGGTATTATAAGTTTTAGCAAATTATCCTGATTGAATGGTTGTCCATGTGTGGACCACACCAGGAATGTTAACAGGGCCCATTTTTCAATAGCGATATTAACATTAAAGAGTTACTGATCCTATAGAGCAGGTGTCACCAACCCTATGCCCGCGGGCACCTGGTCGCCCATTGGCTCCTTCTCAGTCGCCCACTGGACTTGTTCTAAAAATAGCCCTTATCTCAGTCGCGCTGGACTTGTTCTAAAAATAGCCCTCATGGTTTGCAAAAAAATGTAAAAAAAAAAATGCTGCGCCTTATGTAAATTCTATTGAAAGTTTCACACATATATGTTCACATTACATATATAGTTCGAGGTCATAGTTCACCTAGTCACCTAGTCACCTGCGCATGACAATTTACCCCGCTTTTGCTAGTTAATACATCATTGATTATACCGCGCTAAAAAACATGGCTGAGAAGAGAAAAAACACATGTTCTTAACAAAGACTGGGAAGAGGAGTTCTTTTTTACATCAATATGTGTGTGTGCCTTATTTGTGGAGCTACGGTGACGATTTCAAAGCGGCACAATGTGGAGAGACCCTATCAAACCACTCATGGCAGGTTAAACACAAACTTTCCCCCCAAGACTGCGCTTCCGGCGGAGAAAGCGCGTGAGTTAAAAGCCGCTTTGACCAAGCAGCAGACCTTTTTCACAAGACCGCTGAATAAAGTCAAAAAGGCAACCGAAGCTTCATTCAGAGCTACACATTATTTTATTAAAAACAAGAAGACGTTTTCTGATGGAGAGGTTGTCAAGGGGGCTCTGATGCTAATCGCAGAGACTGTTTTTAAAGATGATAAAAATGGGCCCTAATGTTATCTCAAGTCTGGCTGATGTACAACTTGGGGCAAGTACAGTGACCAGAAGAGTGTCAGCTTTGTCTGAAAACTTGAATGAGCAGCTGGACAAGGACTTAAATACATGCCGGTGGTTCAGCATCCAATGTGATGAATCTGTGGACAGCAGCAGTACAGCTCAACTAATTCGCATGGTATTTGCCGATTTCTCCACTAAAGAAGAGCTCCTCACGTTGATACCACTGAGGACAAATACACGAGGAGTGGACATCTACAACGCGATAAAAACTTTCTTCATGGAGGAAAAAGTGCCGCTGGAGAAGCTCGTGTCGGTAACTACCGATGGTGCACCGGCATTGGTAGGATGCCGTGTGGGCTTCAATGCACATTGCAAGAATGACCCAGACTTTGCACCTTTCCTACACTACCATTGTATCATCCACCAGCAGGCGATATGCGCGAAAGTGACCGGTTTTGACCATGTAATGACCCCTGTTGTAAAAATCATCAATAGCATTTGCGCTAAAGCCAAACAACACTACAACACTAAACAACACAACTATTGTGCATTTCCCCTCTGTGCAAAAAGTTCTTAGTGACAATGTTTCTGCATATATGGCTTTTGATAAAGCTGTAGAAAAATACTGCCAAGTGATTAACAGACTGATGAAAGAGTTTGAGGGCAGGTTTTGTGATTTTGAGCAAATTGAGCCATGTGTGTCATTCATTTCAAATCCCTTTATGTCAGTGGACATTACAGGCACAGCTGAGAACCTGATTACAACCTTCACCTTGGATGCAGGGCAGGTGGAAATGGAAATAATAACTTTGCAAAATGACCTGAACCTTAAAGCACATCGGAGTAGCCTAAACTTTTGTAACCTAGTGGACATGGAAAAGTACAAATCTATCTGCACAGCAGCTATGAAGGTTGCTTGTCTTTTCAGATCCACATATCTCTGTCAATCAGCCTTTTCCAATATGAACTTTGTAAAAAATAAACACCGATCACACCTAACTGATTCACATCTACAGGAGTCACTGAGAGTGGCAGTGACAAACTACACACCAGAATACAGCAAACTAGTGGACAACATGGAATGCCAGGTTTCTCACTAACTGACAGACAAGACTGAACAGTGTTTTAGTAAAACACCATGTTACCTGGTCAATTGATCATTGTTCATTGATTAAATCAGATTCAAAGTTGGAGTTGACACAATCTCATGTATTGGCAAACACAATTTGAGTTCTGTTTTTTGTTAAATGTAATTGTGACATGTTCATTTGCAAAAACTAAATGTCACTTTGACAATGAAACATAAATACATTCATATACAAGTACTTGTCCTAAAATTATGATTATTGGTTTTTTGTGTGAATATGGTATGCTTTTGATTTCTTGATTTGTTTATACATATGTTTTGAGCTGGTAGCCCTCAAGCCATTTGGTAATCTTAAGGTACCCCTCAGCTTTAAAAAGGTTGGTGACCGCTGCTCTAGAGCTGAGTGCTTCAGTTTAGAATCCACAGACTAAGCTCTAGCAGCCAAAGGTAAGGTACAGTAAAGTTTTAAAGGTGTATGTGTCAGGTTCCTTGATTAGAAAATTAGATGCATGCCTCAGTGAGCTTTCAATAATTCTCTTCAACTATCACAAAATGATACTAATAAAGTTAACTTCATATTCCCTGAAAGTGTAAGCGACAGTGTTTGAGCTCGCATGTCAGCACTGTCATTAACTTGGAGCCTTAATAAACAGTTTTATAACAATTCAAAACTGTTTCTATTTGGAGAAGATCAAACATGTAAAAAGATCAACTTTTTTGCCAGTAGGCACGAGCATGTTTGTCTTCATTAAACCAATAAAGAGACTGGTTTTAAATGAAAAAGAGTGGGAAAACTTTCTATTGTAAAGGTAACTTTAAATTGTATTGACACAGAGGTCATATACTGTATTTGGCCCTGTGTGTTATTAAATAAAGTTTGCATTCCTTATGTCATTCTGCAATGTCACATGGAATATGCATAAAAAAGTAAACATTATCAAAAAACTTCTACTTGAATCAACCATTTTAATCGAAATATATTTTAGAATTTAGTACTGTTATGTTGCTAAAGAGCATGTAACATCCATCTGATCAGGTTCAAGATGAAGAATGATGATGAAAAAGATGATTTTGAACTTCTACATTTGATTTGTTGTGGCACCTCCTAACTAATATAACCCTTTTTGACTGATGTTTCGGTAGTTGTCTGCAAACTCAGCAGTTTCTGACAAGAAAGAAAAAAAAACAATTCAACTTCATTGCTGAGTTAATTTGTAATGTGCTGGGAACAGCTAAATCTGTAGGTTTGATAGGACAGAATCAGTTCATATTTTCAATGTGTTTGGACTCTAGAATTGGAACGCTGTATAATGATGTGTTTGAGGGGGTGTCAGATATATAGCTTTATGTTAAAAGCCCTCAATTAAATTCCTATTTTCCCACCATAGAGATTAAATAAATATGTTCGAGGAAGAGAAAGTTAACACTCTTATAGTTCAACAGAGTCTCCATTGTTCAATGATCCAGTACCTTCAAAGTCAATACTGGGAATATATTGACATCTGACTCCACCTAGAAAAACAAACATAGGAGTTGTCCCTTCATGATGTGATGACAGCCTGACCTGTGTTGTAAGTCAATCACTCTCACACTTTTAAATGGCCTTCTAAAAATACTGAAATGAAGGAAACAAGCATGTAGTATTGGATTATTAGATTAGACTCCATATTACTCTCATGACACATGTTCTGGGGCAACAAATTCTTGTTTAGCATCTAACCAGAAGTGCAAAAACGGCAAATACACATATTACATCAATATTCAGTCTTCTCCTTCTCCACATCAATAGAAATTTCATTTTAAGCTTCATCCAAACATTGTTTGCATGTCTAGTGTGAACACCAATGCAATTCCTACTCACTGACCAATTAGATGGGGATTTTAATTTATTGTTATGACTTCATTAGATTAATTACAAATTGCATTCTATATTGCATGTCATGATGCAATATTATGCAGGTGAGTTTGAAAACCTTTTGTTCCACCAATATTTGTCATCCCGTCCCTCATTTGCACCGCCTCCACTAGCATCTATATATAAACTCAAGCATACCGGTACTTACATTTAACCAGAAGCAGAAAGAGGAAGCCCATCACAACTGTCTATATTTCCAGAATTACAACATAAACGTCTGACCTAGGTAAGACTCTCTTATATACAGAAGTCCATGTTGTCATGGTTCTTCTACCTGGATAACAGCCTAATTGTGTGCTCTTTACAACCCGATGATCCATCTGTCTGTTTCCACGCAAACAAAAAATCTAAATTAGTATTTGTTGTAAGCATCTTCATTTGATGAAAATATACATGCTCACTTTAGCATTTTTTAAATTATGTACACTCAAAACAGTTTTTTTCATTGTCTAGGATTTTCCTATGGCAACGTTTGCTTTTCTGCTGTTGCTCCCATATGTCCTGTCTTTATCATTTGCCACTGAGGATGAGCTCATAGTCACAACAACAAGTGGACAAGTTCAGGGTAAACTGCTACCAACGCTGGATGGTGAGGTCAGAGCATTTCTCGGCATCCCGTATGCCAAACCTCCTGTAGAAAACCTACGATTCAGACCTCCACAACCAGCAGATCGCTGGCAGGGAGTCAAGGATGCCACAAATTATGGAAATTCCTGCTTACAGTTGAAGGATACAACATTTCCAGGTGGCCTTATTTGTATGTCACCAAATTACAATGCCATGCAATGTCTGATAATGTCATAATTCTATCCAGAATTCACAGGAGCAGAGACATGGAACCCAAACACACCGGTGAGTGAGGACTGTCTGTATCTGAACATCTGGACCCCACAAATGAAGAAAGATGGCCACCAGTCACCACTGCCTGTCATGATCTGGATCTATGGAGGCGGGTTCACCACAGGAACGTCCTCTCTGGATCTTTATGATGGTCGCTACCTGACTAAATCTGAAGATGTGATTGTAGTATCCATGAACTACAGGTGAGAACAAGCTTGATATTAGATTTAAACTGAACCTGCATCGGGATTATTTTGAGCACTTTTTACGACTGCACAAAACAACAAATGGTTTAATAGCTTCAGCTTCAGCAACAGACTCCTGCAGCCTCGCTGCTCTAAGGAACGGTACAGGAAGTCATTCCTGCCGTCCGCCATTAAACTCTATAATTCACCCAAACCAACTCAACAATAATTTTGTAATGTTTATGTTGTAATTTTATTTCTGTTTTATTCTATATTTATGTATATATGCATATAATGCTTATATATATATATTTATAACATCTAATCTTATTTGTATTTATTTATTCTGTTTCTATACTTTGTATAGGTTGCTACTACAATTCAATTTCCCTATGGGGATGAATAAAGTACATCTTAATCTTAAATGGAGATAAAATATTTTTGCCAACAAATCATAGATTTTTAACATTGGTGTAGTATTTATTAGTACTTAAAAAACTTTCCTACTGTCTATCTGACTTTTGACAGACTTTCAGTGTTTGGATTCCTGTCTCTTCCCCAAAACACTAATGTCCGTGGTAATGCGGCACTGATGGACCAGCGCTTGGCCATCCAGTGGGTGGTGGACAACATCGCTGCATTTGGAGGGGATCCTTCACAGGTCTAATATTTATTTCTTCTGTTTAAATGAAGATAATGACAAAGCTAGTTGGTTAAGACCGGTGAACATGGTTGGCCTCAATGCACTTAGGAACAAGGAGCTGTAACTCTCACTCTTGTTTGGCTGTTTCCAGATAACTTTGTTTGGAGAAAGTGCTGGCTCAGCAAGTGTGGGCTTGCATGTTCTCTCTCCAGGCAGCAACGTTCTCTTTAAAAGAGCTGTGATGCAGAGTGGAGTTCCCACTGCATTCTGGGCAACACTCAGCCTGGAAGAGACCTGGAGAAGGTAGACTGAATTAATGTTTTTCATGTTTTCTTTAACTAACTAAACTAATCATGAGGAGAGATTTGAACATCTCTGTGACTGTATTGCCCAACAATGTTCTCAAGATTTAAGCATTTATTATAGTCTCTAATTTCTTGTCAAAATTCAGGGCCGCCAAGATGGGCACATTACTGGAGTGTCCCATTTCTAATCCAGCTGAACTGGAAGCATGTCTGCAGAGGGTTGATGCCTCTGCTCTTCTAACAGCTCAGTTTGGAGTTCTGACAGGACTTGGAACCTCCCCTTTTCTCCCTGTGGTTGATGGAGTATTCCTGCCAGATACATTAGAAGTATGCGTGTGCTTCTAGATTTATAAAACTTTTACAAGGATACAATTCATATAAAATATTTTTCTTCGCACACAAATGTGAAATGTTGTTTTCACATACAGGCACTTCTGGAGAGTAAAAGCAGCAAAATGGAGCTTCTGTTGGGTTTGAACAAAAATGAAGGAAGCTACTTCCTGGTATATTCCTTCCCTGGATATGACCTTGGTGACAGCCTCATCAGCAAAAAACAGTTCCATTATGGGCTGGAACTTCTTTTGGGAAATGAATCAGTACCTTATTTTGACATCATCTTTACTTTATACAAACATGTAACTGATCAATCACATTCTGGAACACTCCGAGACACACTAGAAAGGATGACTTCAGATATCCTGTTCAACTGTCCTGTGCAAAGATTTGCTGAAGGGTAAAAAAAAACTTTTAGATTTTATACTTTTATCTGAAATGATAAATGTTTATTGATAATGCTTGCTAGTGATTGAAAAATCTAATATGTAACTTTTATTTGTGTAGTATCTTTGACAAACTGTTCATAGGCACCCAGCGCTTCCTCCAAACCAAGCAAAAATTGCATGGAAAACTCTTAAGCTTATCAGGAAACCTTGTGCTGCTGATTATTTAGCCTAGTCAGCCTTTTGTGCTATGATTCCTGTTATTAGCCTGAGATATTTTTTTCTTCATTCTTTCTTTTTATATCTCCCCAGTTATCAAAAAGCTGGTGGTAAGCCTTTCCTCTATTACTTTCAACACCGATCGTCTGTCAACCCGTGGCCGGAATGGATGGGTGTCATGCACGGCTACGAGATTGAGTTTGTGTTTGGATTACCCATGAATCCATCTCTGGGATACACTCAAGAGGAGGTGAACATGAGCAAGAGGTTCATGAAGTATTGGGCCACCTTTGCTCGGACAGGGTATGCAAAAACAACTTCCTAATCAGTGCTTGGAATGGAATCTAATGGAATTTAATTTTCATCTCCACTTTTCAGAAATCCAGGAAATGATGACCAACCCTGGCCTGTGTTCACTTCTGAAACATCAACGTACATCACTCTGGACACCCAGGCTCCAAAGTACAAGAAGGAATTAAGAGCCAAACAATGCAGATTCTGGAGTCTATTTTTTTAATAATCAGTAAAACAAATGAATATGTGTCCGACCGATGACCATCTCTCCCTCTCTGTCTCTTATCTAATTATGTCGCTCTTTCTGTCTCCTCTCATCTGTGTTTGCCACTCTCTCTCATTTTGAGTCTTTTACACTTTTATAAAATGATGCAATACTTTGGTCCAACTACTCAGAATAGCAACAACTTATCTCTTTTTTTCTAGTGCATCATATTACTGGATATGCACCATTTTCTCTGCACTTTACTTTCCTTCTGCAACTTCTGGTTTTCTTGGTGCTTGTGGTGAAATCATGTTTCAGAAGAAGAATCATGAGTGATTCCTGATGTTGATGGATTAATTCTGTTATGTCATATATTAAAAACGCCCAACACAACCATTCGATTCGTGAAAAGTTATAATGTATTAATTCTTCACCCAGATTACAACACCATATTTCCCCCCCGTAAAACACTCCACTCAATTCTAGGTATGTACCACAGTTCCTTGATGCCTCCGTGCTGTGTAAAGCGCATGCCATTCGCAGGTTTCCCACCGTTGGAATGTTTGCGGTCCATAAATGTCCTCCGAAAGCGCAGTGGTGTGTCCAGAGGCCTCCACGAATGAAAAGTTCAAAAGAAAGAAAAAAAAAAAGTATAATCCGAGGACAGCGTCCACGATTAAAACGTTGAATAATAATCCAATCTGGGCGGAAAGGTGTCCATCAGGTTGCTGCCAATCGGCCATATAGTTGAAAAAAACCACCTCCCGTCCCGCTGTGTGTCGCTCCTTATGTCTCTGCGGGAGTTCTCCATGTTGATTGCCAATTAACATCAGATGGGCACCTGCAGTTCGCGGGAACTTCTCCCTCATGAACCCCACCCGTACAACAAATGGGGAATATTATAAACAGTTCTTATACATCCATCACAATTCATTTTAAATATTCTGGGAATTTTGGGGATTTTCTGTTCTTGTCCTCACTATAAATAAAAGTTGAGAATGCTCATGAGTTAATCATTTCATTGCAATGCCTTTTTTTCATTTTATGTGCATAATTACTCAATTGCTGTTGTTATAGATGTGTAAATATCAGTGGTGTACAGCTCAGTTTAGCATCTGCAGCAGAATGTAGTAGATAGTGCATCTATAAGTATAATATTAAAAAGGTAATTTCAGTAAATCATTTCAAAAACATTTGCATGGATTCACAACACACAGACCGATATAGCACAAGTGTTTCCATGTACAAATATTCATGATTATGGATTACAGCTTATGAAAACACAAAATTAAGCATCTCAGTTGCTGCAGTAGCAGACTGAATGTTTTTTTTGTTTTTTTTTAATTTCCGCAAATCCACTTTTACAACAATAATAAGTCAAAAACATGAGAACAATTTATTTTGCAAATAATAATGATCTGCATATTTTTTTTATAAACATGAAAGAAATCATTTGGAAAATGGAATCAGAGATCTGCATAGAAGAACATTACTTTACAAAAATAACAACAAACAAATCAATGACAATGCCAGCCAATTAAAACAACAGAAAAAAAGATAAAAACACTACATGAGCAATAAAATAATCACAGGTTATAAATTCACTTTTCTTTGGTACACTTGATCAGTTCACGTTAGCGCATAGCCTAAATGCCCTCTATGAGTTATTAATTCAGTTCTTCCCTTACCACCTTATTAATGGTAACCATCCTTCTATTAATGGTTGCTTATGTAAGTTTAAGACTTCTCTTGAGGACATAAAGTATTGGATGTCCTCAAATTTCCTTCCAAAGGGCATGGTGTTTGATCCTAAACCTCTTAAAGATAGATTAGATCACATCTATGGACCAGATCTCTGGACCAGCTCAATTGTTCTTTAGTGACAGGTTATGTACCCCGGTCCTACAAGGTGGCAGTGATTAAGCCGTTGCTTAAAAAAACCATCACTGGATCCTGATGTCTTAGCAAACTATAGGCCGATATCCAACCTTCCTTTTATCTCTAAAATTCTAGAGAAGGTTGTAGTGACTCAGTTACTGGAGCACCTGCAGAGAAACAGCCTGTTTGAGATGTTTCAGTCAGGCTTTAGAGCTCATCACAGCACAGAAACAGCACTTCTTAAAGTTACTAATGATCTTCTTATAGCTTCAGATCATGGACTGGTTTCTATGCTGGTTCTGCTGGACCTCAGTGCTGCTTTTAATACAGTTGATACAGTTTTAATACAGCATCCTGTTACAGAGACTGGAACATGTGATTGGGATTAAAGGGACAGCACTAGACTGGTTTAGATCGTATCCATCTGATAGATACCAGTTTGCTTATGTCCATGGTGTTCCCTCTTCATACAGTAGGGTTAGCCATGGAGTTCCTCAAGGTTCTGTACTTGGACCAATCCTTTTCACCTTGTACATGCTTCCCTTAGGGAACATTATTCGGCAGCATGGAATAAATTTTCAATATTATGCTGATGACACTCAGCTTTATTTATCCATGAAACCATAGGAGACAGAGAAGTTAGGGAATCTTCAGACCTGTCTTAAAGACATAAAGTCCTGGATGTCTTCAAATTTGCTCCTCCTTAACTCAGGAAAAACTGAGGTCATGGTGTTTGGTCCTGAACCTCTCAGGGATAGATTAGATCACATGATCACTCTAGATGGTATCTCATTAACATCTAGTCTCTCTGTGAGTAATCTTGGAGTAACTTTTGATCAAAATCTCTCCTTCAACTCACACATTAAATTAGTCTCTAGAAGTGCCTTTTTTCACATGAGGAACATCACAAGGATCAGGAAACTACTGACGCGGCATGATGCTGAAAAGTTAATCCATGCATTTGTTACTTCCAGGCTGGAATATTGTAATTCTTTATTATCAGGGTATCCAAACACCTCTTTAAGAAGCCTCCAGGTGATCCAAAAAGCTGCAGCCAGAGTTCTGACAGGCATTGACAAAAGAGATCACATAACTCCTGTAATGGCGTCTCTTCATTGGCTGCCCGTTAAATTTAGAATAATTTTTAAAACCCTTCTTTTGACCTACAAGGTCCTCAGAGGCCTAGCTCCATCCTACCTGGAGGAGCCCAATAGACCACTATGCTCTCAGAATGCTGTTTCTAGGGGTAGAATGGGGGGCCGAGCATTTAGCTATCATACTTAGGGGTCGTCTAATCATTAGGTTAACATCTTAGCTATGCTGCCGGGGTCTGGAAACATGATCACCTGACAGGCCTCTGTCACCCCACTGGGTCATGGTTTCCTCTCCTCTCCTCTCCTCTCCTCTCCTCTCCTCTCCTCTCCTCTCCTCTCCTCATCAAGTAGAATAGTAATGCTATCTACTGTGTAGTTTTTCTGCCCCCCCCTTTGTATTTATTTACAGGTATCGCCGCCTTCAGAGCTGTATACCGACCTCCGAAACCTGTTGTTTTGTTTGCTCTCAGTTAACAGAAAGTCTTCTATGATGAAAATCATTCTCGGCGTGAGTCAAAGGCAATAAATTTAACCGACTATGTTTGAATTCTATTTTTACCTTTAAAAATCATCATTTGGTTTCTAATTCAGAAAGGAGATGGTTATGTTTGTCTTGGGTACAGAAAAAAACGTCAACTCATAAAATGGGTTTTTAAGTCCTGTCAAATTATTCTTGAATTTTTGTTTTGCTCCATCCAGGACCTCTCAATGGCAACACTTTCTTCTCTCAACTGTCTTCCTTTTCTCTCTTCTTTCTTGGCTATATCATTTGCCAATAAAGAATGGCCTTTCAATCACTACTAAGAGTGGACAGGTTCAAGGGAAGGTAATCTTAGTGCTGGATTGGTGAGGTTAGAGCATTTTTCGGGATTCCATATGGTAGGTCACCTGTGGGAGACCTGTGCTTTAGAGCACCACAACCAACAGATCCATGGCAAGGAGTGAAGAATGCCACCACCTATGCAGATTCCTGCTTGGAGGACAAGATGCTAGATTGGTGGCGGGTCAGAATCTCTGTGTGTGGTGTGCGGCATTGAGATTAACGGAGCATAACAGATGTCAAGTCCCATCAAAATTGTTCATAGCCTGATTTTTAACTTCATGCGTGGGGTCTTTAACCAATAAAAATCTCCTAAGATTTAAAAAATCATTATGCGTTAACCCCGCTTTAAGTAACCACTTACGTATTATCAGCATCATGAGCCACACCTGGGCTCATGATGCTGATAATACGTAAACCTCATCGCAGATCCTGGAATAGAAAAATGGTGAGACACCAAGTGTGGGGAGGTTAGTTTGTTCATGCAATTTACCAGTTGTTTGTGATTTTAGTAGATCACACCTACAGACATGAGTGGAACTTATGGTACGGTATGTGGTACTGAAATCTGCACTGATGTGATGACATTTGTACTTTCTTTCCTCATGTTCATGCTCTCTTTTCATCACAGAACATATGTCCATGGGCCATGGGTCATTTCAGATTCAGATTCAGGTCCTTTATTGTCCCACACAGGGAAATTTACAGTGCAACAACAGCAAGAGCACACAGAAAAAAATAAGATAAAATAGAATAGAATAGAATTTGGAATATACAAAGAGGATGTATATTTACAATAATCCAGGTAAATGGATACTCAGCCCCTGTATACCTGTACATAGCACAGAGGGTGAATACAATATAGATATCAGAATATATAATATTCAGATTGTGCTAGCGGGCGTTTTGTTTATTGTGCAGTCTGACAGCAGCCGGCAGGAAAGATCTGCGATACCTCTCCTTCACACAGCGAGGGTGGAGCAGCCGCTCACTGAATGAGCTGCCCAGTGCTGCCAGGGTGTCCTGTAGGGGGTGGGACGTGTTGTTCAACATAGATGACAGCTTAGCCATCATCGTTCCATTTCCCACCACCTCCACCGAGTCCAGGGGACATCCCAGGACAGAGCTGGCCCTCCTTACCAGTCTGTCCATCCTCTTCCTGTCCCTGTCCGTGATGCTACTGGACCAGCAGACAATCCCATAGAAGATGGCTGATCCCACCACAGAGTCATAGAAAGTCCTCAGGAGTGGTCCCTGCACTCTAAAAGACCTCAGCCTCCTGAGCAGGAACAGTCTGCTATTGCCCTTCTTGACAAGGGCGTCTGTGTTGTGTGTCCAGTCCAGGTTATTGTTTAAGTGAACACCCAGGTACTTGTAGGACTCCACCACGTCAACATCCGTTCCCAGGATGTTCACTGGTGCAGGCGGGGGGTTGTTACGCCTGCGGAAATCCACCACCAGCTAACAGGTATTTAAACATTAAGGTAGAAAATTTAAAAAAGTAGTTTCCAGCTTCAAACCTAGCAATGTCATTCTTTCACATTCTAGGGATTCAGTGTAGTTTCTGGAAAATTCTGAAGTTTATGTCAATTTAGACACTATTCTAAAAAGAAACTTTGGCAGATTAAACTTCCATATCATCTTCTCCCCTCTGCTTTTCTTCCAAATTTGCAAGTTGAATGTTTCTCTGCTGTTTGTTCAATCGTTCCTCTGACATGATTGTACCTCAAACATGAGTTTGGAAACCAGGTCTAATTTTCAAAGTAACTGTTGTTGAATAATGAATTTGGTTTGTTGTAAAAGTGTGAAGCTCCCAGCATGCTTTCTCATAGAATTGACACAGTGAAGGAGGAGGACAGTAGTAGTATGCATGCATTATTTTAGTAGGGCTTCATGAGACTGGAGCATTCTGTTGGTTTACCCTCTGTCAATTCTGTTCAAGAAATAAAATCAATAATCATTATGATGATTTTACTATTCTGACATAAACTTTTAAATGTTTTTTTCTATTTACATATTTGTATCATTTTTTTTTAAATAGAGCACAATACAACTGTTTACAATATGCTAAAACGGTACATAAAAATTATCTTAAAAAGAGAAATAAAAAGCATGTGATCCTGACCCCCACATCAGGCCCTTAACCTTATACATTTTTGATTAATTTAGATTACCCCCAACTTCCAGCCTTACATACACACTGAAAGTGGCATAGGGAGGTATCACAGCCTATGGGAAAGCACTCTCATATGGAAGCTCCAATGACACTTCATTTGTGAGACATAGATAGGTATTTTTGACTATGCGCCTTCCTAACTTACTGCATAAAAAGCGCACCAGTCAGTGCTCCTCAGCAGAGGAAAAAAGGGGGGATGAAAGGCTATTAGCTCAATAGGGACACGTTTATAAGCTGGGTTTTCCACTTCTGGGTTAGGGACAATGAACACTTCGTTGGAACAGGAGGGATGAACCAAGAGGGCCTGTATTTCACCACTCACGTATGCCCTGTTCACACTATATGAGAAACAGAAAGATCTGGGTCATCCATCTGACATCCCATATCAGCCCAATAGACCGCTCCGCTCTCAGAATGCTGGTCTACTTGTGGTTCCCAGAGTTTCCAGGAGTAGAATGGGGGGCCGAGCATTTAGCTACCAGGCCCCCCTGCTATGGAACCAGCTCCCTGTCCAGGTACGGGAGGCTGACTCCATCGCTACTTTTAAGATCAGACTCAAAACCTACCTCTTTGAAAAAGCTTATTGTTACTAATTCAGTAGTTCCAGTTACTATCATAGACAGACAAATTATCATACTTAGGGGGTCATCTAATCGTTAGGTCACATCTTAGTTATGCTGTTATAGGCCAAGGCTGCCGGGGTCCGGAAACATGATCACCTGACAGGCCTCTGTCACTCCACTGGGTCATGGTTTCCTCTCCTCTCCTCTCCTTTCCTCTCCTCATCAAGCAGACTAGTTATGCTGATTCTTGTGTAGTTTTTCTGCTTCTCTCCCCCCTCTATTTATTTACAGGTATCGCCGCCCTTGGAGCTGCATAATGACCTCCGGCCCCGCTGAAGTGATTGTACATCATATTTTTTGTGTGTATTTCTGTGCTCTGTGCCTCTCCTCTCCCTCTCCTCTCCTCCTCCTTCTCCTTCTCCTTTTCCTCTCCCTCTCCTCTCCTTTCCTCTCCTCTTTCCCCTCCTCCTCCTTCTGCTCTCCTCTACCTCCCCTTCACTCTACTTCTCCTCTCCTCTACCCCTCTCCTCTCCTACCTATCCTATCCTCTACCTGTCCTCCCCCTTCTCCTCTCTCTTTACCCAGCCGGCCATCAGCAGGAGGGTGCCCCTACATGAGCCTGGTCCTGCTCAAGGTTTCTTCCTGTTAAAGGGGAGTTTTTCCTTGCCACTGTTGCTTGTCTGGGGTCAGGCCCTGGGATTCTGGAAAGCGCCTTGAAACAATTTTGATTGTATAAGACGCTATATAAATAAAGATTGATTGATTGATTGATTGATCCAACTGATAGTTTGACAGAGATAGTGGGGCTACACTGAGAGAGGTTATCTTTGTCAGCAGCAATTTTCACAAAGTGCAGCATAGTGTCTCAGATCTGAAATAACAGATGACACTTTCTTATTTCCCTTCACATTTGTCTGAAACATGGCCCTCAAAATACTCCTGAACCTCCCTGTGGGATCTTGTATATGGCACCTGCACAATGTTCCATACATTTTTTGGAGAAAAACATGGGCTAGCATTAGCCTCCCTCACCACAATGTTACTATCCTTTTTACATAGAGTAGTAAAGACAACGAGGCAAAACATCCAGAACTCCCAGAAGATTCCATTGTTGCTCTCCACCACACCTGAGTTGCACTGTTGAGGCTGGATGTAGCAAAGCTTTGGAGGGACGCAGCGGCTGATGCAGCCCTCAAATTTTGTCCTGATTAAGGATCCATTTTTTGACACACGATGGAAAGAAACTGCTCCGTTTTAATGTTCCCAGTCTAAGCTGGAGGATGTGAACCCTGACAGGAAGAACTTGGTCCTCACTATGACCTCTGCAGAGGTTTCTACTGACTGGACTGATATTCACTCTCAGCTGCAAAAGTATGACATTGATGTGTCTTTCAGGATCCATTGGCTTTGAAAGTGGGACATATTACATATGTAAGTGGATAAGTGGTTGATATGAACTCATGGGTGGAGCTAAACTGCGGGATGTGAATGGTATCTCCATCTGTACCTGCACCAGACCTGTAGTCGGCAATACCTTGATCTGAGACTACCTGATTTTAAGCCCTGTCACAGGTATTCTGGATCAGGTTTTAAACCACCTCACCAACAACAAATGCTTATGTGAGCTCATCCCAGTCCCCATCCCCTGCACACTTACAGCAACAGAAAGAAAAGTCACATTTGGAAAAAAGTGTGTTTGCAGAGGTCTGCAGATCTTATGTTCTGAATCACTTTGTCCCTTTCAGGGTCACGAGGAGTGTTTGTGGGTTCGGTACCTTGCTCAAGGGTTCCTCAGCAGTGCTCTGAAGGTGTTCTGGCACCTTCCCCTACTACACAGCTTTTCTGTCTTCATAAAAACTGTTAGAAACTGCTGTTCTATGTATAATAAAACCCCTGCTAGAATTATGTATTTCTACTCATCATATATTTAAAGTATAATTTTCGTTACGATCATGTTTTTGCCTTAAATTACGCATTTCACCTAATTATTTATTTCTAATCTTACCACTATCTTCTTGTGTGTGGAATATGTGGATGACTGTATATGACCATGTATATGTATATGACTGTATATGACTATGTACAATGACTGGAGGGGGAGGAATGGCTGCTGACTACATTTGTGAATAATATAGATATGTTGCTGGGGGAGGGAGGCATTCAGGGGCAGGTGTGGGCATGAATGTTGTGTGGGGCCCCTACCCATCAGCATTCTTGCTTCTGTGGAGTTCTGTTTCATTTACATCTATTGTAAATAGCTCATGAAACTTGTACCTCATGGAAGTTATTTTTCTTTCTTAATACATTAATAAAAAATATCTGAATATGAATGATGAGACTTCTGATCCCACGGTGACCTTTACCTTATTCCACATGCCAGTGTATTTGCTGGTGTAAACTCAGTATGTCCTTTTCTACAAAAGGAATTCATAATCATGACATAATTAGGTTTTAGCTGGGGGAGGATTTCCTCAAACCTTTGCTAAAAAACTAGGAGCAATGCTTAAAGTGAATGGAAAGATAAATTGATTGTCTCTCCTCAGCCAACCTTTTCCCCAGATGTTCTTTCACAGAAAGAGACACAGACCAGAAACACGACAAAGTTTCAAGGCCAGGATGTGAGCAGTAAAGACAGCCTCATAACTTGTCTTTTCAACGCTACTCCTATCATGTCCTTCTGTATCCCTCCATGACTCCTATATTCATAAAGAAGAAATTACATGAAATACCACAATCAGCACAAACACATTAGAATTCTGTAAAGTCTCCCTGAAATGGTAGAATTAACAAAGATAAAGAGTTAATGACACTATGCTAAATGTTACAGCACACAAGCATGTCATGTCTGGACTTAATTAGCAATCTGTCAGTGCTTGTAGGAAGGAGAGCATACGTCCCCCGTGCTACTCCTGCTCCCGTATTATCATCTGCAGCAAAAAAACTTCCGCCGATCGTTTCGTAAACGTTTCCTCTGAGATCTTCCCTGATCACTGCTTCCATTGCTTTATGGCTGTCATTTGACAAATTACTTTGTCATTGATTGTTTGGACTGAACCGGACGGTTTGCTAACCGGACGGATTGCTAACCGGACGGATTGCTAACATCGCGTCCGACAGGAGGAACATCAAATACATCAGACCGTGAGTTACCATTTTACACGGAACACAGATCAATCTGAAGAGCAGACATCGGTGCGGAGGATCTTAAAATTTTAAGTTTTATCGATCTCGCGGAGTCACCTGCCCGCTGCTAGCGCCGGCTTGTTTTTAGCCACGGTGCTAACCTGGACTCACCTCCGTGTGCTGGCACGGTGCCTAGTGTGGCTGTCCCCTGGCTCAGGCTGCAGGCATGATGGCGGTGTGTGAGTCCTGCCTCCCCACATTCTCCAAACTGAGGGAGAGCATCTCCGGGCTCCAGTCCGAACTCAAGGAGAGGGACAAAATCATACTCGAGTCATCTGCTGTCGCCTCGACCCAGGAGAAACATATCGCCCGTTTGAGGTCCGAGGGACAGGGTCTGCGGGTCAACCTGCTGGACCTCTCCACTGTTGCTATGTCCCAGGCGAAACATATCGCCCTCCTGAAGGCATCCGGCGCTGGTGACCGGAGCATGACGGCCACGAATGACACCACCCTGCCATGGACCGGGTCCATCAACGCTGAAATTCCAGCTACAGCACCGGCGGAGTCCCGCCGGCACCGCCAGGGAGCCATGCCCAAAGGAGCAGGTCATTCCACCTCCTTCCTCCGCTCCATGGAGTCCCAGGGTTTCATCGCCAGGGACGGAGCAGGAGCCCTAGTGAGTTCAACACCGCTCAAACCAAGGGAACCCTGGTCGGTGGTGGCCAGGGGCGCTGGGGCTCGTCCATCTCCCCCTCCTCCGCCCCCGTATCTGCCACTGGATAACAGGTACAATATCCTAAGCCTGCAGGACTTCCCTCCCGTGGGCGCTTGTTCCAGCTCGCCTTCTGGTTCTGTCCGTCCAGCTGGCTCTCACCAGACGAGGAACCAGGGTCAGCTCGCTCGACATGGCCCTCCGCTACCATCCTTGTCAGGAGCAGCCACGACCCGGCGCCACCATCCCCAGGCTCCTCGCCGCCACCGCCGCACCTCCAGACGATCAGAGGCGGCCACTCAGGTGCAGCGCACCCCCGCGGTGCTGATGGTCAGGCATGTGGCGGTGCACGATGGCCGGACCTTCTGTCACCCCGGTGCCCGTGTTGCGGAGGTTACATCCTTGGCCCTGCAGCTGAGTGCACAGCACCCCTCGGCCTCCACGCTGGTTCTGGAAGCCGGCATCAACGACCTCAAATTTCAGCAGTCGGAGGTTCTGAAGCAGGACTTCATCTCCCTGGTGGACCGTCTGCTGGACACGGGGAAGCGGCTAATTATCTCCGGCCCGCTTCCCCCACCCCGCTACGGTGACATCATCACCAGCCGCCTTCGCCAGCTGCACCTGTGGCTGAAGGGGTACTGCTTGGGCAACAGTATCCCCTTCGTTGACAATTTTGCTGCCTTTTTAAATAGACCCCATCTTTTTAAACGGGACGGCCTTCACCCAAACTATGAGGGGTCCCGGCTTCTATCTTTGAACATTGACTTGACTGTCCGTTCCATCCACCTCCTGACTATTGGTTAAAACACATGCACACCAACACTCTGCCCCCCACTCATACTCACATATACGTTCACCCCCCGCACGCTGCACCATACATGCCCCTCCACCACTACTCCCATGTCTGCCATCAACATCACAAATCATTCACTCCATTGACACCATCATTTCATACGGACAGAAACCCAGGACTGCTTCCAGACGTGACAGTGCTTTTATTGTTCCTATAAAAAGACATGATGAGCGCACGTCCGGCGCGGACATAAAGATGGCCGTGCTGAACGTGCGCTCTCTTTTAAACAAATCTTTTATAATAAACGACTTAATTTTAGACAGAAACCTCGATGGTATTCTTCTTACTGAGACATGGCTTGGCACTGATGCACCTGCTGTTCTCACAGAGGCTTGCCCCCCAGATTTTAACTTTTTATTTTCTACAAGGGGGGGCAGGAAAGGAGGTGGAACCGCCTCAATAACAAGGACCCAAATGTCTTCACGCGAGGTCTCTTTTAATATGTTTCCATCATTTGAGCATCATGCGTTTGTTTTTAGCAGCCCTCCTATTTTAAGCATAACAGTTTATAGACCACCCCAATACTCCACCTCTTTTATCAGTCAATTCTCGGAATTTTTATCAATCATCTACGCTAAATACAACAGGATTTTAATAACTGGTGATTTTAATCTACACCTCAACAACGCCTCGGACCCAGTGTCCAGAGAATTCTTAAACCTCCTTCACAGTTTGGATTTTAAACAACATGTCACGCAGCCGACCCACAACAGAGGGCGCACCCTGGACCTGGTCATAACCTATGGCCTGTCCGTGGGTGGGTCCTCTGTTGTGGATCTGGCCGTGTCTGACCACTTTTGTGTGTTTTTTAACATCACCAGTTTTAACCAGCGGAGGGCCCCTGTGAGAACGGTGAGGAGACGCTACCATACTCCTGAAGTGGCTGCAAATTTTATCCAGATTTTACAGAGCACTCCTGCAGAAATTTTACCAGCACCATGTGATTTTATTGTTGACACTTTTAACAATAAATTAAACTCTGTGGCTCCACTTGTCACAAAAACTGTAAGAACAAAATGTGCACCACCGTGGAGAAATGAAGAAATTAGAAAACTGAAAAGAACCTGCAGGAGTGCTGAGAGGAGGTGGAGGAAATCCAAACTGACCATTCATAAAGAAATATTCTATCAACACCTCAAAACCTACAATAACACAATCAAGCAAGCAAGAACCTCTCATTTCAAAAAACTAATCTCTGACAATAAAAACAACCCCAAATTTCTATTCCACACAATTGAGCTTTTAACCAATGGTAATTTTAATAGGTGTCCCACAACAACGACTGACACCCTCTGCGAGGCCTTTGCAGACCACTTCAGGAGTAAAATCGATGATATTAGATCCAGTCTTTTATCACAGCAAAATCAACAACACTCCTGGATCATTGCATTCACCTGAGGAGACACTGGAGAGTTTTGTCCTGGTTGATGCGAGGACACTTGGTCGAGTTTTCTCCCAAGTACGGCTCACAACCTGCCTTTTAGATCCAATTCCCACACCGTTTTTCAAAACATTTTATGGATTCTTTGAGGAACATCTTTTATATATGGTGAATTGCTCTCTTCAGACGGGTGTCTTCCCCACCTCCTTTAAAACGGCGGTGGTGAAGCCCCTTCTGAAGAAGAGCAATCTAGACCACAGCGTTTTAAATAACTATCGGCCAGTATCCAACTAGAAAAACTTGTTTTTAACCAAGTGAATGATTTTTTAAACTCAAACGACATTTCAGTCTGGTTTTAGGATGAACCACAGTACAGAGACAGCCCTTTTAAAGATTTTAAATGACATCAGGTGTAACCTAGATAACAAAAAGCTCACGGTGTTGGTTCTACTGGATCTGACCGCCGCCTTTGATACAGTAGACCACCATATTTTATTGAATAGACTAAAGAACCTGGTCGGCCTCTCTGGTACTGTTCTTAACTGGTTCACCTCCTACCTTACTGATCGAAGCTTCTTTGTAAGTATGGATACATGCTCCTCGAGAATCCACGAGACAAAATGTGGGGTTCCCCAAGGGTCAATTTTAGGTCCAACCCTTTTTAATCTTTAGATGCTTCCTCTTGGGGACGTCATCAGGAGCCACGGCATCAGCTTCCACAGCTATGCTGACGATACACAGCTGTACATCGCCGTGGCTCCTGATGACACAGGGCCAGTTGATGCCCTTTTTAACTGTATTCTAGATATCCAGTCATGGATGGCAGAAAACTTCCTACAGCTCAACCAGGACAAAACAGAAGTCTTAGTCATTGGTCCTGAAGGTTAGAGAGAGAAACTTGTACCAAAATTAAAGGATTTTAAGCCATCTCAATTTGTAAAAAATCTGGGTGTGATCTTTGACTCCATCTTGTTTGACTCGGTTTTTACCACCTGAAGAATATAGCCAGAGTCCGCCCGTTTCTCTCTCAGGCCAGCATGGAGGTGCTAATGCACGCTTTTATCTCTTGTCGTTTAGATTATTGTAATGCCCTGCTCTCTGGTCTCCTCATTTCTAACCTACAATTATTACAAAACTCAGCTGCACGAGTGCTGACGAGGACCAGAGGGCGGGAGCACATCACACCGGTTTTAGAATCGCTGCATTGGCTACCCGTGCGTTTCAGGATCGATTTTAAGGTTCTTTTATTAGTTTTTAAATGTCTTAATGGTCTTGGCCCGACTTATTATCAGACATGCTTTTATTCTATCAACCCTCGCGGACTCTGAGGTCCTCCGGCACCGGCCTTTTAACCATTCCACAAGTAAGCTCTAAAACGCACGGGGAAGCAGCCTTCAGTTATTATGGTCCCCGACTGTGGAACAGCCTGCCGGAGAACCTCAGGGCCGCAGAGACTGTTGAGATTTTTAAAAAGAGGCTCAAGACACACCTTTTTAATCAGGCCTTTAACTGATTTTCTGATTATTTTTAATTTCTTTTATGTCCTCATGCTTTTTTATGTCTTATCCTTATTTTACTTGATACTTTTACTGTTTTACTCCCTCAGTTCTTAGTTTCTCAGTTTTTAGTCCTTACACCTTTTATCCCATTTACTGTTTTAGTCTGTTTTAGTCTTAGTACTGTTTTACTCCCTCAGTTCTTATTCTCAGTTTTTAGTCTTTTATCCCATTAACTGTTTCAGTCTGTTTTAGTCTTAGTACTGTTTTACTCCTTCAATTCTTAGTTCCTTAGTTTTTAGCTTTTATACCTTTTATCCCATTTACTGTTTTAGTCCTTCAGTTTTTAGCTCCAGTGTTTCCTCATGGTGTTTCCTCATGGGGGCCTGCCAGGCTGGGAGATGTTTCCGGTCTACCGCTGGGGGTGCTGTCCCATTGTCGACTCTGGCCTGGGTGGTTAGGGGGCTCTGTGCTTTGGTGTTGAGCCTCCGGTCTGTCCGGGTCGGGGTGGTCTTTGTGGCGGTACCACCTGTGGTCACAGACCGTGACCTCCCTCGGCCTGGTGGGCCTCCAAAGGTGGCGTCTCCTTCTCTTGTTCTCTTTGCTGTTTTTATCCTTTGTGAGGCACTTTGTGCTACCTAGTGTATGAAAAGTGCCATATAAATAAAGATTGAATTGAATCTGATAATAATAAGTAAATGCATGTAATAAATCATGTGTGAAACATGGTTGCTCATATCTGTGTAGATTCTCAATCATCCAGGTCATTGTATCCAAAGTAGTTTTCTATGTCAACTGGACTGGATTTCTTCTCTTGAAGACGTTTCGCCTTCTATCCAGAAGGCTTCTTCAGTTCTGAAATCGCTGGGGAGAGAGCTTGAAAATATATAGCCCCTGTGGACCATCTGCATGCTAATGATCTGGGTGGTCACCTGAGAGTTGTTAGCAGGGTCGTTGGTCGGGTTGTTCACCTAGTTTCTGTTGAGGTGTCTCCCCTTTGTCTGCTGGATCACATGGTGGTGAGTCACTGGGTCTCCTGGAATGGTGTGAATGTTTGTTTTGCTGTTTGTTTTGCATTGTATGTGGGTGATAGGAAGTGCCTCAGGCCACCACCTCTGTTTAAGGATGGTTTTTTCAATTTGACATAGATAGTTTCCTTGACACCCCTTTCAAACCAGCGGAGATAGACAGTATTGCGTGAGTATTGCGTCACTTCCTGTCTCCTCTATCGTTCGTTGGTTGCATTGTGCACGGGGTGCCGTATTCACTTAATATTGAACACTTGGTGTGTTGTATTCACTTAATATTGAACACTTGGTGTGTTGTATTCACTTTACTTAAAATTTTGAACACTTGGGACATTCTAGTCACCTGATATCAACAGCGAGAAACAACCCATATTAAACAAATACAGGGCTTCGCCGATCACTAGCGTTAGCATGGCCTCACCGTCTGTTTCACCCGGTGTCTTTGTCTGTTCAGCGTGCGAAATGTTTAGTTACTCCTCTGCCTCCCTTAGTGAAGGGAATAGGTGCAGAAAGTGTAGTTTATTTATGCTATGGCGGCGAGACTTAGCGAGCTTGAGACGCGGTTCCGCAGTTTGGAGCTAGCTGGAGTTGCGTCAAGTAGCCAGGGTAAGCTAGCTGCTGCGGAGCTGCCTAGCGTAGCTTCAGCTAGCGGTCCCCCGGCAGCAGCCGAGCAGCCGGCTAGCCAGGGCGGCTGGGTGACGGTTCGTAGGAAGCGTAGCCCAAAACAAAGGCCCACGGTGCACCACCAACCGCTTCCCGTGGCTAACCGCTTTTCCCCACTCGGCGACACACCCGCTGAGAAACCGACCCTGGTAATTGGCGACTCTGTTTTGCGCCACGTGAAGCCGACTCCAGCGACCATAGTTAGGTGCATTCCGGGGGCCAGAGCGGGCGACATAGAAGCAAATTTATGGCTGCTGGCGAGACGTAATCGTAAATTTGGTAAAGTTATTATTCACGTCGGAGCCAACGACATCCGGCTTCGTCAGTCGGAGGTCACTAAAATTAACTTGGAGTCGGTGTGTAACTATGCAAAAACGATGTCGGACTCATCTGAACTGGAGGACAGAAAAGCCACTTCTGTTTGTAGTTGTATATCGGCCCCCTGCTGGGCCACATTCAGAGTTCCTGTCTGAGTTCTCTGATTTCTTATCTGACTTGGTCCTTAGAACGGAAAAAGTCATTATCATTGGAGACTTTAATATCCATATGGACGTTATAAATGACAGCTTTAGAAATGGCTTCATTTCATTACTTGAGTCAGTTGGTTTCCTCCAGCAGATAAACCAACCAACTCATAGCTTTAAGCACACCCTAGATCTAGTTCTGACTTATGGTGTTGAGGTAGAACATGTGTCAGTGTTCCCACAGAACCCAGTCCTGTCAGACCATTCTTTGATCACTTTTACATTTATGATTAAGGATTCTTCTAAGCTCAGAACAAAGTCTTACTATAGCCGATGTCTTTCAGATAATGCTGTAGCTAAGTTTAAGGAAGTGATCCCTGTGCTGATCACAGGACCACCGTGTGTTTCCCCAGGGATCAGTCATTATAATCTTAGCCCTGCTGAGGTTGACTATTGCTGAAGGTGCAGCAACCTCACTGAGAATCACGCTTGATTCTGTTGCCCCCCTGAAAAAGAAAATAGTAAATCAGAGGAGGTGTGCCCCCTGGTATAATTCACATATCAGGACCCTCAAGCAGAAAGTGCGAAGACTGGAAAGGAAGTGGCATTCTTGTAAAATAGACAGCTACCATGTAGCCTGGAAAGACTGCCTATTAGTTTACAAAAAGGCCCTTCGCAAGGCTAGAACAGCTTATTTTTCTTCTTTAATTGAGGAAAATAAGAGCAACCCCAGGTTTCTTTTCAGCACTGTGGCCAAATTAACTAAGAGTCACAGTGTTTTAGATCCACGTATCCCTTCTTGCCTTCGTGGTGAAGACTTCATGAGCTTCTTCACTGATAAAGTTCTAGCTATCAGAGAGAAAGCTAACCAGGCCATCCCAACAACTGGACCATCACCAGATGTGCCGACTGTGGGAACATACAGGGTCTCCAACGAGCCCTTAAGCTCCTTCGGCCCTATATATTTTTCTGAGGCGTCATCGCTAATTCAGAAATCCAAGACCACCACGTGTCTTTTAGATCCCATCCCAACACACCTGTTGAAGGATGTTTTACCATTGATAGGCAGTTCTATCCTGGACCAGATCAATGGTTCTTTAGTGTCAG